>NC_091746.1:76639360-76991860 GCF_043380555.1 Nothobranchius furzeri | reverse complement strand
GGATCTAATGCCTTCTCTGAGTCAGGGACAAAGTCCTAATCCATCTGCAGGAGTTTAAATATCTTGGGGTCTCGTGTACAAATGAGGGGGAAAATAGAGCTGGAGATCGATAGGTGGATTGGTACTATGTCTATAGTGATGTGGACATCGTACCGGTCTGTCGTGGTGACGAGAGATTAGCCAGAAGGTGAAGCTCTTGATTAATTTGGTCACAAGCTTTGGGTAGTGACCGGAAGAAGGAGATTGTGGATACATGTGGCAAAAGATGGTTTTCTGGCCTGTCCCTTAGAGATAGGGTGAGAAGCTTGGTCATCTGGGAGGGGCTCAGAGTAGAGCTGCTGCTCATACATATCAAGAGGAGCCAGTTGAAATTGCTTGGACATCTGGTTAGGATGCCTCTTGGATGCCCCCTAAGTGAGGTTTTTCAGGTATATCCAACCAAGGGATGGCCTAAAGGAAGACCCAGGACATGCTTGAGGGACAATGTTTCTCAGCTGGCCTGGGAACGCCTTAGGATTCCCCTGGAGTGTTGGTCCAAGTGTCTGGGAAAAGTAAAGTTTGGGCCTCTGCTTAGGCTGCTGCTTCCACAACCTGACCCCAGATAAGCAGAGGAAAATGGATGGATGGATAATATGGGTTTAAGCACTCCTGTTAGGTTGTCCTCAATTAGAGACTGATGAGAAACTAGGTCTTTTAAAACCTAAAAACACACACATCCTGGATATCAAGTTCATACCTGATTGTCTGGCCCTGGAAGTATGTATGTGGATCATGGCAGGAGGGGGACACATATCGAATGCCCGTCGGAGGTGAGGGACAAACCGGGAGAGGAGCAGTTGGCGCCGGGGTAGGGGGGATGCAGGACGTCCGGGATCTGGTGGAGCGAGGCAGGGAGGGGGAGGAATGTTGGCTGAGAGAGAGGGAGGTGTGCTTGTGCGGAAGGGAAGAGGTGGAGTAGTGAGGAGAGGTATGAGGATGGGAGCTTGACTGATGGGGGAGGGTTGAGGAGGAGTGTGGATGAATGGAGGAGGAAGACGAGGTAGAGGAGGAGGAATGGGGAAGGAAGATGCTCCTGTCGTAGGAAGCAGCGCTTGGAATGCTGGTGACACGAGGAGGCGACTCCACACCTTTTTTCTGATGGAGAAACAAATTCATATACAGGAGAGAGATTTACAACCTGCTGCTTTAGGGTGATAGAAGAATTTCTTTTGACTTTGGCTGTTTTTTTAAATTATTTTCAGTCTGTTGCCAATTTTCCATTTAAATCCTGATTTTAAGCCACTTTAATTTAACCTATAAGTAATTCAAAAATAGCACCTAAGACCATTTTAACTATAGCAGTTTATCACAAAAGCATGTTTACAGTGCTGTGGAAAAAATCAATTCCCCAATAACGGACTTCCTTTGGTTTTGCTTCTCTTGCCTCCCTTAAATGTTTCAGATCAGCCGAATCATTTTAATGTTAGACAAATGTAACCTGAACAAATAAAACTGCAATTTATTAACAATGTTTTGATTTATGAAGGGAACAAAGCCATCCAAACTAGCCTGGCCCTATATAAAAACATTTTGACCCCTTTTTTAAATAATGAATTAAGTGTCATTAATCACATTTTTGTGACGCCTGAGTTCAGTTTCAGAAGCCACACACCCAGTCCAGATTACAGGTAAGATAACATGAAGAAGGCTAAATGATCTCAAAAAGCAACTCATCATTCCCCGCTCTAAAGAAATTCAGAATCAGACAAACCCAGAACAACAATTAAATCGGTGGTTCCCAACCTTTTTCCTTGAGGACCCCCTTTGCCTAAATCCAAGATAAGCCGGGACCCCCAACCACAACTTCTATTTTTTGGTAACCTCACAACTTCAGTTCAGACAAAATTGTGGGGGCCCCCAGAGTAGAGCCCTTTGGGGGGTTAGAAACCACTGATTTAAAGTACTGCAGGTCTCATTTCGTTAAGTTTCAAGTCAGAGGTCAGAGTTCAACAAGAAGAAGTTGATAGGAGCAGAAATGGCTCTCTATAGGACAGTCATGAGGGTCAAAACCTCTGCTGTCCACAAAGACCCATCTCACGTTTAACAAAAAAAAACAAAAACAACAAAAAACATTGTAATAATCACAAATCTATTAGGAAGATACTCTGTTGAACAAGGAGGCAAAAGCAGAACTTTCTGAAAGGTGTGTGTTCCCGTTACCTCTGGAGATAAATTTCACATAGACATGAACTTGTTGATGCCTCATTGAGTGTTGGAAAGCATAACAGCACCATATTGGATGGGTTCCTCACTCTCTAAAACTAACTGGAGTCAATGCGGGGTGAGCAACTATGCCCATTTTTTGTGTACGGTTGCCACAACCGGCGTACTATTGAAAACAGATTACATGGGACTGATTACCTTTTACCTTTCTAGCCTACCTGCTGGGATTGTATATTTTAATTTCTTTTTATTTATTTTATGCAAGTATATTTATATTTTATTTATCATGCCATACCATATGTCTGATTTTGTGAAGTGGCATAATAAAATGTTTTTTAGTTGGGTAAACACCTTCCTCAGTAGTAGAAATAAATGCACTGAGGGTGAATAGAGAGCCATCCAAGATGGCGGCCGGCCACTACAGCAGATCCAATTGGCAGCGCCAGTCCACGAGGTGTCTATGTATATAAGATCAAACATGGTGGTGGTAGTGTGATGGTCTGGGACTGCTTTGCTGCATCAGGACCACTTGCTGTAATTGATGGAACCGTGAATTTTGCTTTCTAGCAGAAAATGCTGAAGGAGAGTGTGTGACCTTTGACTTTAAACAGGCCGTTCATGCTGGAAAACCCTCCGATGTGGCTGAGTGAAACAATTCTAAAAAATTTGGGGGCTGAAAATTCCTTCTCAGGAATGTGGAAGACTCGTGTCTCACCACAAACATTTATGATAACTTTTGCACACATGGTTAAGACGGCTTGGCGATATTTTTCCCTTGATAAATAAAAACTTTTTTAAACAAAATTTTGTATTTACTAACACATTTAAATGTGACTCAAAACCAAAAATAGAAGAAAAGCTTAGAAACAAAGTGTGTATATGTATTAGCCCAATGCTGCGTGAGCAGAGTAAGCGAGGTCTCACCGCGGGAAGCCGTGTATTAAAATCAGAGCGGCAGGCTGTCAGGTCACAGGGCTTGACCCACAAGAACAGAATCTGGCTTCAGTTCAGAAAGTCTGTTTAGCTGGAAGGAGGAACATTGTGATGAATTCATTATGCGCATGAGCTGAACTGACAAACTCACCCTCATGGTTGGCGTGACGCTCCCAGGGCGGGACTTGCTGTCACGGAGCCTGGGGGAACTGTTGTCCCCGGCAACAGGAGGGTGTAGCTGCAGCTGATGCCTTTCTTCCTGCAGGGAAGGAGGACGAAGAAGGACGTTCACTACTCACAAACGGTGTTTCTGCTTCTGAGATGTGTCTGCAGGGCATAGTTGTTTGCTAATCCCCCACATGTCACACAGATGGCCCACACAGCACCTTGTCAGAGGACATTCAACTTAAAGCAGTTTCCTCCTGCATAAATGATCTCGCACCATTAAGGGGAATGCTGTTCAAATTAGTGTGACTAGATGGAAAATGTTCAGTTATTTGCAGCTAAAGCTGTTTTGATTAAAGGGATACTATGCAACTTTTTCGTATTTTTAAATAATTTTCTTGAGCCAGTATGTGCTAAAATGACCCTTTACAGGGATAATGGCGTGTCACTCAGACCCCCATCACCCGCTGTGGCCAGAATATCTCACTTGCATATTCAGAGTTCTGGTCCAGTCTCTGATGGACCGGGTCTGCTTGTTTCCTGCATGTTTTAGATCGTGAGCACAGCTGATCTGTTTGATTTAGTGATGTAGCAGTTAGAGTGCTAAAATACAAACGAACAGCGAGGAGATATGTTTCATTTTCAGCAAATTAATAACAGGCACTAGGGGGTGCTAAAAGCAAGCAAAACTGCAAAGTGTGCCTTTAAATATTTTAACAAAATAAACTTTGATTTGTGAGTTAGTAGCCTAACCTAGGACGTATAGTACTGGAAAAGGAAATTTAGGGATAAAAAAAACTTTAAGGAATGATACAACAAAAACTTATTTCCTGATTATTTGCTTACAAATTTAATATGCTTTCAAAAAATAAATCATGTGTTTGGTTAGTGAGGAGATTTTCCTTTGTAATACAATTTTTATTTCCACAATATCAATTTTTAAATGACTTTTAGGATAATCTAGATGAAAAGAGAAGTGTACAGCGGGAAGGTGACAGTTAGACAGCCTAACTAGCGAATAATTTGGCATCTTGGAAATCCGGGATGATTTTGTAGCTGACTTTGAACAAGTTCATGGACAGAAATGTTAAAAAGGTGTTCAAATGTTGCCTTATTTTTCATTTAAATAAATAATAATTATATATGTATATGTATATATATATATATATATATATATATATATATATATATATATATATATATACATATTTAAGAAGTGTCAAACAATGATTTAATCAGCTTCCAAACACTTAAAAAAAAGGCCAAATGAAATAGCTCATTCGTAGGCAATCATAAACACACAACATACTAAAAACACCAATCATTTATTATTGATTTTGTTCAGTTTTATGTTTGACTATTTTTAGACCTTCATTAGGCATGTATTGATTCAATAATGTCCACAGTCATGATAAAGTGGTAAATGATGTGTGTTTGATATAGCACCTTCTTGAGTCCTGGAACCCCCCAAGGCACTTTACAACACAATCAGTCATTCACCCATGCACACACACATTCACACGCTGGTGAGGATGAACAATGATGTAGCCACAGCTGCCCTGGGGTGCAATGACAGAGGCGAGGCTGCCGAACACCGGCGCCACCGGTCCCTCAGACCACCACCAGGAGGCAGGGGGGTTTAAGTGTCTTGCCAAAGGACACAACGACAGCGACAGACTGAGTGGGGCTCGAACCTGCAACCTTCCGATTACGGGGTGAGCACTGAACTCCTCATTTTATTATTGAACAGATAATGTGCCAATATTAATCTTGACTTTGTGTAACATATCGTCAACACTGTGGAAAAATAAGGTGTATATTAATATTAAAGCCTGAAAAGTGTCCTGTTAGTTTATATGGAGGGGGCGGGGCTTAAAACTAATACTGGAACCAAAACTGGATGCTTGTTCTACTTCATCTTTAACCTCTGCTTCTGCTCCTGTGTCTGTCGACTAATCAGGATAAAGTGTGCTTTTATGGAGGAGGGGCTTAAACTGACAGGAGTACGGTGTGCATTTTAGGACATCCTTAGGTTTCAGGAAAACATCGACAGAAATCAGATGAAATAGCCTCAGAGGTCAGACCAAAGAGGGAAACGTATCGAGATTTCATTAAAAACACAGACTTCTGACCAAACTGCATCAGACTAAATGATCTTAGATAAAACGTATTTGGAATACAATTCGGCTTTAACCTGACATTGGCGCCACCTGCAGGAAGCTTCTAAGGCACTTTTATCTGAGATGTAAAAATAATGAATGTGGGTTAAAAAAAAGGAAAACAAGTAGTGAAGTAAAGTAAAAATAGTTAATAACTTGAGTGATTTGTTTTTGCAGGTTGCAACCGCACTTATTAAATAATCATTATATGCCTTTTTACTATAGATATTATCGACAGACTGAGATATTGGTCGCTCAATACATCTGACTGATATTTACCATTTTTTATATGTCAGCATTGGCCAATATATTACTTTAGTAAAGCATATTTAAAAACAGGGACATCTGTGGGCAGCCTGGCGCTGTTGCAGAAGTTTACTTTAATATTTATGTTCCTGAAAAATAAACACCTGCTTAATAAATGCTTGGAAACATTATTGTCATCTGACGTTTCTTTTTATTCACCTCCACATTTTATATTTGATAATCAGTTGTGTACTGATGTTTGATTAACTTTGATTTTTATATAGCGCAGTGCACAATTTAACATTGAACAGTTGGTTAAATTCAGTGCTGAACAACTGATTAGGTTGAGAAATGTTATGCCTACTCTGTTATTAGTAAACATTTTAGTATATCGAAAATGAGAGAAATGTCCAGATATGGCTAAAAATAATTAGCACCACATATCGGCCATAGGCTGACCTCCACATGTCTGCAACAGTATCAGCAACGGAAAACCCCATATTGGACGATTTCTACTACATATTTTGCACAATAACAAAACATATAAATAGTACTAAAAAGCAGAAAACGATCCCTGTGGGGGATAGACTTGACAAAATAAGATTAAATAAATTAGAAAATTCATTTTCTTGGTCTTGTTTTGTATGTCAGAGGGAACAAAATATGAAAAACCAACTGAATTTGGGTTGTGAATGCCTTGTCTGAATTACAGAGAAGATTAGTATTAGTGTGTGTGTGTGTGTGTGTGTGTGTGTGTGTGTGTGTGTGTGTGTGTGTGTGTGTGTGTGTGTGTGTGTGTGTGTGTGTGTGTGTGTTCTCACCACTAAACGTTTAATAAGCTGGTCTCTCTCCATCAGCCTCTCCTGGAGTCGTCCCAGCTGCAGGTCATCACATCGAGGCTCCCTTCTCCTGCAGCGATCCTCCCGCTCACGCAGTCTGCGGGCAAATCACACAAACACACACCTTCTCTCACACACCTGCAGCCATCAGCAACAGCGTTTTCACATCTGACACTACTCTCAACTCACTCGTTCTCCAGAGCCACTATTCTAGCTTGCAGGTGGTTCTGGGCGCTGCTGTATTCAGAGACCAAACTCTGCATCTCCTTCTTGTGCTCCCTCCTGATCTCCTCCACCTCCTTTCTCCTCTTCTCTTCCTCCCGCTCTTTCTTCTTCTCCTCATCCACCTCCTCTTCTTTTACGTCATCTTCTTTCTTTTCCTCCCAGTGTTTCTGCGACTCCTCGAGTTTCTCCATTTCCACCCTCAGCTTCTCCACTTCCTCCTTCAGGCGTTGTGCCTCCTCCTCTAGCTGGGCATCCCTCGTCTTCCGCATTTCTGCACTGTCCTCTTCTTTCCCCTCAGCTTCTGAACTCTTCTGCACTGAGCTGGGAAAGAGATGCACAAGAGATTTTTCTCTTGATACACAAGAGAAAAATTGAAAAACTGGGCACATCATATTTCATGCAAAGCAACAAATATTGAAAACATTGCTAATTAAACAAGGAATTCATTTGATATAGTAGACAAAACAAGAATGTGTGTGGTGGGTTTAAGTGGTCTGATTTGTTGGAGTATTTGGTAAAACGTCTGACTAAAAGATTGTGCACATGTTCCGTATGACCGACCCACGATGTACCTCAGGGATCTCTACCTGGGTCTTGCACAGTTCCTTGTATAGGCTTCTTTAAAGAATCAATATGGAGGTTTCCCTCCTTTTCAGAAATTGGTAATGATATTTTAGAAATCCTTAGTGAGTACTCTCATATAAAAATTACTATTTATTTATTATAAATTTAATTTGTCCATTCTTTTTTTTTCTTTTGGTTGAGTTACTTAGCTAGATCAAAGTAAAGTGTAGAATGTATTAGAGAGCAGATAAGATGAGAAAGCTTGTCAGAACTACGTAAGTACTGGATTGGTGATTTGATTATGTTGGATATATGAATGTAAATATAAGATCTTATGGACACAAGGAACTTCGAACTTTGTTCAGGGAAACACTGCTCTGGAGAAGGGGAAGAAGAAACTCAAATGCATCTCCTTGTAAATTTCGTTGTTCTAATAAAAAAAAAGTAAAAAAATAAATTTAAAAATAAATCCTTAGTGATTGTTTTACCCTATAGTGTGATAAGCCTGCTCCCTGTCCCATAGAGCCACATGCAATTTGAATTGAGCGCTGCTCGGCATTAGCTAATAGCGTTGGACATCCTCTTACGCACAGGTGTCAATCACTGAGCGTGTGCGAGTGTTTGCAGTAGTACCTAGACCAGGGGTCAGCACCTTTTCCCGTCAGAGAGCCATTATTACCTGTTTCCCTCAGTAAAGAAAACACTGGGAGCCACAGCAGCATTGTGAGTGGGCCTATGGGCCTGAGCAGGTGCCGCTTTTTAACGCATCTTCTTTTAAAACATGTTGAAACTGTTCAGATTACAAATCCAGACTCTGTCTCATTGGATTGTTGTAATTAAACTTTGCAGTAAATGAAAGTTTACATTAAATGATGTTGAAAAGGTAAGAAAAGGATCTGATCAGTTAGTTTTGTTTCCCTCATTTACAGAGACGGAGATAAGGGCGCAGTGTGCATGGCTCTGGTGTTACAGTCGTGTTTAATTGTTCCTCTTTGCAGCAATCTTCACAAGAAGGCAAAAACTGTTAAACGGCAGGGTTTGCATGACCGGATATTTTCCGTATTTGACCATTTATATTTACGGAGAAACCTCAAGGCTGCAGATGCGCTGACATTTTAGTCGTTATGCACGTAGCGGAGGTAGCTAAATCAATCAAGCAAATATTCCCGTCAGAACATCTGAGCATTATACTGGACACTGTGCTCAGAGCAGCTTGATGTCAGCGTGCACGTAAGGTGGACAGCTGAAGATGTGAAGAGGGGCTTGGAGCACGTCGGTCACAGGCAGCAGCAGAACCAGAGCGCATGCGGGAAGGTTCCTCTCACTGAAGCGAGTGTTTTCCACACCCTGTCTCTCAGAGACACTTGTCACTTAGAAAATGTTCCCCGATTATGAAACTTTGGCTGAATAGCGCTTGTTTCTGTCTCGAGCGTGGCGACGCTGCGACAATTTTAAAAGACGTTTACATTTAGAAATAGCATGCAGATAAAAATGAATGCAGTAAAATAAAATACATTATAATTAAATATTCATTCATTATTTTACAAACATTGTGACATTTCTTGTGGACTATTACGTCTTTAAAATCTACATATATGAATACACAGCATAACGTGAGAACAATAGTGGCAAAATCTTGTGTTTTAGCTGTTTCACGGTTACGGGTGCACACTTTCACAAACAAGAGGCGTCACTTCCCGTCATTATTACGGAGCTAGGGGGCGCAATGGTGCAGTATATTCTTTTTCCTCTGAGAAAAAAAATCTAATCTTGAGGAAATGCACTTTAGTTGTGATGCCAGAGAACCTTTCACTTCTTTGCACGGTTACTTGAACAAAATGGGCAACGAAGTGTGTTTAACAACTCTTAAACAACAATAAAGTGGCAGTTTTATTGTCTGTTTTTCTTACAATCAAATAAAAAACACTTCAATTACAAAAGTCTTTGGTCATAAAACTAGAACACTCGGCTAGTCTGAATCTCATTAAGCAACCCGCATATTTTCACTGAACGTAATTTACTTGACAATTTTTTAACCCTGGATTTTAAATGCGTGTCTTGTTTCCAGATGTATTTTGTAAATCAACTTTAATTATTTAACTACCGTATTTTCACGACCATAAGGCGCACCTAAAAGTCTTAAATTTTCTCCAAAATGTACGCCGCGCCCTATGGTGCGGTGCGCCCATTGTGTTGTTGTGAGATGCGAACGTAGTAGAAGACAAGGGGCGTGGCGTGAACGTGCGGACGTGAGCGAAGACAGACCCCGAATAGTTCAACAGGCCAGGTATGCGCGGTATGCTGAACATTGTTCCGACAACCCTGAGAATGGCACCTGCTAAGAGGCATGCCTATGAAACTGACTGTGACGAGAGAGAACCTGGCGTGTTTGACTGTGCTCTAGCCCAGTTGTTCTCATCAGAGACAGAAGATGAGGACTTTGATGGATTTGATGATGAATTAATAGCACTCAAATAAAGCTCAACCAAACTCATATTTGCTCCCACTGTCTTTTTTAATAAAACAATTCAAATCACTCTATTTTCTTAGGCCTATTAATAACACACATATGATTTTGTTCATGTGGAAAGTTTGTGGTTAAATCCACCAACTACCGGTAAACACATTCTGAACTTCAACACAGCGCATAAGAAGAGCACGAGCCGTCAGCGCACGCAGTGAGGAAGTGCGCATGCGCTCTAAACCAGGTCTGAACCAGGACTAGACCAGTAAAGTGAAGCACGCTTTTGGCTGTTTATAATTTTCACAATGTCTGGTTTGCACTGATATGTTCCGAGCCCGCACAGATGTTTTACCGCGCCCGCGCCCTATAACCCGGTGTGCCTTTTGTATGTGTTAAATACCAAAAAGACACCCGTAACTGAAGCTGCGCCCCATAACACGGTGCGCCCTGTGGTCGTGAAAATACGGTATAATGAACTATAGTTTTATGCTGGTGATTAGCTGCCGAATGAAGAACTTAGAATTGCGACTCAAGTAAAAAATGCCAGCAGACTAATCAGTAAAGATAATTATAAATAGTTGCAGCCCTGAAGGGCGTCACTAGCCGTTAGCTTCTCCTTACCGTTCCTTTAGCTGTTTCTTCAGTGCTGTGTTTTCTCTCTGCAGCTCCAGCATGGCACAGCGACTCTCGTCCAGCTGACGCTCAAACACTTGATTCTGGTTCTGCTGCTTCAGGTCCTTCACACACACACACAAAACCACATCAGAAACCAACGATCAGATTCCACCTTTTTTTTAATATTAGTCTGACGCTGTCGGCTCGGTGCCGCAGCCACGGAGGATTTTGTGGATTTGAACGACATCACATCAGGTAAAAGCTGTTGTGATGTGCTTGAGTGTGCACACGGAGGGAGATTAAATCAGCAGGTCTTAACTCGTGGGGAAAGGGAGTGAGTGTGTTTGTGGATTAACATTCAGCTATGTGCTCCGTGCACCTGTTGCAGAGCCATCATCTGCGTGTGTGCTTGTAGCTGGGCCTGTAGGTCCTCGATCTGCTGCATGTGTCTCTGGGTCATCTGTCGGCTCCACTCGGTGTGCTGCTGGGTCATCTCCGCACGCTGCTTATCTGATTTTACATTCACACACACACACACACACACACACACACACACACACACACACACACACACACACAGAGAGAGAGAGAGAGAGAGAGAGAGAGAGAGAGAGAGAGAGAGAGAGAGAGAGAAAATGACCCACCGTTACAGGTACCCTTCTGCTGTTGCCATGGTGAATTGTATCCATGGCAACACCAATTCAGTGTTGAATTTGTAATCTCACTGAGCACATTGCTGTGTGTGTGTGTGTGTGTGTGTGTGTGTGTGTGTGTGTGTGTGTGTGTGTGTGTGTGTGTGTGTGTGTGTGTGTGTGTGTGTGTGTGTGTGTGTGTGTGTGTGTGTGTGTGTGTGTGTGTGTGTGTGTGTGTGTGTGCGTGTGCGTGCGTGCATGTTACCAAGCTCCAGGTGGTGCATCGTCTTAAGTCTGTTCATCTCTGACAGCAGATCTTCCTTTGCTTGCAGTGTCATGGCATGAGTGTGTCTCTCTTCTGCCAGTGACTGGGTCTGAGGCTCCTGAAACATGTTTATTGTTGTTTATTTTATTTTTCCACCTCAGCTGCATTCTTCAAGGCTGCTGTCCTACACGTGTCTAACGAATACAGAGAGTGCATATGTGTAGGAGCTTCCATTCACAGAAAAACACTGATGCTTGCTCCGCAGCGCTTTAATCAAACCTGCTAAATAATTCACCACAGAGAAAATCTATTAAGTATGGCACGTACAGGAGGATCACACCAAGTGTGTGTGTGTGTGTGTGTGTGTGTACCTGCAGCAGATCTCTCAGTTTCTTGTTTATCTCCTTGGTATCTTGTACCTCCTTTCTCAGCCTGTCAATTTCAGGGTTGCCGTGGCAATCGTCTCCTTGCCCCGCCTTCTTTTTCTCCACCTTTATTGGCAACAAATAAAATCAGTGTTTCCAGTTCAGTGATTTTATACTTAACTTAATTTCTGTCATGAATTACACAGAGACTGATTTTTTAAAGAACAGTTTTCATTCAGCTGCATATTTTTAAGTCCTAAGTGAATATAAAATGTAAAACCACGTCTCTTTCGGGATGATAAATGTGTTTTTGTGGTGTAGTTTGTGACGTAGGCTCACCTGTGTTTGCAGCTCAGTCAGCTGAGCCTGCAGCTCTGATATCTGGGCCTGCAGCTCCTCTTCTCGGCCCTGCCACCTCTGTTCGCTCTCAGCGACGGCTGCGTTCATCTCGATCCTGAACTCTGCTCTGAGGCGATCCTCACACTCTGCCCTGGAGAGAATCAGACCACGGAGTTGGAGTAAACCTAAATGCAAAATAGTCTTTTCTTCCTTGCACAGCCACAACACTGATTGTTTAGGTGAAAGGCAAAGGGAGATTAGGGACTCTGTGACGTTCGACCAACCTGATTCGGTCCTCTGTCTGCCGCTGGTTCTGCTCCAGAAGCCTCCTCTCTGTGCTCATTCGGCTCTGTTCCAGGACTTTCTCCTCCAGCCGATGCTTGTCCGTCCTCAGGGATGCTATCTCTTTCTGCTGTCTGTCCCGCTGCCGCTCTGCCTCCTCTTGAACCCGAGCCAGTCGACTCCGAGCCTGGCGAAGCTCCTCCTCCAGGCGGGAGCACTGTGCCTCACATGAAGGTGCAACTTCGAGGGCCGACTTTTCCCTCTTGTCATTCTGCTGGATCATGACCTCCAACCTGCAGACCTGAGGGCAGGGACACGCCTCACATTTACTTTCACCCCCTTATGGGAATGTTTGATAGATTTCACCCACACGTGGTTACTTCTGACCTCATTGGTGGCGTCCTTCAGTCTTGTCCTCAGCTCTTCTCTTTCCGTCTCCAACCCGCCACGTAGCTCTTCAGCAGCTCTCCTCTCCTCCTCCAAACGAGCACACACCTAAACAAAAACGTCAAACAAACAAAAAGTCTACGGGATTAGAGAATAAAAGGGCAGATGCTCGTGTGATGAACTTTAGAAAAATATTTGCAACGAGAGCCGGAAATATCCGTGAACCACTCCCTAAGCTGTCTGAGGCACAGCTGTTTCTCTGAGCAGAGACAGCTGTGCCTCGGGATGAAAGGAAGCACCGACTCTTGTTGCAGTTTTGTTCCAGCATCCAAGGTAATCGCACCCAGAGTCTGTCGGAAGCGGACGCTATAAAGAATGTGTGTTTTCAGTGGAACTGCAGCCTATTTTTAAACGTTTCATCAAAGATGGAACGACTGATCGTAACGTTTCGCCTCTCAGAAAAGACTTCTTTTCGAGTTTTAACCGCAAATGTTTAAATTATGTTTAGAATTTTTCTCTCTAAACTCATGGATGAAATGATACAGATGTGCCCAACATCAGCTTGAGGACCTCCTTCCCCCGTGTGAGGAGCAGAGCGGTGCTGACCTCTTGGTTGGTCTTCCTCTCTGCGCTCAGAGCTTCTTGAACGTTGTTTAACTCAGCAGCATGCCTCCTCATCACCTCCTCTATGGCCTTCCGCACCTGCTCCTTCAGCCGCTTCCTGTCCTCCTCTGCTTTCTCCACCAACCTCTTCTTCTCCTCCTCCAGCTTCTGCTGCACATGGGCTCTCTCCGTCTCAATCTGCTCCATGTTCTTGTCCAACTGGGAGCGGACGCGGACTCTCTCCACTTCCACTTCTTTGCGCAGTCGGCCCACCTCTTCCTCTTTTTCTCTCCTCAGATGTTCTTTCATCTCCTCCGCCTCCTTGTGCAGCGCTCCCTTCTCCTCTTCTCTCTCTCTGCGCAGTTTGCTCCTCTCCTTCTCCAGCTGTTCTTTTTCCTGCTCTCTCTCCTTCTGCAGTCGTTCCCTCTCTTTTTCCGTCTCCCTCAGCAGTTTGTCCCGTTCGTCATCTGCGTGCTTTTGGATGCGACGCAGCTCCTCCGTCTGGGCTCTCACCATCTCCGAGCGTAAAGTGGACAGGGCTTCGGCATGCTTTAAGGACACACACACAACCATCAGAGGTCTATCACACGTCAGCTGAGCTGTGTTTTCTTGGATTTACGCATCTCACCTGGCGTATCTGGCGGGCGTGGTCGCTGTTTCGGCAGCTGCTCTGCAGCTCCAGCTCTCTGTTCCTGCTCTGCAGACGACTCAGCTGGCTCTTCAGCTCCTCCATCTCAGCACACACACACACCTCGCAGCCTCCACGATTCAGCAGTTCTTCTGACAGGTTAAAAACCAAAGTAAACACACTCACAAATGATTCACACCCTTTAATATTATATACCGTCCCACAACATGAATGTGCATTTGAGATTTATTTAGTACATAAAATCAAAGAGGTGATAAAAATGAATCTGTTTACATTTGAAAGTCTGAATAAAGAATGCAATGACGCTGATTTTATTGTGTAAAAGGGGGCAGATGTGACCTTTGCTCTTTTTTCTGCTCCTTTTCATTTAAAGTGTTTCTCTTAATGCGTTTTCTGCTGTTTATTTTTCCTTTTGACTCAACTAAACACAAAAGAGGCAACACGGAAAAAGCTCTGAGTTCAGTCATTTCTGGGATTAAACATGAATTTGCATTTTTAAACAGATTAATGGCTCGACTGATCATAGAGGGCACTGCAAACCTCAGCTCAGATTAAGCTATTCGATTCATAAAATGTACACGTTCAGTTTTATAGGAAATTTGAAATATATCGTATCTTTACTAATAATAAAGACAAAGTGCCACAAATCCTTGGGTCACTAAAGGGGAAAATATTTCTTAAGCAATTCCTTTAGTTACTTTTTTCTTGCTGCCTGGGTATCGTGACACTCTGATGAAGCTGTTTGCCTTTGTGGTAAGTTATTAGTGAATGAACAACGACAAACTGGTGCAATATCGGTTTACATTATCGTGACAGGAAGCAAAACTTAATTAACAGTCTGACTGAATAATGGCGGCGCACCGAGCAGAACTTTCTTTGCACAAACCTCTACAGAAAGAGAGGAAAACAAGGTAAATTGCATGAGAGAGAAGCCTCTGTACACAGCAGGGGGCCAAAGCAGCACCTGCTTTTACACCTCAACTCGGTCTTTATTTCTAAAACGCCTTTCAGACATGGGGATGACACCAAAGCGCTGTGCAGACATGTATTAGTAATGACAGGACAAGGATAAAAAGAAATAAAAACAGCATACAAAAGAAAATACCAGCCGACTAACGGCCGCGGGTAAAGGCCAGATCAAATAAAAAGTCTTTAACATGACCTTAAAAACTGTCACCGATGCTGAAGCACGTACAGTACAGGCCAAAATGTTGGACACGCCTTCTCGTTCAATGTGGTTTCTTTATTTTCATGACCATTTACAATGGTAGATCCCTGCTGAAGACATCAACACTATGAATGAACACGTGTGGAGTTATGAACTTAACCAAAAAAGGTGAAATAACTGAAAACATGTTTATGTTTATTTATTTGGCAGACGCTTTTATCCAGAGCGACATGTTTTTCTTCAACATAGCCACCGTTTGCTCTTATTACTGCTTTGCTCATTCTTAGCCTTCTCTTGATGAGCTTCACGAGGTAGTCACCTGAAATGGTTTTCCAACAACTTTGAAGGAGTTTCCAGAGGTGCTTAGCACTTCTTGGCCCCCTTGTAAATGGTCATGGTCATGAAAAAAAAGCAAACACATTGAATGAGAATGTACTTTTGGCCTCTACTATACGTTAAAGGGTAACTCATTCCAGAGTTTCGGGCCTGCCACGGATAAAGTCCTGTCTCCTCTGGTCTTTAAACGGGTCCTGCCTATCGTCTGAGCGGAGAGCCCATCCCGGTGTATATGGATGCATCAATGTCTGCAAAAATATGCGGGAGCCAGTCCAGTCAACGTTTTAAAAACTAATAAAAGGACTTTAAAACAAATCTGGAAATCCACACGCAGCCAGTGCAAGGATTCTGGGGAGACATAGTCAATTTTATTTTTTCCCACCAAATTTTTTGCAGCCGCATTTTGCACTAGCTGCAGCCTTGCCAAAGTTTCCCTGGTCACTCCAAATAGGAGGGAATTACAGTAGTCAGTCCGTGTTGTAGTAAAAGAACGGACTATTCAGGTGTTGTCTTGTCAGGAACGGTTTTATTTTAGCTAAACGACGCAGATGGTAAAAAGAGGTGGACACAAATCCGATCACATGGGCATCAAAACCCAAGGAATTACCAAGCTTAACTCCAAGGATTGTGACCGCTGTCTTTACATTAAGCGAGGTGGTATCATTGCGACCATTAGGTCCAGATAGGACTGCCTCGGTCTTGTCCTCATTGAGGTGCAAATAATTTGCCAACAACCACCTCTTCACTTCAAACAGGCAGTCTATTAGGTTGTCCACCGATTTGCCACGTTCCCCACCGAGGGGGAGATAAAGTTGGCAGTCGTCAGCAAAAACATGAAAACTAACGGCAGAATGATGGAAAAGACTGACCAGCCCCCAAATGTTTCCAACTTCTAGTAGTAGTATGACATTAGTTGCTTTTTTGTAAAAGATCAGTAGAAGGTAAAATTACTGTTCTTTCAGTAAGACAAACGTAGTTTTAAAGATGTTTCTTCATACCCGCTGACAGTTTCCAGTGAAAGCTTCAGTCTTTCTCAGAGCGTCATCCGACTTTCTGCCATTGTGTCACTTATCAGCTGCCCTGGGAGCGCTATCAAACCACGCCCCCCAGAGAAGCTAACACCCGGTGCTTCCTCATTACAACGGCAGAAAGTCGGATGAAGCCCTGAGAAAGACTGAAGCTTCCAGTGGAAACTGTCAGCAAGAGAAACATCACAACGTTTGTCCTGTTAACCCTCCCACTGTACTAATGGGCGTGACCCCGTGAGGAAAGTTGACCACTGAGCAGGACTGATGGTTTATCCATTGGGTCCATGTGACAGGGGTGAGGAGTAAGCACCACCTCACCCCTGTCACATGGACCCAAGGGATAAACCATCAACCCTGATCAATGGTCAACTTGGTTTATCCCTTGAGGTCCACGTGGCAGGGGTGAGGTAGAGCTCACTCCTCACCCCTGCCACGTGTTTGGCACGGTATGGGGGCCAAAATTAAGACTTCTGCCCAGCAGCAGGAGGCTATATAAATTCCGAAGCAAACTACCGACCTGATTAATGATAAGCTGGCGCCGGTATCTGACTGGCGCTGCTTACTGAGAAAATGCACCTTTACCGGCATTACTACTAGATACGCTAGGGACTAGCAGCCCTCGGCTGGTCATTGACTGGTTCACACACTCCCTCTGCTCTCTATTAGCATGGATAGGCTAGCGTTAGCCTGGACGGGCTGGTGTCAGCATCGGAGAGGCTAGCCATTAGCATGCCTAAGCTGGCCACTAGCTGACTAGTGGCTCTCCGAGACATGCTAATGGCTAGCCTCTCCAATGCTAATCCCAGCCTAGCCATGCTTAAGGTCCATCGAGGGGGTAGGAAATCCAGCTAGTGACATGCCTAGGCATGCTAATGGCTAGCCTCTCTGATGCTAACACCAACCCGTCCAGGCTAACACTAGCCTATCCATGCTAATAGATAGCAGAGGGAGTGTTTGAACCAGTCAATGACCAGCCGAGGGCTGCTAGTCCCTAGCGTATCTAGTAATAATGCCGGTAAAGGTACTATTTCTCAGTAAGCAGCGCCAGCCTCTCAGTTACCGGCGCCAGCTTATCATTAATCAGATCAGTAGTTTGCTTCGGAATTTATATAGCCTCCTGCTGCTGGGCAGAAGTCTTAATTTTGGCCCCCATACCGTGCCATACCACGTGGACCTCAAGGGATAAACCATCAACCCTGCTCAGTGGTCAACTTTCCTCGCGGGGTCACCCATAAAGACAGTGAGAGGGTTAAAAGAATATAAGAAATTTCAGTTCATAACAAAGACGAAATGAACTTATTTAATATCCAGTAGAAGGGGCTAAGTCATTGCTGGGATGCCAAGTCTAAGTTCATGGGGGCAGGACCCCCACCCTCCTGTGTCAGACGAAGACTGACCTGCTCTGCTCTGAAGCTCGTCTTCCTGCAGCAGCAGCCTCTCCTTGGCAACCGCAAGCTCCTCCTCCGCCCGTTTAACCACACCCTCAGCCTCCAACACGCGCTTCCGGTCTAGCTCCAACTCCTCCTCCAGATCCTGGATTCGAGTTAAAATGGTGAAGCAGAGGAAGTTCAGGGGTTGGCAGGAGGCGAGTGGGAATAGTTGAGGGGAAAATGATGGATGACAGAAAATAGAAGACAGAGACATTTTTGACACAGATAGGGAGATGGGAGACAAAGGAAGCAAGTCAGATGAAAGCCAGTGTGGTAGAGAAAGGAAATGTGGCGAGTCAGGGATCTCTGCTGTCCAGTTTTTAATGGTCTGCTGTGAGGGCTTGTGTCAGCTTGGTGCCGGCCCTCGTAGGGCTACTTAATGCTCGAGCGTGAGGTGCTAATGGTGGTGGTGCAGCAAATCTATCCGGCTCTAACTACTCATTAGCAGCTAGTTGGCAGTGGGAATAGCACTCAGGGAGGGCAGGCTGTGGTTAGCCTAGCATGACCCCTTTTCCCATCAACACTGTCAGTACACGAAGGCATCAGGAACAGGAAGCTGCAGCATTTTATTTTAGTTTTACTTCCCTTTTCACAGCTCTGGCTTCTAGTTTAAAGGAGAGGGGAACCTTTGTTTTTCTCTGTGTGTGTGTGTGTGTGTGTGTGTGTGTGTGTGTGTGCGTGCGTGCGTGCGTGCGTGCGTGCGTGTGTGTGTGTGTGTGTGTGTACCTGTATCCGTTCTTGAAGTTTTACTGTGTTCCTCTTGCTCTCCGCCAGCCTCTCCAGGTGACTTTCTACTTCTGCTTCAGCTCGTTTCACTCGTTCCCTCAGAGCGCTGTGCATGCCCTTCTTCTCCACCTCCTCCCTCTCCTCCCATCTCTGCCGCTCCTGCCTCCACTCGGCTTCTATTTTCTTCCTCGTTTCCTCTTTCTCCTCATTTAGATCGTTCAACTTTTGCTCCCATTGCTCCCGCTCTTTTTTGTCCGCTCGCCTCCTCTCCTCCTCTGTACGTTCCCTCTCCTCCTTCAGTGACTTCAGCTCCTCCAGGAGCACTTTCATTCTTTCCGATTCCTCGCTCCGCTTTGTTCTCCTCTCCTCCTTCTCTTGTTTCTCTTTTTCTTCATCTTCTCGTTGTCTCTCCTCCTGCTCCCTCTTCGTCTCATCTTCAGCTGCTTTCTGGAGCTCCTCACATTTGACGTTCAGGTCCTGGATCTGCTCCCCAGCTTTCTCTAGTTCTTTGCCCAGTCTCAGGCTCTCCTCCTGGGCTGCACTGATATCAGCCTTGGCCTCCTGGAGCTCCTCTTCTGCAACCTGGAGCTTCTGCTCAAACTCTTTTCTCAGCTCCGCTTCAGTCTCACGTTCCCTCTCCTCTGCCTGGATCCGAAAAAACTCAAAATCTGCCTGAACCTGGAGGTGCAGAGAATCAGAAAATGCACTTCTCTTTTATATGTTATGGTGTAGCGTACCAAAGGCCAACATTTTTGTTATTTGTCCACTGTAAGGTCAGAGGTCATCTCACGGAAGTGTCCAGGTTGTTCCACCTGCCTGGAGTATTGTGTGACACATCTTAACTGTACTGGTGTCCAAAGCAGTAAGCGCACTGCTCTACGACCTTGTTGCCAAGAAGGGAAGCTATAATGAACCCTTCTCCTGATTCTCTTTATCTTAGCTGAAACCAAAGGTCTCATGCAGAAGACGAGACCTTTACACTCTGAATGAAGTTCATCTTCCTTGAATCATAAACAACTTTACTACTTCATAGGTTGATATAATCAAAAGTGTTGAATGAACAATATGCAGAGGCGTGGACTTGAGTCACATGACTTGGACTCAAGTCTGACTTGACTTGATAAAATCTATAAAGACTTATGACTTGACTCAGACTTGAAAGCCAATGACGTGCGACTTGAATCAACTTGCATCTGTTGACTTAATGATGACTTGAGCATATTTGATATTTTAGCACACAAGTGGCACGACATGGACAAGAATCTGGGTTTGATCTTGTACGGCAAAATGCAGCAGCACTGTGTTCATAATCAGATTCTGTTGCACTTCCTGCTTGTTTGAAAAAATAAATGAAGCTTTAAGAAGCTTTATTTCTGGAATTTCTTTATTATCATTGTCATTAAATTGAAGTTGGACAGATGACTTGATTATGACTTGAAAATTCAAAGTTAAGGAATTGGACTTCCACATCATTGACTTTGGACTCAACTTGGCCTTGATTGTCTATGACTTGGACTTGACTCGAGAGACTTGTGACTTACTTGTGACTTGCAAAGCAGTGACTTGGTCACACCTCTGACAATATATTTAAATCCAAAGTGTTTTAATAATGTGTGTACCATAATCAATGATGGCTTGAAGTGACTATTTTTCCTGTAATGATTCATTTCAGATCTTACATTACACCAGATAAGTAACTGTTGATTAGTAATTTAATCTATAAGTATGAACACAATAATATCATAATATTATTACTAATGTTTAACATTTTTGCACCACATAACTGTTATAACATTTTCACCTCACACTAAGACAAAACCTCTAAGTATCTGAGGGAAAGAGGGATCTCTGAGGTCTTTGGTAACGCCTTTAAACTTGTCAAATTCTGATTAGTCTAAATTTATCAACAATAAAGTTGATATGCAGGAATCACTTCCTTATTCCTCAGTTCTCCAGCTGCCTCCTGGTTTGGCCGACCGGTGAGCAAGCATTTGGAACCATCCTCTCTTTTGACCCCAAGGTCAAAGCCTCTCTGCAACGCTTGCTAGTGATATCAGACTCTACAACACCTCGGCCGTGGAACGTCTAAAGTGCAGGCCCTAGTAGTATCTTCTGGCCGGTGATCTGAATTCAAAGGGATCTATACTGCTCTTTGAGATTCCTGTAGCCACGACGTCCTGTGAACTCACCTCTCGGGTTGCGTCCTCCCCGGACTGCTCAATTGTGTCATGAGCCGGGGTGAGTACTTCTTTTTTCACTTAACATCTCTGAGTCTCTTGCCAGGAGAGGGAGTGCCACCAGCTGTTCCTGATCAGCAATCAGCGGGGTGCTTCCTACATAAGGTGGATGGAGGACACAATTCGATGCCGGAAGATTGCCACAGCTTGGTAGTACCCAGCCCCGCATGTTCTCTAGGATCTCTAGGATCATTTTTGCTAGTAGTGTTTTTGCTCTAGGCTTTAGACTTTTGGATTTTTACTAACCTCCAGGAGCTGACTCAGGATTTCTCTCCCCTCCAGGATTCCAGTGTTTTCCCTCTGGTCGCTGAGCTTTTGGATTCTCACCTCAGGACTCCTGGGTTTGGAAACTCAGATCCTCCAGGACACACTCACCGCTCTCCATAACTACTCACCAGACATTTCAGCTCAGTGTCTCCCATCCACCAGGACTCCCTGCTCACCTCCACCTGTGCTCCCTCTCCTGTGCTTCCCCCGGCTCTCGACCTGCTCCCTCCTCCAGCCAGCTACTCTTACCTGACCGTAAGCCCCTCAAACCTACCTTGGACATAAATGGACCTCAGGAACTACATGCAAATACTCACCAGTGTTCTCCCTCCTCCAGACGCAGAGCTTCCGTGTCTGAAACCAGCCACTGACACTCGGTGCACCTTCAGTTCCTTTATTTAGTAAATAAACAAATTATTTTTTCCTCCATCTTTTGGTCTGTGTTGTGTTCTGCATGTCTTGGGTTAGGCGCCTTCCCCCAAACATGACAGATTGTGTCGGATGGTTTTATGAATAATCTCTAGCTTATTAAACCATATGGCCAAACTGATTTCACAACCTAGACAGCACAAGATCTCTCAGATACTTACAAGGTCTTTCTATCTAGCTTACATTCCACCATTTTATCTGTTATCCTGTACAACCATCATCTCATTCATACCTTGTCATGTATAATCAGTTAAGAAAATAGAATTAAATTAATTTTAGAACTATATACTTTGTCTGAATTCATATGTGGTTTTTTTTATCCTTTATTTAACCAGGAAGGTCCCGTTGAGATTAAAACTAATTTTCAAGGGAGTCCTGGCCAAGAGGCAGCAAAAGTTACAGTTACAAATTTATCAGCTCCACAGACTAAATATTTATTTATTTGTGCACAAAATTACAGAAGGCAGTTACAACACAGGGAATCCATCTGAAGGGTTTTTAGTCTGGATTTAAATGTATTCAATGAGATAAACTTGGTCAATTTCCAGTTTTCCTGCAGCCTATTCCATGCAGAAGGAGCAGAGTGAACGAAAGCCCTTTTGCCCGGTTCTGTGCGAGTGTTCCCTGAATAGTTCAAGAACCTAGAGTTCTATTAATTCAAATATTCAAAGACCAATCAGATTCATATTTCATGTTCACATGGAATATCACATCTAATTGATCACTTAACAAATACGTAGTAAATCCTCACCGCTACAACATTACAGACTAATTTAAGGCATTTTGTTAAAACAGTATAAAATACCAAATAATTTTATATTTCTGAAATGAAAACGTAAAAAAAATAATAAATCAACTGTTCAATTTTGTCTCAAAAAAGTTTAGGATCTGAGAACTCTGCATGGGTCTAACAGCTTTGAAAAAGAGGACCAAACTGCTGCCAAACAGGCCAATTAGTTGCAATGTAGTGACATTCAAACGGCCCTGGGAAAGAGGCAGAGCATCATTATCTTCTTGCACTGCTGAGATCAGTCAGGCAGGAGCCACACGTTATATCATTTCTATTTCAAAATTCTGCCTTTTTTAGCCTCCACAGTCTCCAGGAACAACGAAGATGCTATAATGTGCAATAAAATGCTCTGGAGAAAATGATAAATGACCCGCACTTGTATAGCGGCCTCTCAGAGTAAGGACTCCAAAGCGCTTTACACTGCAGTGTATCATTCATCCATTCACACACACATTCACACACTGATGGTGATGAGCTACGATGTAGCCACAGCTGCCCTGGGGCACACTGACAGAGGCGAGGCTACCGAGCACAGGCGCCACCGGTCCCTCCGACCACCATCAGCAGGCAAGGTGGGTTTAGTGTCTTGCCCAAGGACACAACAGCAGAATTCTCTGTCCGGAGTCAGGATCGAACCTGCAACCTTCCGATTACCGGACAACCCGCTCAACCTGTTGAGCTACTGATGCCCAACAAAGTAAGGGTTTTTTAGTCGCATTAAAGCACATTCCAAAGTTTTACACCTTCCAGGAACTTTTCAGAGATCTGAAAAGAGACAGTCTCACCCTGTTCTGAGTTATAACGTACGCAATGCATCATTTTATTTTGCTAACCCACTTCCCGTCCCGTATGGCCCATGCAATTTGAATCGAGCCCAGCATTAGACAATAACGTTAGTGATCCGGTTACATTCAGATGTCAGTCGCAGAGCGTTTGGAGAAATACCTACACAGATGCAGAGTTGGCAACAATTCTTATGGACATGTCAGTCTGCAACGTGTGTGTGTGTGTGTGTGTGTGTGTGTGTGTGTGTGTGTGTGTGTGTGTGTGTGTGTGTGTGTGTGTGTGTGTGTGTGTGTGTGATTAAACAGCATAATGTGAGAATTTGCTGCTTCCATTTTTAGCCGCAGAAGTAGGGAGAGGGGCTGAAGGTGCAGTGCATTTTTTTGCCCTCTGAGAAAAAAACTTCAAAAAGAAATAACTAAATATGTATTTATTATCTGAGAAATTATTACATCTGTTTATTTGAGACACTTCTTCAGATTTGAAACAAACTATTTAAATGTGGATTGTACGACTCCTGATTTATATGTTGCTTGGGATTTGCTGATACAGCAAATGTTTGTAAAATATTTCCACTGCTGTGAAGGAGCAGCACTCCTTACAGCCTTAGAGCTGAAGCCCTACGTTTGTAGAAGCAGTTACATATTTTCTAGAACTAAATCAGCTTCCACCTAAGAAACCTCACATTAAAGGGATTTTTCAGGCAGTTTGAAGTGTGTCTCAGCGCAAAAGCTAAAAATAATTACTGTCTTGTTGCCAACTGGAGATAGCTTCCTTAATCTTCTTTTGGAGAACGATTTTCATTCCTAGAGGACTGGTGGCTAACAGCTAACAGCTAGTCTGAGTACAAATAATGTAATCTAGGTTGAAACTGGATCACTGTTCGGGCTCCTCATGGGTGTTTCATTTGAGTGCTTCCAGGGGAGCCCATCACCCTTACACGGGAGCCAGGTCCCCCCTATCTCCCCCATAATTCAAACTTTGGCTGGAAGCAACGCCTCTTGTTTGTGAACGCACACCCCTAACCAAGCAAAGGAGCTAAAACACGTTTTACAATTGTTCTCATATTATCCTGTTGATTCTGTAATGGTGTGAACATTAATTTAAGATACTTGAATTAATAGCAAAAGTTTATTTATTAAACAGAAGATTCAGTAAGATTCTTTTCATTTGATAAACTGGAAATGCAACCCTTTTCTGTGTTTCGTTTCAATAATGAGGTAAGTTTAAAAATGAATAAGTTTTATTCCTAACAATTTTTAAACAGAAAATTTGAAACGACAATTATAAAAATGACAATTCATGGATGGCAATTTTAATGACAATTCTCAACAGCTTTGATATTAAAGAGCAAGTCACCCCCAAATCAACTATTTTTTTCTGATAAACTATATAAATGCGTGTCTAATCGTGCTGCAGACATGTGTAGTCAATAGTTTTGCACTTTAGTGCATTTTAGTTAAAATTTAAATTTTCTGCCTGAAACTGTCAGTGTTGTGCCGTTGTCAGGTAAAAACTCTTCACTGCATTTGAATTTAAATCTGCCACCGCTATTGGCTAAGAGGTATGCTATGATGTAAACTGGTACATTATGATGTCACAATGCCGTGAGTGTGTGTATTTGTTAGTGGCTCCACCCTCTCGGTCTGCTAGGCAACAGCATTTGTTGCATTTTTCAAACATGAAGTGGGAGTGAAGTACGCTTCTTGTAAAGGGTGACTTGCTCTTTAAACTTGTTTAAAAGCAAACCTGTGTTGGATGGAACTAAAAATGAGAATGGTGAGTTTTGGAACGCGTGAATGAAGTTCTCAGAAGGTTTCTTTCAGAGGGAATGGAAGCGTTCTGGTGAAAATGATGTTTTGCGGATAACTGAGTTATTTTGAGAGAAAACAGCATCAAACGTCATCCGTCGTGTTCTACCTCACCCAAACAGGGCTGACCCTCTTGTGGATCCGGAGATCGGAGGATGGGTTCATCCAAGATGAGACTCGGGGCTGGCAGGAAGACGCGAGTGTCCGATGCTCTGGTCCAGAGTGGTAGCCGGGTACACGGCTGTACGAAGCGTTTGGCAGATGCACCTTATCGTCTTTACTTAACTTCAGAAATCAATGACTCTGGGAGAGTCTTGCGTTAGCTCATTAGTTTCGTTTGTTCTTTAGCCATTCTTGTCGGCGTGACAGAACAGCAGGCAGAGGGTCAAGGCAGCCGTCCCTGACTCCTCAGGATGATGTCTTGTTCAGAACTGGACATGAAACCTGTGATGGTTAGTTTTTACCAAACTCTCTCAGAACCCCTCCCTCTCTCTCCGGAAGAAAGCTTGGTCATGCGTCAAAAACATGTGCTGCAGTTATTGTTTATCTGAACTCTGTGTTGGCTGAACACACCTTTAATCATTATAATATTTATCATTATAAAGTATAATAATCCATTTCATGTAATTAAAATACCTTTATATCTGAACCAAGTGATTATGTTGTAATGATTATTTAAACAGTGATAAAATCTTAAGTTTATTAATTATTATTTAATTATTCTCATCGTAGCTTGAAGTGTCCTTCTTCTGGGACGGAACAGCAGATGATGTTATGATCTTGGCTAGACATTGTGGCTCCTTGGGTTTAATCTGTGGATTCAAAGTACTGTTTGACCCAGCTTGACCCAGCTGGGCAAATGTGACCTTTGGCACAAATCAGAGAACCTTCATGCCGTTACAATTCATATTTTTATATTTTAACCCTTTCATGCATGAATTTAGAAATCTTCAACCATGATTGTTTTAACAATATTTTTCATTCACCTTTCGATATGAATGAAACAAATTTCAACATATTTTAAAAAACATTTAATTTACAAATTAGTTTATTACCACTTCAGTGGACATTGTGCGTTCTGAACACGAAAGACTTACAAGAATTCAACCGCTTTTCAACCGATGTGCTTAATAGCAAAAAAAAAAAAAAAAAAAAACTATTTGGAGTAGCTGTCCACTGTGGTGATGCATGAAAAGATTAAAGACTTAACTGTCCACAAGAAAAAAGAACGCCTAGTTTCTTCTGCAAACGCTCTCACACACTCTGTGATTGACATTGAAAAAAGTGGACGTCTAATGCTATTGGCTAATGCTGAACGGCGCTCAGTTTAAATTGCATGATGCTCTATGGGATGGGGGACGGGCGTGGCAAAAAAATGATGTTTTACTAGAACAGGGTAAGACTATCACTGTTATGGAAAACTCCACGTTGCTGCTTTAATAGTCCTCATAGGCCACAAATATGTGAAATTAAATGCTAAAATTGTTTTATCCTTTTTTTTCTTTAATTTAGGTTCAAAATAGAAATATTATTAAAATATTTATATGAAAAATGTTAGAAAGTGTTGGCCTACTTTAAAGGGATACCAGGCAGTTTGAGCTTGCTTTTAGCACCCCCTAATGGCCGTTTAGTAGAACCAAAAGTGAAACGTTTCCTCGCTATGCGTTTGTTTTTTCAACACCTTAATCTAACAGGTCTCCTACAGTAGCAGTTCATCACTAAATCAAACAAATCAGCTGTTTTCATGATTTAAAACATGCAGGAAACGTGCTGGCAGCAGACTGCAACACCAGGCGTGTCAGCTCCACCTCACTAAGTCCAACAGGGACAGGACCGGTGTCGGTACAGGATTGCTCGGGGTCCTTCGACTGCCGATGACGTCAAAGTAGTTGATTTGTTGAACGTGAAGCTTACGGAAGTGACGTTATCACGTTATGATTTTGATTGGTCAGAACAAATTTGCGGTCGTAGTCTTAGCAGTTGTAGTCCTGTAGTCCAAAAATCAACACTTTTTGGAGAAAATATGTTTGAATTTCTAAAGGAAATGTAAAATATAAGGAAATGATAAACACTGACCCTCAAAAGCTCTTGATGTTGATGAAATGGGGCAAAATAAAATATAAGAACTTTACTGAAAGACACCAAGCAATACTTTGAGTCAAAGAATGTATTTAGATAACAACTAAGGAAATATACAGACGAACTCCACATTAATACAAACAGATGTGGCTTCACATATAAGAACTGTTCTCTTTTTTGTCAGTCCAATGTTGGTTTTATGCAGTTCCACATTCTTTACAAAACAAAGATAATATGGTGAATTATTAACAAATTACGATTATAAAGAAAACATTTAGGTGTTAACAAACAAGAATTTATTAACAAAACTGCTGATGTCTTTCCAAAACGTGTGTGTGAAAGCCGAGTAGATTTGCAGTAATGTGACGTCATCGGCAGTCGACAGACCCCCGAGCCGATCCTGTACCGACACCGGCACTCTGAAGCTGCAAGTGCGATGATCTGGCCACAGACGGCGGTGGGCATCTGAGTGACATTTTATTAACCCTGTAAAAGGTCATTTAGCACATACTGGCTCAGGAAAATTATTTTAAAAAATAAAATAGTTGCACAGTATGACTAGCAGCCTACGGGAGACAAAATTCATTGTTCTACCAACTCAAATTCACTCCGAAGGCTGTCAATGACCCGCTTGCTGCACTTTAAACATGTTTAACCTTTTAATCCTAACCTTTAGCAAAGCTTCTCCCTACAGTCATGCACACCCCCTGCCCCACAAGAACTGAGCTCAAAACTTGTTAAACCACACAAAACTCGTGTATATTTTTGTTGTGGCTCCCAAGTACGCTGCATGACATTGGTGGAGTATAAATACTAGCGATCTAAAATAGGTTAGCTGTCATGTTTGAGGCGGTTTTGATTTGTTGCTCCAGCTGAGTTTACTTATTAAATTACACCAAAACTCATCATGTCACTGTGGCAGCAACATGACCAAGAGACTTGAGCCACCCTAAGCATGCTGGGTCACGTACGTACACTTGGTGTCCTTTTACATGTAGATGCATGTGTGATGTGTTATTATGCTAATATGTTATATACATCTAGTCATTTTAAAGACATCTTAAATGAAAATTTAAATTAAACAGCAGACTCACAAATGCACACACCTGGGCCCCAACTCGCTGCTGCTCATCCAAAGACTCCTGGAGTTCGAGGAGGCGTGTCCTCAGCGCTGACCCCTCCCCTTCGTGGCACATCTCCATCAGGATGCGATGCAGCTCCTCGTGGTGGGCGTGGCTTAGGGCCTGTAGGGCTGCTTCTTGCTCCTCGTTCCTCATGTTCAAGGAGTAAATCACCTGAAAAATCAGGGCGAAACAAACATGGCGTATTACCTTGTGGTGTACTCTCCTTGTTCAGTGTTCAGACGTTTAAGTTTATAGTTACTGGAAAAATTGCTAGTACACACAGTGGTCACTGAAATGAGCTTTAATCAAATGTTGCTTTTGTATTGTAATTCAGCAGTATCGTTTAAACAAACTAATATATGAAGCTGGACTGGACAAAAAGGATCCCTAGTGTGTACCCTGCACACACGTAGCATGGTATCCCACAAAATGAAGGTATTTTTCTATGGTTTGGTCTGTCATCCACACACATCGGAAGATAAATGGCACCACAACTAATTATTTCGAAAACTCCAACCAAAGTGGAGATTTGCAAATTCTCCTTTGTCAGAATTTGCTTGTGGACATAAAATCACTGGAGGTTCAGTTTTCGCAAAATCACTGCTGGGGACAAAGATGCTTTGATGTCACATGTACAACCGGAGTTTACGCTCACTTTTTCACGAGCTCAATTACTTCTCAGTATAGAGAGGACCACAGGCGAAGGACGACGTTAAGGACGGTTTTGCCTAGTTAGTCTACATCCAAGAAATGTTTTTGGACAAAGACAGCAAATATTTGAGGAACTACTGCCACCTACAGGCTTGGCATGCCTATGAATGTGCTTCACAAGGCACAGGATGTCTTTTCTGAATACGAGGTGTTGGACGACGGACGGACGGACGGATGGATGGATGGATGGATGGATGGATGGATGGATGGATGGATGGATGGATGGATGGATGGGGAAGGATATTTGGTTTTACAAAAACCCAGCTGTGTGTGCATGCCCTTAACCCTAACCTTTACCATGCTTGTCTTTCTAATCATCTCAGACAACTCTGTCCTGATCGTCCTGTGGTCCATGTTCATGTAAGTAAGTAAGTAAGTAAGTAAGTAAGTAAGTAAGTAAGTAAGTAAGTAAGTAAATAAGTAAGTAAGTAAGGAAAAGTTTATTTATATAGCGCCTTTCACAGATATAAATCACAAAGTGCTGAAGTACACACCCTGATACCAAACAGCACTGTGACTACCCCTTTAAAAAGGCAGACTTACGATATCTGAGACAGGTGATGCCAATCATTGGACACACCTTGGTTTAACATGTCCTCTTGGCCGGTCTTTTCTTCTCTAGTCGTTGCTCTGATTCTACCCTGCTGGTTTACGCTGTTTTACTCTCCGGTTGAACCACAATCATGAAAGTCTTTAGCAGGTGGTTTTATGATATTAAAAAAAACTAAAGTCACCCTGACAAACCATGTATCATCTAACCACAGATACAGTCCAGTTGTATAAACTGACACATGCACGGTGTCTCTCTCCCATTTCCCTATATAGAACATGACCAACGTACAGAATGACTTATGCCCCCACACACCCTTCGCTTTAACCTCCACGCCATGCCGACAGTGTCATCATAGTCTCTCGGTGACCCTGACGTCTCACTTACACACTTACATAGGGGTGTGTGTGTATGCTTGTGCGCACACGCACGGGTGTATGCAAGAGACACACAGGCTCATATTTTAACCAGACGCCTCTCTGTCTGCAGCATGCAGCTTGGGCAGCACTGCTGGACATTCCCTCTGTGTGTGAGGGACGAAATGCCACTACCTTCTCCAATACACACACACACACACACACACACACACACACACACACAATCCAACACATAAACGAGTTCCATCATCCCTCTCTTGATTTGGATTGTCACTTACAATCATGTCAGTCAAGCCCAAGTACAGTTCGACACACTGTCTTTTCCACAACACCACAGAGAATGAACTTAGCTTCAAACTGTGAGTCATAGGAATTAGGAGCGCTCTGAGACAAGGACAGGCTTTCAGGGAGTTTGTGTGTTGGTTATGGTCGACCTCTGGTTTGAAATTCAAGGCTGTTTAATAAAGTTTATTGTAAGACTCCCTAACGATGTGAACCAATGAATTCTGATGTAGGAATGGAAACATCATCCGTGATTGCTGATCATGTCAGTCCAATTCTGCTGCTCAAACAGCCTCCACATGTTTTTCTTCTTATTCAGCTGCAAACGCATCAGTGAGTTCAGGCACTGATGGAGGCTGGCTCACAGTCTGCCACAATAACTAGTCCTGAAGGTGCCGGATGATGCTTAGACTACGCAGATGTGCTAGATCCTGCCATTATCATTTGAAAGGCGTGAGAATCTTCTAAAGACTACTTTGTACCCTGATTTTGAGTTGGTCATGGACGTAATTTCACTTTAGAAGTGGGGGGGGGGGGCACGGGGGGGGGATCTTTACAGTATGCTCTAATGGGAAACAGGCTTCAACACAAATGGTTGTTTTCTGCTTGGTCCTAGAGCTCAACCAGTGTCAATTTAATATAGCGTAATATTGTTTTTGGATGGTAAAAAATGCAGGGGTCAAAACTTGACTTTGGAAAAAGTGGGGGGACATGTCCCCCCCCCCCCCCCCCCCCCCCAAATTACATCCATGTAGTTGGTTGTGGGTTTTTTTTATTGTCATTTCATAATCCAACTCCTGCCAAGATGCTTTGAATGTTTCTGACTTGTGAATAATCTCACTGTGGAAGGATGAACTCCAAAATGTTTTAAACCACACCTTTCAGATAAAGACTTCTGCACACAAAACTAATTTGGTCTAGCTTCTAAAGTTTCTTTGATTATTTAATATTTTAACTAGCTTTTAATTAATCTTCCATAGTTTATCTTTGGGGTTTGGATACTTTTTTTTTTATTTTCAGTGTAGTAGCTGAGCATCTTCAGAGGAATTGGTTAAAAAGGCTACGTAATGCTAATAATCAAAGTATTCAGACATAACAAGTCATTTAAACAGATTAAAGACAATTTTTTTCATGTCGTTTTCATTTGAATCTGTAAAAGTGATAGTCTTACCCTGTATTGTGGTATAATGAAGGTGATCAACTCCCTTCTCCCGAGGGCCGGTGTCCAGCATGTTTTAATGTTTTCCCTGCTTCAACACACCAGATTTTAACCAGCTGGTGATTAACATGCATCTGCAGAGCCTGATGAGCTGCTGAACCAAAACTAAAACATGCTGGACCAGCATGCAAGCACCAAAACACAACATATGCAGGTAAGACCTTTTGCTGGTCTATGCTGTTTATGTCAGCAGGGTGATGTAGGCAATACATCAATTTCTTTGCTAAGCCCAAACCCCATCCCAAACAGCTCCATGGAATTTGAATTAAGCATCCCTTATATAACTGGTTCAGTCGTCTGCTCAATTTCTTCTTTGAGCCCCTGGTGTTCCTCTGGTTTGGCAAGACCCTTGGTGCTCCCGGCCAAACAGGGTCTGAGTCAGGTGCTGGGAAACCAGAGCACCCTGATGAAAAGTGGGCTACTGGAACAAGACAGAAATTGGTGAAATATATATATATATATATATATATATATATATATATATATATATATATATATATATATATATATATATGTACATATATATAATTTTAAATTCCCATTTCACCCTCTGCAGATGGTCTCATCCTTCCAAGCTCGGGTCCGCTTCCAGAGGCCTGGGAGCTTGAGGGTTCAACGCAGTATCTTAGCTGTTCCTAGAACTGCACTTTTCTGGACTGAGATGTCTGACGTTTTTTCTGGGATTTGCTTTAGCCACTCCTCCAGTCTGGGGGTTACTGCCCAGAATGCCCCGATGACCACGAGCACCACCGATGTCTTCACTCTCCAGGTATTGTCAAGTTCTTCTTTGAGGCTCTGGTACTTCTCTAGTTTCTCGTGTTCCGTTTTCCTGATGTTGCCATCAATCACAACGGCTGACTGGTTGTTTTCTCTAAAATTGTCCTTAGGTGTGTGTGTGTGTGTGTGCGCGCTTGGTTGTTTGTCTTATGTGTCTCTGCGTCGCCCTGCGATGGACTTGCAACCTGTCCAGGGTCTGCCCCGCTTGCTTACCCAGAGATTGCTGGAGACAGGCACCAGCCCCCCACGACCCTGCATGGACAAGCAGGTATAGAAAATGGACGGACGGATATTTATGTATATAAATATGTGTGTGTGTTTGATTTAGCTAGCGTGTTTTACCTCACAATCACGAACAAGAGGAGTTGCTTCCAGCTGTAATCGTGGAAGTAGACGGAGTAGATGGTGCCCTCTGAGACAAAACTCCTGATTTCTGCTTTAAATAAAGTTTTCCTTTATTCATCTAGTTTAAGTGAAACCACGAAGGTTCTGGGCACTGCAGCTCTGCCCTCCCTCCACTGTAACGCCACACTCTAGAACCTCATATCGATCTCGCCAGTCGATGCTGTTATTCATGTAGCCTCACAACCGGCAGTGCCCTTGCTTTTTCACAATAACTTCATAGTCAGCAAGACATGGACTAAAAAATATTGTCTTCAGGGTAAAGAAGGAGCGCTGAGATTCTGCAGGAGAGGAAGAAGACAAGCAAACATGCTCACACACCTCGTCACATATCAAAGAGGGCACTGGTTGTGCAGGATTACAAAGCAGAGAACACTGACAATGAGAACAGGAAATCCAAAGATAGATTTAAAGCTGCCAGTCAAACCCGAGGGTGTGTACACACTTCAACACTCTGCTGTTGATCTCTGGGAGCCATGTCAGGGAAACGGCTCCGCTTTTTGTTTCTGTGTGTGTGCGCCGTTGCACATGCAAAGTTGTGTGAACATTCCCAACAGCTGGTCCGTCACGGTCAGCTTCAGCTTTCTCCTCATGCCGCCACGTAAACACACTCCGAATGGTTTATGTTTAGCAGCGCTCATTCAGGCGGGCCGCAAGAAGGAGGCCAGGGATGGAGTTGGGAGAAGGAGAGGGTAAGGTGGGTGTTGGGGAGGAGCTGTGTTTTCTCCCTCCGTGATCTTGCACAGAACAGAGGTTATTAAACATATAAAGTTACCACTTCCTGCTTTTTTCTCCACTCAGCACCCCAAAACACTCAAATAAACCACGTGTCACATGGCACGCGTCCTGGAGCTCCGAGGAAACGCTCGCCATCAAATATCGGATTTGATGATTCTTAGATTTCAGCAGTGCTCGGCTGGTTTCGGGTTTATCCACGGGGGGCCTTTGGAGCTAAAGTGGGCTTGGTGCGGTGTGCATAAAGTTGCAAGGCGAACATGTTCTGAGCAGGAAGGTTACGATGAAGGAAAAATGGGGACAACAATAAATGCTTTTAACAGGCAAAGACACAAGTGCTGACCTATCGTCGGTGTCATCTTTGCTTGCGTGTGTGTGGAAGACGCTCTGCAAACACACGCAGAGGTGCACCAGTAAGCAAAGTGCACAGTCATCAGTAATTGTCATCGCTTAACAAGCAGTGGGTCATGCACTGCCTCTATAAGCATTACTGTGAGGTGCAGGGAGGGAGAATCCCCACATAGGAGTATTTCTGGAGAAGAAACCAACACATATGTTCTCCTGCTGCAGATTTAGAGCTGATAGCCTTCCTGCTGCACACTGACACATGTAATAAATCCATTTATTTTAGAATCACAGATTTCGTTTTTCATACATTTTGGCTATAAGAGGGGCCAAGCCTGCATGAATCTGCGCAAGTGCATGAGGATAATCTATAAACGAACTGATTATCACATCAGTCTCCGTGCAGCTGGCTGGATATCTGCAGCCTTCACCTACAGCTCTCCTGTCAGATCACCGTCAGTCACGAAGACCTGATCCAACTAATCATTTCCCCACCAGATAATGCGACCCAACATGTCCATCTACTGACACCTTCCAGCTGATATAGTGATCACTTTGCATTTTATTTCAGATCCAAATCATATGTTGTATTTTTTAATCTCCACACTGATGCAGCCATCAGATCAGACCCCCTCCTCCCTCCCCTGGCAGCCCAGCTGATGGATGGGCAGCTTACCTTAGTCAGCTGGGCAATCTTCTTGCACATCTTGCTGTGCATCTGGTAATCATACAGCTCCTGCTCGATGTTGGTGAACTCTGCCGCAGTCCCGTTCACGGTGGAGCCAGGGGACTGTGCAGCCTTACCGGCGCCTGAAGCCATGATGGAATCCCTCTTTTTCCCCTTTTCCCTGCTTCCTTCCCAGGGGAACTTCCCGAAGATCGGAGGACCGTCACAGATTATCCTTTCGCCGCACAGATGAAGATTCCCACCTCAATCGCGTTAATTTTTCACTCGAGCATCACACCCCTCGGTGGGCAGACCCTCTCCCGCTCCGCTGAGCGACATCTGGAGGAATTCGCTGCAAAGATCGGCGGGGCTCCTCTCCTGGTGCGTTCCGGTTGCTGCCCCCCTCTCCCGCTGTCCGCCCGGTGATCGCGGATGTCAAACGCTGGAAGTCCATCGGGGACGCGCTTGCGCCAGCCAAGCCGCTCCTGCTGTCAACAGATATTTATTTATTTTCCTGTTCTAACGCGGTCGGAGCGCTGGAGGATGAACGCAGATATTCCGACCACCTGTCTGGCGGCAGGGGCGGAGAGAGGCGTGCATATCTGTGGACCATTACTGGAGAGAGACAGCTGGAGAGGCGCACTGCTGCAGTGCTGCCCCGCCCCTGGCGGCAGAGCGCCGCGCGGCGCAGGGGAGGGGTCCGGGGATCCGGTACCGGGCAGGAACGCCGGAGCGGATTATCTATCAGATACATTAGAAATCCACAAAGGAACCGAGAGGAGAGGAAAACACACTAAAAGCAGGAAAAATGATGCAACAAAAACCCCATTACAAGATTATTCACATATAAATATTATATATATATATATATATATATATATATATATATATATATATATATATATATATATATATATATATGTGTGTATATGTATATATATATAATATATACATATATATATATATATATATTAGTGTAACCTGCATATAAAATATATGCAGGTTACACTAAAAATAGAATACTGTGCATAAGTTAGTGTATTTCAGTGAAGTAAAATGGGCCCAAACCAATATGCACAATTATACCTTTTCATAGGTCTGATATCTCTCTATTTAAAATCTTTGGTTGATTTCACGTAAAATACAAATTTCTGAGATTCTGAATTAGGGGTTTTCATAAGATGCAAACCATAATCATCACAAATTTAACAAATAAAGGCTTTAAATATCTTCCCTTCACGTAGAGAGTCTATCTCATATATTACAGTAGTTTCACCTGCAGATTTAGCAAACTATGCAATTCACCGTTTATGCCAATCCATAATTTGGTGGCATCTCTTGTCTGTTAAAAAATGTAAGCGTTATAAAAATGTGTTGACTGACTGCATATCGTATGAAATAGGCTATTTTATGCATGTTTAATAAGAATCTGCAGGGATTCAGAACCTTCAGATAATTGTCTGGCACATGTTAAACTAACCCAGGACACTGTGGATTGTGACACTAACCATAATGAAAGTTCTAATAAGATGTGCTGGCAGCCAGCAGTTAGCAACAACTACAAGCACATCAGATCATACGCCCTCTGGCGGCCACAGGGTGAAACTAAAAATCCGCGGCCAATTTTGAGATTTTACTCTTAATAAATGTAATTAAGTAATTGATAAGTAATATAAAATAAATATATTTGGTTACAAATTTTTATCAGCATATGTCAGTTATAAAACTGTTAGTTATTAGTTCAAGACCAATATATATCCAACTGAATCTAATAAACACACAATATTGACACTGATAGAATTAAAAATGCTCAATATTTAGTTTTAAAAAGGAAAAGCATTATTGTGTTTGGATTTCACAATGAATGTATAAACTACTCAAAACAGAAATAAAATCCAAATAAAAAATAGTTGGCAAAAAAGCTAATGAGAAACTGTAAAATGTTTGATCACAGCAGCCGACTTAATTTGAGAAACTTGTTTCATCAGATAAATGAGAAATGTTTATTATTTGCATTATATTATAATTATATGGTGTAAATGGCAAAAATGAAGACAAGGAAATTTTAAAACTATATTTAAAAAAACAAATGAATGTAGAAGAAACACATTTCCATATCACTCTTATTCACAATAAAGCTTTAGTGACCTCCCAATAGATCACATATATTTGTTAGAGCAGTCTAACATAAATAAGGACTGTATTTAACCCTGAATTTAATGGCAAAATATATTTTCTTTATTGGCCACCTGTATGCTGTTAGCAATAATGTGACAATGTGACAGCTCTGCAGTGAAAATGAATGTAAAATTTAAGTACATGAAAAATAAATGTTTTCCACATTTTGTCTATTTAAATTGTTTTGCTCATAATTAATAACACTGTGCTTTTTAAACTTTGTTTTGTTTTCTCTATGCCAGACTAACTTTTGCTAAATCTAATGGTTCCTCCCCTTCACACACACACACACACACACACACACACACACACACACACACACACACACACACACACGTGAGCTGAACTCATACCTGTAACTGTTGCCGTAAAATGTGTTTATTTGTTCTCCTTTTATGCCCTCTGTTAGTGCCACCTGCTGGTAGAGCTGAGTATTGTGCTTTGAGATGCAGCCTTGGAGCACTGCCATAGCTAAGAAAAAAATGAACTTTTTTTCACTTAGGAAGTAAAAACGATAAAACCTCTAGTAGAAAATAGATGTACACATATTCTATACGTCTATAAGTTCAGGCCCACTTGGTGACTTAGAACCGAGCTGTTTAGATTTCACAAGCAAGTAGAAAAAATAGAAGAACAACAACAAAAAAATGTTTTTGTAAAATTTATGTTTTTCTATCAAATAAAATAGAATAAAAAATATGAAATACACACACACACAAAAAAACCAATAAAATTACACAAAAAAGGCCAAAAAAACCCACCCCTCCCCCAGAATTGCCACCTTATTGTGGTGGGAGGGTTTGAGGACCTCCATATTCCTGGAAGCTGTGTAGTCTGGTTCATTAGCCCCTGTTAGGGTCTCCATGACAACATGGTCTCAGGTAGGCGGTCGGACTAAGCACGATTCAAACACCTAAAGATTAGACCGCCTCTATATGGATGGCGAGATCAAGGTCTTCCATGTAGAGGAGGCTCTATCCATGGCCAGTCTTGTTGATTATCTGGTAGACGAGGATCTGACCTCTGCAGAACAGCGGTGGGGACAGGGCGTCTCCTTGGTATGGCAAGGTGGAGAAACGAGGGCCCGGGCGGGATTTGATACCCAGTCTCCTGGGTGAGAGTCCCACACACTACCCAGTCAGCCAAGTAGCCAGGGTACATGATCAATCGGGACACTGTGACAAGACGCTCACACTGCCACATTGGTATTAGCCAAGTCATTTAGCCATTCAGGGTGAGTCCCATCCTTAGCTGCTTCATTTGTGCTGCCAGACACTCATGGAGTGCAGTGAGCTTCTTAAGCCAGTAGGTGTGGATCATGTCAGGTCCTGGAGCTGTCCAGTCCTTCAGACCTGAGGCTCTTTGTTGGATGCCTACGACAGTGATGGATGCTGGGTTCTGCTCAAGGAGCTTGCTGTGGTCTTCTCTAGAGGCTAGCCCTCACTGTTCAGTCTCCAGCCTTGGGGAACACACACGATCAGAACACACACACACACACACACACACACACACACACACACACACACACACACACACACACACACCGTCAGAAAACACACACACGCACACACACACACACACATACATGGTCAGAAAACACACACACACACACATGGTCAGAAAACACACACACACACACATGGTCAGAAAACACACACACACACACACACACATGGTCAGAACACACACACAGACACACGTATGGTCAGAACACACACACACACACACACACACACACACACACACACACACACACACACACACACACACACACACACACACACACACACACACACACACACACACACACACACACTGTAATCTTTCCAGTTCCTGTTTTAAAGGAGGTTAAATCTTTCTTCAGAGGCCAACAACAAAAATAAAAATAGAAATTCTCTCTGCTGAATATCAGCACTGGTGTGATTCAGTCGTGGGCACAAGGCCGCAGGCCAAGTGCCATAGATAATCACACCAGTGCTGATATTCAGCAACAATGCACGACCTCGAGTGTGATATTGCTTTTTTATTCCTGGGAAATCATTGTGCAGTTACCAAGGAGTTGTTGGGGGGGAAATCTGATAACAAACGTTTTATACAGTTGAAGCAAAAATCTGAACCTGGAGAGATTTAACTAGCAATGGCAAAACCAAAAGTGTATACAAAAACAAAATAATGATGATTAGTCAGAAATGCATTTAAGTAGTGAAAAGAAAAGAAAAGAAAAGAAAAGAAAAATTACTAAAAGATACCAGTTGTGTATTTCCCATCTACTGTTCATTTCTCTTTCCAACAGGGGGCGATGATTATTTAAGGAGCTGCTTGTCGGACGCAAAAAGAATCCACAGAAGAAGAAATTGCTGTTTGCCGTTAAATTTAAAAACAGGCGGCAGCTTCTTTGGGTTTGGAAACTTATGAAAAGGTACATTTAACAACAAACTGGATAATTTAAAACAAGATGAAAACAACTTTCGGTTTTAAATTATGTAGAGTGTAAGTTAAAACATAAAAATGTCCAGTTGTGAGTGATTATCCACGTAGTTTTCTTTCTTTGCTTATTCCGATGGGAGAGAGTTGTTTAGCTCACGAGCCACTGGAGACACTGTTTATGCTGAAAAAAGTCTGGACAACGCAACTGACTTATGTTGGAATATTTTGTGTTTGTTCCTTTTTTAAGAGTTTAAGATGACTGCGGACAACGAAATGAGCATTAAGGAGGCGTTTCAGCGCGCTCAGAAGAGCCACAACAACAAGGCTAAGCTAGTGGCGAGTCTGAAGAGCCGCTACAACAAGGTTAATATGCAGCTACTTTCCTTCTGCAATGTTCCTTAGACACTTCTTGTCGTATTTATTGCGCAAATGATTAAAACCGCAGCTGTTATATATTTGTAAATAGCATTACTTCTACAAATGACTATTTTATGTTAAGCTATTTCATAAACATGATGCAAAAGAGCTCTATGAAGAAAATGTGAATCAAATTTACTGCATTTCATGCATTCTTTGTTCTGTTTTTTTATTCACATTGTTTATTTTAATTTATTTCCCATTTTATTATTTTTCTCATTTTGAACATTTTCACTGAGCTTGTGAAGCACCTTGTAATTTTTACCTTTAAAGGCACACTAGAAGAAAACCTTTCTAATTCTTCCACGAGAACCTGAAACCCAAAGAAGTTCCGTCATGCTTTTCAGTCTGGACAGAAACAATAGGAAATGCCACTTTAACTCTATTAAATTTAGGTTTGTGAGCTCAAGTGTGGATGTGAACCAAGCATGAACTAAATTCAGGAGAATCAGACAATGCTGGCTCCTGTAGGGAAATAAAAAAATGTCACCTGGATTTATGATCTGGAGCTGTGGCAGTAGGTCAGGCAGTGTATACCTCTAATTTCACCATCCATCACTAATCCCATACTCTTGCAGCTTGAGGACAAGACGATGTTCCACGAGGAGTTTGTCCACTACCTGAAGTATGCCATGATTGTCTACAAACGTGAGCCAGCTGTGGAAAATGTGATTGAGTTTGTTGCAAAGTTTTCCACAAGTTTCCAGTCTCCACCTAAAACAGAGGAGGAAGAGGAGGAGGAAGAAGATGATGAGGACGATCACCCATTTCTGAGCTTCATCTTCAACTTCCTGTTAGAGGTATAAACATCTATTGTTGTCTTTGTGACCATTTAGACAAAATATCAACTTATGTTGATGCTTGAAAGTCGTGGCAAGTTTCTTTTAATCGAGTAGTTCTGCACATTTTTTATTAATACATCTTCTGTTCCAGATCACAACCCATTTAGATTTTGCTCCTTTTGTCTTTTTAGTCTCATAAAGCTAACAGTCATGCCGTGCGTTTCCGGGTGTGCCAGCTGATCAACAAGTTGCTGGGCAGCATGGCAGAGAACGCCCAGATCGATGATGATCTCTTTGATCGGATTCATCAAGCCATGCTGGTTCGTGTCACTGATAAGTTCCCCAACGTGAGGATTCAGGCGGCTCTGGCCATGGCTCGCCTTCAGCAGCCAAGCGACCCAGACTGTCCCACCATCAGTGGTTTGTTTTCTTTGATTTTACAAACAAGCTTGTTTTTTTTTTTATTGGCCCGACTTCTCTCACGCTTTGCCTTTTTCCTCTTTCCAGCTTATATATTAATTCTGGAAAATGATACAAACGCGGAGGTGCGACGTGCTGTTCTGTCCTGCATTGCGATGTCGCCTCAGACCCTTCCTAAAGTGTTCAAACGCACTCGAGACATCAAAGAAAACGTTCGCAAACTAGCTTATCAGGTAGCCATGAAACAAAATTAATTATTCTAGAAATGCAAGTAGAGGCTAAAATATGTAACAGCTCTTATTTGTTAGCACAATAAACAAGTTGATAGTTTTTTTTTAACATTTGTGTTCTATGTTTAAGGTTCTAGCTGATAAGGTTCACATCAAGGCGCTAACCATTGCTCAGAGAGTTGGACTACTGCAACATGGTCTTCATGACACTTCAGGTAATGTTCAAAGGAAACAGGAATTATTCCCATGATACATTTGAAGCTTAAAACATATGAAAATGCTGTTTGAAAGTCTAAATATTATTTCTACTGCCTGTTTAAGCAGTTTTTGTCAGATTTGTTTGATTAAACCAGATATTTTTAGAGAAAAAGAGATCCGTCCTCACACTGAAGAACATTGGTTTGTGTTAAAGCTTTGTTTCTCCCGTTGGTAGAAGCCATCAGAGAGGTGGTCTGTAGTCGTCTGTTACCAGCCTGGCTGCTGCTGCTGGATGGGAACATCATTGAGCTGCTTCACCGTCTGGATGTGGAGAACTGTGCAGAAACTGCCATGGAAACTCTCAAAGCTCTCTTCAAAGGCATGTCTACTGAAGAGCTGCTGCAGAACAGAGCGCAGCTTGACAACAGGTCTACTCTCGCACCTCTCCTCTTCACATGTGACCAATAAAAAATTCTAAAGTTGGAGAATAAGTGTGTGTTTCTCAACAGGAAGCTGATTCCAGTGGACTCTCTGACTTGTGAAAATGTTGTTTATTGGAGAGTTCTGTGTGAGTTCATCAAGGGGAAAGGAAACGATGGTGATGAAATGCTGGAGCAAGTGTTACCGGATGCTGCGACGTATGCTGAGTACCTTCGTAGGTAAGAAAGTTTTTGGTCAGGCTACTTATTAGCAATAATTAGATTTCTAAAAGGAGTATTTAAAATCAATTCCTGCTCTGCACTTATGTTTTCAATTTAAAACAAATATGGATGCCAGTAAAATTCAAACAAATCCCGATATGTAAAATAATCATCAATTGGAAAATCATAAATTCCAGTAGTTGATCCACATTCAATTCAAATCAAAGATACTTTATTAATCCCAGAGGGAAATTAGAGTTTCAGTACACACAATTCAGAGATCAGACATACATGGGCATAGACACATGACAAGAATTGGTGACTGTGGTCATTCGCAACCTGAGTCGCGCTACCTTAATAGAGATCAGAGGGGTTACATGAGGATTGGTTCAGGTGGAGGAAAAAAAGGCACTTCAGAGTTACCCTCCACAGGGAGGGCAGCTTTGCTATGCAAAAAACACCTCAAACAGAAATGCAACAGACTTCAGACATAACACAACATAAGTGTCCACTAGGTGGGGTGGTAGGGTTTGGGACTCTCCACACGTCAATGAATGCAGCCACGATAAGCAGCGCTCTTCACCTCAGTCTGGAAAGGGGTGGGAGGTCGTTGGGTTTACAGAGCACAGTGACTCCTGGAACGATTCGGCGGCCTTCACAGCTTGCAGTCCCGTCCAGGCCGGGATAGGGAGACAGAGTTGCCATGGCGACCGCAGCATTCCACATTTCTTCAGAGGGGGTATTCGTTTCAGCCTCACAGGCTCAAGGGCACCAGATTCAGATAAGAAATTGTTTTGGAGCCAGACGGAGATAATTTCTTCTCTGTCTAAAAGTTCCGTTGGTCCTCAACCTCTCAAAATCCAATAATGGCGTAAATTAATTTATCCCAATCCGTGCTGATTCGTCCACTCGCTCCTTGATGGCATCCATCTTTTTTGCCAACGCATGAATCTCAGCCAAAGTTCCAAGCTTACGCCTCATCTCGACAATTACATGAGTATGTGAATTCACAGCACGGTGCAATCCATCTCTGAACTCCGGCAGTGAGCCAATATTCCTCAACAGCTCGTTAATTTTCCGGTAAGTCAGGTAACCTCCAAGGCCAAAGAGCAGGAAACCTGACGCCAACACCACAAATATCCAGACATCTTGAGTATCCTCTACAGACATCTGAGAGAGTCAAATCAGGTTCCACTGTTTCCAGGAGTCCATGATATGCCCAACTGGATCTGTCCCAGAGGGGCACCCGGGAGCCCCTTCTCCCATTCTCATCGTTGAGAAAATTTTATCAGTCGCGTTGAGTGACCAGCTGACCAGGTCCATTTTTAATAATTTCCAGTTTCCAGAAAAAATGTAGAAGCTTCGTACACCCAAAGACAGACAAAGTGCCTTGGGGATAAGATAGGGAGGAGAGGAGGAAAAAAGCGTCTGTACTCTCCAAGAGCCGGAAGAATATCTGAGAATGTTGGAGTTACTTAAATGAAAGGATAAATTTGATTAGATCTTCTCTAATGTCTTATTTAGCATTTATTCTGTAAGTCTCCTGCAAAAAATATAATCGACTAAAAGGGTTGTCAACACATCTGAGAATGGGACAAGTAAAAAAAAAAAAGTTATTATTTGTTAAAAGTATGGTGGATATTGTGGGAGTTAAGAGAACACACACACCTTTACATCCTAATGTCACATTGGTAACTTTGGTGGGTTTTTTTCTCCGTAAGCCAATCAGTTGATTCGTTGCATTTTAACAATATACAAGCGTACGTATGGTCCATGTAAACGCTCATTTCCTGTAAGTATTTGATACTACTTTTTTGCTCCCGATCAAAGCAATTTGTTATTATAGTATTAGCTATAGTATTATTATTTCATTGTGTTTATTAATTAATTCTATTTTTTGCTTATCATTTATTTTTCCTTGCACCGCAGGTATCACAGTGATTTTGTAATGTTGCGTGTTTCTCACACATGTGGCATTAAAACCATTCTGATTCTGTTACATGTTATGTTCAGGTTTTAGCTTATTTTCACACTTTAGGCTTATTCTGAGGAGTACAAATAAAATATTGACCATGCAAGAGTTTTTGCATTTTTTAAAGTAAACACATATTTGTGGCCCGACCACAATCATCAACTTGGTGATTCTGGCCCTTGTCTTGACAAGTTTGGACACTGCAGGTTTAAACATCTTGTGATTGTAATGGCCGTGCTTCTGAGACAGGGTGGGTACGTCGTGTCCGACAGGCTTGTGTACAGCTGCGTGACAAAAAAGGAAGCTTATACCTTGGCTCCAGGAGGCCACTAAATCTGATGTTGGCAACCGCAGACAGTCCTCTAGTGTGATAGATATACTGCTCTCTTGGCTGTGACCTTTTTACCGTCTGTCAGCACGTTTTCTTTAGCGTGTCCTTAAGTGTCGGCTGGCTCTGTGTTTCTGTCCGAGTTGCTGCAGGGTGTCTGTTTTCAAGGTAGCTGACACAAACTAATTGGAGACGGGAGATTTACTGTGGCAATCCCTGAAGGGGAAAAGCCAAAAAAGAAAGACTTTTTTTTTTTAGGCGGAAATAAAAATTTCAGGCGGTAGCAGAGTCGTAGTGTTGAATACAGCTCTCTTTTCCACCATGTAAAATACCCAGTAACTTCTCAGCCCGGTTTAAAATATATCCAAACACGTTAGTTCTGCTTTAGCATGCTAGATAGCAGCTACATGTTGTGTCTGAGTTCCTGCCTGCTGTAAATTGTGTGATGTTAGGGTGTTGCCTATGAAGCAATGAATATTGATGTAGTGGAACGTGGTGAAATTAAAACTTGTTACGTTTGAAAATCTCTCAGGGTGACTTTTAAAGGTCATGCTTGTTTTATATTGAGTTAAATCAGGTCTTTTCCACCGGATTCTGATGGCTTGAAAATCACATGATCAGATCGGAGCGTCCCATGTTCCAACAATAAGCACATATACTTACCGTAAATCCTCTAATACAGCCCCAGGCCTGTATTTGACTCAAGCTCATCAAGCTACAGGCCTTTATTGGAAGGAGGGCCAGAATTAGAGGCAGGCTTCTATTTCTATTTGAGCTAAATGAACTAATGGTTCGCTGGAGTTTTTGACAATTAAAATTGCACCCACATTTTCAAAGTTAAACACATTTCTTTTAACGACGGTAGTTTCTGCTTCAGCCCTCTCCCCCCTCCCCCTGCGCAGCAGCCGCAAACTCACTGATGCGCCTGCAGCCTCTGAGTTTCTGCTGCTCTAAACATTAAAATAATTATTTCATTTTCTGTTCCTCACTTCTGATTACCCTCAGTGGTGTTTGTTTGTTGCAACCAGCAGGTACAAAAACTAACTTGTTTTTATTTGACTATTTTTCTGCCCTGTCTGTTTATTATCTTCCTGCATCTCCTCTCAATCCTAAAGAGAAACTGCTACCTGGGTTCATATATATTCACCTCATGAGTTACCTTTGAACTGCAGTTCTAAAAGATCTACCGACTGCAAAAACAGTGAAGTGCTTACTGCTTGGCGGCCGCATCAGTGATCGGTGCGTCACCAGAGGACAAAACAGGTGGTGCGCCCCGCTCCGCAGCAGCGAAACGCATCAGGCGCAAATAAAAGAATAAAAGACAGAAAACATAAAAGGAAATGAGCCGACATGAACGATCGTGTGTTAAATTAGTTTTTGAGGTGGCGACACCTGATTTGATAATGTTACTGTGGCCGTGCTCAGGACGCAGATGTCTGGAGCGCGTCAACAATCAGAGCTTTGCATGTGCAAGCTGGTTAATGTTAGGATGGGGTGAGGGGAATGTTAAATTGCAAGAGGGTAAACGTCACAATTTGGTTAAATGCCCGTTTTACGGCGGGTGTCAGTACCGACGCTCTGGCACAGCGCGTAGCCTCCCGACGCGCAGGAGCTTGTCACCTGCTGACAGCAGGCTGCTGTCTTTTCCGTGGACTGCATCTTGCCGCTCATTATCCCGTGACAGCGACTAGTCGATGACAGTCATAAAAAGTCACTATAGTGAAGTTGACTAGTTCATACAACCCCTGCTACTGCTCCCCAGAGTGTTCTGCAGCATAATCAGCACGTTCTCTTTGAACTTGATATTAAATTTTCGCCTCCTCTTCGTCTCCGCACCTGCCAAATCACGGTCTGTCACTGGCAAATCAAAAGTGAGACGGATGACACAACCACTCCCCTGTGGTACTTGCTTGTTACCACATTCCACCCGACCACAATAAAATACCGGCCATTATTCACCTCCGCCGACTCAGACACCGGCCAAAATATGATACCCGGCCGTTAATTGAATACACGCCAATATTAGAGGATTTACGGTAATTACATCTAGAAATCAGGCAGTGCAGAAGCTCTTTGAGCATAACTCACTGGACCAGGGTTTATGCGGGGCATTAAAAAGCATTAAAAGTCATTCAATGAAATTTTCTAAAATTAAGGCCTTAAATGGCATTAAAAAGCATTAAATTAGATTGTCAGTGGCATTAAATTTTTTCAAGAAATATTCTTAAATAATTTTAATTTTTTTGTCTTTATTGTGATTTGTTGTGAAATTGTATGAAACGTATGTTTGAGTCAATACGCTGGCAGAACCATTTCGATTATTACTTCTGTTCCGACCGGTTTCTTGTTGAATTGTCGTAAAACCGGATGTTCGACAAGAAGCTGGATCGTGAGGAGTAAACGTTTGGAAAATAGGGAAATGCAAATTCCAGCAAAAGTGGTTGGAAAACGATAAATTCAAGGTATGGCTGCAGCCCGTTAATGGTCAAGATGGAGAAGGATTTTGTACTGTTTGTAAGAGAAAAAAAATTTAAAGTTAAAGTTCCATTAGTTGTCACACATACTGATGTGTGTGCGAAATTTGTTCTCCGCATTTGACCCATCCCCTGGGGGAGCGGTGAGCTGCAGACACAGCCGCGCTCGGGTTTTTGGTGGTTTAACCCCCCAATCCAACCCCTTAATGCTGAGTGTCAAGCAGGGAGGCATTGGGTCCCATTTTTTCAAAGTCTTTGGTATGACCCGACCAGGAATCGAACCCTAATCTCCCAGTCTCAGGACGAACACTCTACCACTAGGCCACTGAGCTGGTTGTATTAAACTTGGTACAATGGGTGTGAACGCTGTGAAATCGCACATGCAGTCGGACAACCACAAAGGCAGACAGCAGCTAACCGTGACTAGTTACTTTTCTGTAACTAGCAACGCGACATCTTCTGCAACTACCACGACCACAACAAGCAGCACAACTGCAGCTGCGAACCCTGCCGTCGGAACATCAAGCACGCTTCAAAAATTGTTTGGATCACCTGCGGCGCTTCAGGCAGAGGTGCTCTGGTGTCTGTACACTGCCGTGCAGCACCACTCCTATGCATCCAATGAAGGTGTTTCGGAGTTGTTCCAGGCAATGTTTTCGGATTCTGAAATGGCTAAATCTTTCACCTGTGGAAAGGACAAGACAAGCTACGTTTTAAAGTTTGGACTCGCCCCACATATAAAAAAAGAACTGATTTCTGCAGCTAACAACGCTGGACCATTTGTGCTGATGTTTGATGAAAGCTTCAACCAGTCCACAAAAAATAAACAACTAGACGTCCATATTCGATTTTGGGAGGCTGGTGCTGTCCAGTCACGTTATCTTGGATCACAGTTTGTGGGCCATTCAAAGGCTAAAGATTTGCTGCACCATTTCAAAGTGAGTATATTTGTACTTTTTGTTTATGAAGTGGTATTCCAGTGAATTAAAGAGACAAGATGTGTTCATTTTGTTGAGGTTTTTTGCTTTTAGATAATTTTAATAAGCTTATTTTGAAATTTCTATAAGCACATTTCAAATCAAATATGTTGGTGTAATGTTTTCAGGTTTTCTTTTTCATATCAAATAATAAAATTTATTGTATTGTATTCATAGGATTGTGTGTGTCTGCTAGACATGAGGAACCTCCTTTCCATCAGTATGGATGGGCCAAATGTGAACTTGAAGTTTTTAAATGATTTCCAGCAAGAGCATGCTGAACTACATGGAGGCCGCCAATTAATTAATGTTGGAAGCTGTGGACTGCACACTCTGCACAATTCATTCAAGACTGGCTTCTCCACATGGAATATTGAGAAACTGTTAAGAGCAATGCACTTTCTTTTTCACAATGTCCCTGCAAGAAGAGAAGATTTTACAAAACTTACAGGCTCATCTCTTTTTCCACTCCCATTCTGTGGACACAAATGGGTGGAAAATCTTCCTGTTGGAGAGAGAGCTATTGAAGTATGGCCAAAACTTAAAGAGAGTATGTTAAAGAGAGAGGGTGCCAGGCGTGGACTTAAGAGAAAAGCATTAGAAGATGAGCTAGAACAGCTGAAAAAGAAAAAGGAGATATTAAGGGTGGTGTGTGTCAGCCTTCAGAAAGATGCTGATCAACTAGCTGAACAGGCAGAAAACAAACCGAGCACGCTCATGGCTCAAATGATAACAAAATCTAATACTCTAAGGAAGAGATACAGGGACAAATGCAGTGAACTGACAGATGTTGAGTCAGCTGGAATCAAAAACTAGTGAGCTAAGGCACATGCATTAATCCTGTTGTGTGTGAAAAAAAATGCTGTAGCATGTTCAATAACATGTAACATTCCATGCAACTATGTATGTGCTATGTTCCAGGCATACGTTTTTTTTTTTTTTTTTTTTTTTTTGTTTATCTCAGGGTACATTATAATACATTGAGTTCTCAGAGGATTTTTTTATGTACATATATATCTGTGGATTCTCACGTGTGTTTGTTTATGGCATTAAAAAGGTTAAAAATGGCATTAAAAAGCATTAAATTTGTTTAGCTGATTTCTGCAGAAACCCTGTGGACACATTCGGGCCTAACTAGCATAAACCATCATTTGTAGCTTGTTGGGCTAACAGGCTAAACTCTCAGTTAACTGTATCAAGTTTGCTAGCTTAGCATTGCTAACACAAGTCATCCCCCACACATTTTTACCACTCTTCACATTTATTATTTGTTATTTTGTAATAACCTGTTTACCAGGGTTTCCGTAACGGCATCTTGTTGCTTTTTAGGCATCTGAAAGCAGCTCCAGAGTTTTCAGAAGAACTTTTTCTGTATGTAACTGTGTGGAGAGTAAACCCTTATTATATAACTGCTTTGAGTAACCTGGCACTTTACATTTAACAGTTTAACTGAGGTTGGCAGAGGTTGAGCGGTACCGGCTAGATATAGTCGGACTCACCTCGACACATTGCATTGGCTCTGGAACCCGAGACCTGGAGAGGGGTTGGACACTCTACTTTGCTGGAGTTGCTCCGGGTGAGAGGCGGAGGGCTGGGGTTGGCTTTTTGTTAGCCCCGAGACTCTCTGCCTGTGTGTTGGGGTTTACCCCGGGGGACAAGAGGGTAGCTTCCTTGCGCCTTCGGGTCGGGGAACGGGTCCTGACTGTTGTTTGTGCGTATGGGCCAAATATCTGTTCAGAGTACCCACCCTTTTTGGAGTCCCTGGGACGAGTGCTAGATAGTGCTCCATCAGGGGACTCCATTGTCCTGCTGGGGGACTTCAATGCTCACGTGGGCAATGACAGCTTGACCTGGAGGGGTGTGATTGGGAGGAACGGCCCACCTGATCAGAACTCGAGCGGTGTTTTGTTATTGGACTTCTGTGCAAGCCGCAGTTTGGCCATAACGAACACCATGTTCGAACATAAGGATGCCCACCGGTACACTTGGTACCAGGGCAGCCTAGGTCACAGGTCGATGATAGATTTTGTAGTCGTATCATCTGACCTGCGACCGTATGTTTTGGACACCCGAGTGAAGAGAGGGGCGGAGCTGTCAACTGATCACCACCTGGTGGTGAGTTGGATCAGATGGCAAGGGAACATGCCGCGTAGACCTGGCAGACCCAAACGCATAGTGAGGGTCTGCTGGGAACGCCTGGCAGAAGAACCTGTCAAGACGGTCTTCAACTCCCACCTCCGGCAGAGCTTTGACCACGTCCCGAGAGCAGTGGGGGACATTGAGTCCGAGTGGGCCTTGTTCCACTCTGCGATTGTCGAGGCGGCTGTTGCTAGCTGTGGTCGTAAGGTGGCCGGTGCCAGTCGTGGTGGCAACCCCCGTACCCGCTGGTGGACACCAGAGGTTCGGGGAGCCGTCAGGCTGAAGAAGGAGGCCTACAGGGCGTGGCTGGTCTGTGGGTCTCCGGAGGCAGCAGACAGGTACCGGATAGCCAAGCGGGGTGCAGCAGTGGCAGTTGCCGAGGCAAAATCTCGGGCGTGGGAGGAGTTTGGTGAGGCCATGGAGAAAGACTATCGATCGGCTCCAAAGAGGTTCTGGCAAACTGTCCGGCGCCTCAGGAGAGGAAGGCAGCAACTCGCTCACACTGTTTACAGTGGGGATGGGGAGCTGCTGACGTCAACTGAGGCTATAGTCGGACGGTGGAAGGAATACTTTGAGGAGCTCCTCAATCCCACCAATGCGCATTCCGAGGAGGAACCAGAGCTGGGAGGCCTGGGGATGGACTGTCCGATCTCGGGGGCAGAAGTTGCTGAGGTAGTCAAACAACTACACAGCGGCGGAGCCCCGGGGGCGGATGAGGTTCGTCCTGGGTATCTCAAGGCTATGGATGTTGTAGGGCTGTCATGGTTGACACGTCTCTACAACATTGCGTGGTCATCGGGGGCAGTTCCTAGGGAGTGGCAGACCGGGGTGGTGGTCCCCATCTTTAAGAAGGGTGACCTGAGGGTGTGTTCCAACTATAGGGGGATCACAATCCTCAGCCTCCCTGGAAAGGTCTACTCCAAGGTACTGGAGAGGAGGGTCCGATCGATAGTTGAATCTCAGATAGAGGAGGAGCAATGTGGTTTTCGTCCTGGCCGTGGAACTGTGGACCAGCTCTATACCCTTGCAAGGGTGATGGAGGGGGCATGGGAGTTTGCCCAACCAATCCACATGTGCTTTGTGGATTTGGAGAAGGCTTATGACCGTGTCCCCAGGGGCACCCTGTGGGGGACGCTCCAGGAGTATGGGGTGGGTGGCTTTCTGTTAAGGGCCATTCAGTCCCTTTACCAGAGGAGCGTGAGTTTGGTCCGCATAGCCGGTAGTAAGTCGGACCTGTTCCCAGTGAGGGTTGGACTCCGCCAGGGCTGCCCTTTGTCACCGGTTCTGTTCATCACATTTATGGACAGAATTTCTAGACGCAGCCGTGGTGTGGAGTGTGTCGAGTTTGGTGGCAGGAGAATCTCGTCTCTGCTTTTTGCAGATGATGTGGTCCTCCTAGCTTCATCCAGCTCTGACCTTCAGCTCTTGCTGGGTAGGTTCGCGGCCGAATGTGAAGCGGCTGGGATGAGGATCAGCACCTCCAAATCTGAGACCATGGTTCTCGACCGGAAAAGGGTGGCTTGCCACCTCCGGGTCGGGGGAGAGGTCCTACCTCAAGTGGAGGAGTTTAAGTATCTCGGGGTCTTGTTCACGAGTGAGGGTAGGAGGGATCGGGAGATCGACAGGCGGATTGGTTCGGCGTCTGCAGTGATGCGGACGCTGAGCCGATCGGTCGTGGGGAAGAGGGAGCTGAGCCAGAAAGCCAGGCTCTCGATTTACCGGTCGATCTACGTCCCAATCCTCACCTATGGTCATGAGCTTTGGGTAATGACCGAAAGAACGAGATCGCGGATACAAGCGGCCGAAATGAGTTTCCTCCGTAGGGTGGCCGGGCTCAGCCTTAGAGATAGGGTGAGGAGCTCGGACATTCGGGAGGGACTCGGAGTAGAACCGCTGCTCCTCCGGATCGAAAGGAGCCAGTTGAGGTGGTTTGGGCATCTGGTCAGGATGCCTCCTGGACGCCTCCCTGGGGAGGTGTTTCGGGCATGTCCTGCCGGCAGAAGGCCCCCGGGTCGACCCAGGACACGTTGGAGAAGTTACATCTCCAATCTGGTCCGGGAACGCCTTGGGGTCCTGCCGGAGGAGCTGGTGGACAAGGCCGGGGAGAGGACGGCCTGGAGCTCCCTAGTTGGGATGCTGCCCCCGCGACCCGGACCCGGATAAGCGGAGGAAGACGAGAGACGAGACGACGAGAGTTTAACTGCTGCCAAGCAAAAAAAAAAAAAAAAGCTTTACAGAAGCCGAGTTGCTGCCTGTTGGCTTGTGGACAGACGAAAAGTGTTTGTGTCTTGCTGCCTACCATTGCATTTATGGTTTTATGTTCTTACCTGCAGCATTCTAAAACCTGTGTGCACCTAACATAAATATGTGGTTTATCTTGGTGGACTGGGCCGTTCTGACTCTTTACTCTATTCTAGCTACCTGAAAACGGTTACTGATATGTCTGAGGAGCAGAGGGCCGACTATACCCAGCTGGAGATGGGCATGACCAAAGAATTCATCTCGCAGCAGCTCATTCATCTCATCGAAAGTCTCGACACCAACGAGGAAGGTGGCAGGTGAGATGGAGAGAGATGCAGAGGGGAAAAAAAAGTGATGGTATGAACGTCGTGTTGATCTGGATCAAATGTTTTGTGTTTTCAGGAAGCGAGTTCTGGCTGTTCTGCAGGAGATGTTGACTCTCCCTCAGACGCCCTCATCCCTGGTCTGCCTGCTCACTGAGAAACTCCTCCTCATCATCCTCGATGACCAAAGACGGGTCCAAACTGTTAGTTTCTCCTTTAACTTCCATTTTCATGGACTCTGCTAATAGGGTAGAAATGTCAGAAAACACACAACTCCCAGTTTTTCACAGAGGCACATGTTGTCAACAGGTGGCAGAGATAATTTCAGATGTGATGGAGCCCATCACGGAGGTCAGCCAGCCAGTGGATGAGAACAAGAGCCGCCGACAGCAGGTCCAGGTGGGTAACGCTGGACAACGTGATCTCCTCAAGCATCCAGAAAAAGATCTGGATACAATATCTTATTTATTTTACTTAATTTTTAGCTGAGACTTCGTTTTGCTCCTTCTAATCTCTCCATTAGTTATATTTCCTTCTATCTACAAAATTTCAGTGATTTTGCTCTTCCTCCAGCCTAATGCTTTATATTTGTAGATGGCGCACATTCCAACTAGTTGAGAGGAGGTTTTTAACTTGTAGATTATAAGTTTTGGATTTCATAGACAGCTGCAGTGATTTGGGAGGCTGTAACTACTAAACAAGTTGGTCTTTTGCACAGGTGTTTAAATCCATGTGAGTCCAAAACCCACAAGCGAGTCTCCAGGGTCTCGGCTGCTGTAGTCACAGATTCCTGTCTCAGCGTTTAATCTGGTCCAGCATTATCCAATAAAAGACCAACTCTTCTTTTGTCTCTATTTCACCTTTTTTGATTTCTATCCAGTTAGCGGAGGTGAAGGTCCGCATCATGGAGGCTAAAGAAGCTTTAGAGAACTGCATCGCTGCCCAGGACTTCAGTCAAGCAGCAGAACTGAAAGAATCCATCACCAAACTTGAGGACAGCAGGAACCAAATCCTGCAGGAAATCTCTGAGAGCAACCAGCCGGTCATCAAGGAGGTCCGAACCGAGAAGGTACATAGCGACACGGGAAGCTCCGCCTTTGTAATATAATTTGCTGCTAGCGGCTAAATGAATTCTTGTCATTAATTGTTTTTTCCAGAATGACCCAGAGACTCTTCTGAGGTGTCTGACCATGTGTGCGGAGTTGCTGAAGAAGATGAACATCAAGACTCCGATCGGTCCAACCATCAGTGCCTTGATGTCCTCGCTGGTATAAAAGTTGAATTTTTGCTAATTTTGTTAACGCTTTATGTAGGACGTCTAGAGAAAAAGAAGTAACTCACATTTAAAATGGCCACAAGTTCACATCTGAGTTATGAGCGGGGGCCTCATTATTAAGACTGTATAGAATCCTTACAAAAATTCTGTATCTATGCATATAGCAAAATCATTTTCCGACCTATAAAACACTGCTTACACACAGCTGCACGCAGTTTCTGCTCTATAAATCACTTTAAAATCACACCCCTACCTCAACACACGAACTTTCTGCCATAAACGGCGAGTGCAAAGCACTTAATACTCTGCATATAAATAAACCGGATGATCGGTGGCATTTCACTGCCATGGCAACAGAGTGGTCTAGGAAATTTGGTTTCACTGATTGAAATCAAGGTGAGTGAGGTAGAGGCACAAAAAATAGTTTTGTTGCTTTTGAGCAGCACCAAGTTGTTGCAGCAGTGAGGTGTTGAGCCGCAGAGCGATCACTGCAGACATAAAATAAAAACATAAAAGTGGTCAGATGGAGGCAAAGAGGAAAATGGCAATAATCACTGAAGTCATCCAATACGACCTCAAATCGATGATGGGCATTGGTTTGACCTCTCCTTTGATAACAGACCTTTCCAGCAAATGTTCACTGATGCTAAAGTCTAACCCTGCTTTAACCATCACAGGCTCCTCTAAACTCAGAACAAGATCTGATATCGATGCCTACAACTAGGGATGTCACGTTCCGATATCGATAACGGAAGTAATTTGATATCGGCCCAAAAACACTGTATCAGATTATATTGGACTGCTTCAAAAATCTCAGATAAAAGCTAAGGTTCACATTTTACAACCAATGGTTAAAAAAAATATATATATTGTAATTTTTTTCATACTTACTGTTATCTGCTCTTGTTCTCCGATTGAGTAATATCACTTGATCAAGCCTTTCATACATTCCACACTACAAAATAACAGGGATGCACCGATACAATACTGGTATTGGTATCGGTGCCGATACAGATACTGATACCGGTATCGGCATCGGTAAAAGTTAACAGATACCAGTAACTGATACCAATGCAGTTGCTTGAAAGTGACTTCACTGTAAGTTGTCATTTCTGTTCACCTAATATTTTAGTTTTGTGATCACTTATATTACTTTTTATCTACCTCACAGTCTTTTCCTATTGAAAACAGAAGAAAATAAAACCTGTATTCCAATTCATTGCATTTTTTTGTGTGGTAGAAGTATCTGTATCGGTATCGACGAGCACTCAGATCCAAGTATCTGTATCGTATCGGTTAGGAAAAAAAGTGGTATCGTTGCATCCCTACAAAATAAGTAAAAGTATGTATGATTGTACTGATATCGTATCGGATTGATATCTGTATCGGTCAATGCTGAAGGCGGCAATATCGGTATCGTATCGGAAGTGAAAACGTTGAATCGGAACATCCTTACCTACGAAGCAGCAGAAAGCTGAAAAACATCAGCTAGAAAAGTGTTTTTAGCTTGAAAACTTCATTAAAAATTCAACTTCAACAACGTCTGTGTTGACAAATGTTTCTCATCCTTTATTTACATTGGTGTTTTAATTTGGATCAGACTTTAGACATTAATACCAAATCAACAACGTGTTTAAATTGAATCAAAACTAAACTTAAAGTGTCTCTCTTTTTGTTAGATTCTGCCGAGCATAGCTAATCCTTATCCTGCCGTCCGCAACATGGCTGTGGTGTGCTTGGGAACATGTACTCTTCACAGTAAGGAGCTGGCCAAAACTCACATGGTTCTTCTGCTGCAGGTGGGTTCACACAACCAGCCATATCATACACTAATGCTCGCGTGTGTGTGTACAGAAGTTATTGGCCTGGATTATGCTATTATACTTGTTTCACCTGTTAACACACGGTACATCATGGGTGATGCGGTAGTTGTGGCTAGAGGCTTGTAGTGTCGGTGGTAAACTCTGTGGTTGTTTGTCCAGATTGCCCAGCTGGATGAGGTAAAGATCCGCATCAGCGCTCTGCGGTCCATCATCGACCTGCTGCTGCTGTTTGGCTTCCAGCTGCTCTCAGAAACTGCTTCCAGTCCGACAGCCCAACCCAACCAATCACCTGAGAGGCAGGAGGACGACGCAGCGGCTGAGGACAAGGGAGATGTCCCAGAAGATACCGCCCAGAGTATTCTGGTGATGCTTTCAGAGTTCCTGGACAGTGAGGTGAGGCTGATCATGTTTGTGTTTCTGAACTGTATAAAAAAAAAAAGGAATTTTGATACACGGGGAGGGGGTGTGGGGTCTCAGTCCAGCCTCAGGTTAAATTGAGATATCTGGAACTGTCTACTAGGGGCTTCACATCCACATTGCATATATTGAGTTCATCCCTGGGTGGCCTACCAGGCGGTTTTTCAGCCTATTATCCTCTGGTGGTCCGGGCCAACACGCCCGCTACGACTGATTGGCCGGCTCAAATACACGCCTACCGTTAGGCGGATAAAATTAACCAGCAGGAGCTTCCCACATGCACAATTCATTATCATTCTGGATGCTGAGACGTAAACGTCGCCTCTGACTGAAGCTACGGCAGCTCTCTGTCTCTTTCTCACTGCTGTGAGGAGCACACAGACGCACATGGCTGCCTTTGTTTAAGGGAGGCACCACAAACGTTTTCACGCATCCTTTGGCCTGCCCATGTGCTCGGAGATTTCCCCGTTCCTGAGAAGTGTGTGTGAAGAAACCCTACCGGTGCTGGAGCAGGACCGACGCCACCCAGCCCAGACGAGCTGGCCCAGATGGGAAACTGCTCTACCACCGTGGCTTTTCCTCTTGGTCACTTGGGGGTGTGGTGGTGGGCTTACACTTGTTCTGTCCAGAGACAACACTTTGTCTGCTTCAACTGTCAGAACGGGTTGAGAAAACAGTAAACATCTTCGTGTGAAACATCTTTAGGTGTCTGACCTGCGGACGGAGACAGCAGAGGGCCTGGCCAAGCTAATGTACACGGGCCGTATTTCCAGTGCCAAGATGCTTTCACGTCTGGTGCTGCTGTGGTACAATCCCATCACAGAGGATGACACACACCTGCGGCACTGCCTCGGTGTCTTCTTTCAGCTCTACGCGCGTGAGAGCAGGTCTGCCATGTTTTGTTAGAACAGCTCTAGCTTTAGTGACGGCACTTGCCCGGATCATGTTAATGTTTATGTGCTTTGACATTTCGTCTGCCTGTTTCAGATCTCACCAGGAGGTTGTGGAGGAGAGCTTCCTGCCGACCATTCGGACTCTACTGGAAGCTCCAGCCACCTCTCCTCTGGCTGAGGTGGACGTCAACAACGTTGTCGAACTTCTTGTTGAGTTGACCCGCCCAAGTGCACTCATTAAACCTTCTACCAACATAGAGGTAAGAATGCAGCCATTTTGTTCTTTTGCTGGAGTGACATTATTGAGCTTACAGCTGAAGCAGGGTTCGTACGGTCATGAAAAACCTGGAAAAGTTATAGAAATGGAAAATGCAATTTCTAGGTCCTTGAAAAGTTCATGAAAAATAATATCCTCTGTAAAGTTTTGGAAAAGTCATTGAAATATTGTTTGGATAATATTTTGGATGTGTAAAATCTAAAAAATACAATGGCGTACTATGATTAAAATTTACATTGCCACAGAAGTGCAACGTGACGCTCTCGCTGCTACTGTCCGACTCGGTGTGCACCGCCACGTTCGATTTCTGTTTACTAAATGCGTGCGGATAAAACGAGCGCGTGTGCGCCACTTTACCAATGTATCATTACTCTCAAAACAAACTAGTCCCAAATTAAAACAACGATCGTAATCAAACGGCTTTACCAAAAGGAGGAGTTTACTTTTGAAAAACGTATGAATGTACTTTTATGAAGCAAATGGCAGGTGGCCACAAGAGCACGGAAGGAGATGAAACGAAAATGGGGTTCACCTGATGGCCTATGATGATGAGTTTTACGTTACCGTAAAGTAGGCCGAGTGTTCATTGGTTCACTGTTTGTCGGTGTCTCAACTTGTTATCCCACGTGGATTTTAAAATGCTACGAAATGCCGGGGCAGTTTTAACGATTGGCTTTTCATGGAGAAGTATCAACTGTGGGTACTGAAAGACCCTGACAAGAAACGCGCAAAATGCAGACTTTGCTCCAAGTCCTTCGATATAAGCGGCATGGGAGAGGCGGGGCTGGTAAGCCACATGAAAGGGAAAAACACACTGCAGCTGTCGAACGCTGCAGAAGCCCATCAGTCGGCGAGTTTTTTAAAACAGGCAAAGATGGTGTTAGTGCAGTTTCCTCCGCACCGACACAGGCGGTTGTTGATGCAGCGGCTGCGATTTCCACGGCAAGGCAGACAGTCATGGATGCATCTACAACAACAGAAGTACTCAAAGCTGAAGTATTGTGGGCATTAAAAGTAATGAACTCTCACTACTCTTACAAATCATCAGAAGACGTAGCTCCTCTTTTCCAGGCAATGTTTCCTGACTGTCAGATTGCTAGATTTGCAAAAACTGCAGCTATGTGTGCACATATGGACTAGCCCCGTATTTTAAGAAGCTGATACTGAAGGACATGTCTCAACAAACGGCATATGTTGTTTTATTCGATGAAAGTCGACAAACATTTGCAGTCGAAACAAATGGACATTCATGTTAGACTGTGGGTTTGATTTAGAGGCACCGACTACGATGGTCCGGCTGAAATGTGTTCATTTTTGGTCTTGGAAATTCAGTGAATGGTTATGGAAAAGTCATAGAAAAGTTATGGAAAACCATAGCTAAAAAAAGTGTATGAACCCTGCTTAAGTAAATAATGATGAATAACGTTTTTGTCACTGGTTGTATCCTCAGGAGACAAGTGTGCACGACTTCCTGGCAGTGCGTATGTGTGGGGAAATGCTCAAAGACCCCACAGCCCCTGAAGTTCGTCTCTATGCCAAGGCTCTTAGCAACCTGGAGTTCAGCAGGGACGATGCCGTCAAGGAGGACCTGCAGTCGCTGCTGCAGCAGCTGGTGCAGGTACGATGCACAAGGACACAAGCATTTAGTAGCTCTGTTGGTGTCCTACTTAAAACAATAAGCTGAACTACTTCAAAGACAAACCAGTGTTACCGAAAAAGGATTCATATCTGCTTTAATGGCTCTTTTGTCTGTCTACCAGGTGGTGAAGGATCACATTTGCCTTCGAGCTCTGGAGAAGATGCTGCAACAGCTGACGGACTCCAAAGAACAGACTGAGCTCCTCAGTGCGAGTCCACCACAACCACTGGATGTCAATGCTGATGGTACAAAACTACTCCTGGCTTCTCCATAGTTGGTGTTTGTCAATGTAAGAGTTGTGTACCGTGTTTTTCAGAAGCTGCAGCAGATGATCTATCAAAGTCTGTCAAAAGAGCCAAAAGAGGTAAAGCAGGTTCTATACATTCGGTTATTAAGAGCAGATTAACTTTTCGAGCTCTCTCAGATGGCTGAGTGGAAATGACTCGGCACTGGGAGGTAACCGGAGTGTTTGTCTGCACAGGTCAAAGAAAAGCCTCCACTGCCAAGGGAGGCAGAAAACCGAGCAGGAAGGCCGAGTCGTCAGAGGAGAGGTGAGCTCAGGAGTGTTTGACTACAAATAATTAGATTTAGATGTTTTATTAATATATTGATACTTCTGTTTTGGCTGCAGTGATGGAGAAAACGTTCCAGAGACCGTTTCTGTGGTTCGTCCATCACGGAGAGCCAAGACTGCAGCTTTGGAGAAAACTAAACTAGACCTCAACCCTCTTATCAATCAGGAGGCCAATGTGTCATAAATGTCTGGTCAGAAAGTTTCATATGTAAAAAAAAAAAAAACTTTTTTCAGAACTTGTTTACTCATTAACTGTCATGTTTGTTTTGTTCCGTTTTTAATACCAAGCGTCTTTAAAGCAGTAAAGTGAGATGTATGTACAAAATGTGTTCATATCAATTAAAATAAACTTGATTTAATTGTTCAGATGTACTTGGTCACGTTATTGTTATGGTCCTAAAAGCTCCTTTCCTGTCTGGACCATCTCCAGCTGTCGGACCTTCCTGACTGGTTTTTTACTTCTAGGAAAGGAAGATGAGTAACACAGATCCTGGTACTCTCAAAAAAGACTTATTCAGTAGGTAGATTTTAAATTTGTTTATATAGAAAAAACTGAAAATAATACAAATAAAACACCTTGACCCTCCTGAAGCCACTATTTGGTTGTTTAACCCCCCAATCCAATGCCTGAATGTCAAGCAGGGAGGCATTGGGTCCCATTTTTTAAGTTTTTGATACGACCCGACAGACTTGAATCATGATCTCCCAGTTTCAGAGCGGACACCACTAGACCACTGAGAAGGTTATTATTAAATGTGACCACTACACAAAGAAGCACAAGACCAACAGTCATTTTTCCATGTTAATTATTCAAAATCCTTATTTAATAGTTGAAAGCAAACACTCAAGTTATTTGAAAAGATTTTATTGATCCAGGTACAGACATGGGTTTGTTGGTTCTGTAATGGACAGTATAAAAACACCATTAAAAAAAAAACTATCCAACAGAGCATAAAGTTCTTCAACAAACGGGGTTGATGGATGTTTAACACAAGTTTGAACTTTCCATCTCCGAACATGAATATGTAACAAACACTAGTTTGACCTAAAGAATCATGAATTGAATCTGCTTGTACAAACAAAATGAAAACCTACCGATGAAAGATTAGTGTTTATTGGATTAACTCTGGCCTGGTCCATGGCAGATAAGCTGATGATCAGCAGTAAGCTTAGCGGATTCCTGGTGGAGGTAGGTATTTTGCTGCAACTTATATATGTATATATAAAATAAAAACTGCAACATGTCGCCCACCTGTGTGTGTGTGATGTAAATAATGCTAATGGAATAAAAAACAATACTAATGCTATGATTAAGTTGGGATTATTTATGTTTCTTTGAGAAGTGTTGCTTCAGTCCGTTGATGGAATACAAGAGTGCGCTTGGGTCTTAATGGATTAAAATCCCAGCATAGGGATGGAAACAGGCAAAGCAACATCCAAGGCCACTGGTACATCCATTTGTCAGTCAATAAAATAATGTCTACGTAATGGTAAATCATCAGAGTTTGTATTGCACCAGGAGAAGTAGTGGGACATGGGATGTGCAAATACTGGAGGGGTAATCTGTAGTGGGGTAATAATCTCACATGGAATAGTGCAAGAAGCATCTGAAAGCGGCAACGTTAATTCTGTGTGCGAGAATGAAACATTCACATGGAAAACCTAACAGATTCCCTCAAACGAACAACAAAATCTATCCTCTACAACACAATACTTTGTCACTTTACATTACAACCCTCTCATTTGGGGTGCTGGATAAAAACATGGAATTTGGCTTTAAGAATTGATAAATGTTTATATTTAAATCCAAACCAAAAAAGCTGTAAAATCACTGCCGTTAAGACACACTGGCAAAACTAGGGTGATAAATTTGAGTTAAGGTGGCAGAGATATACTTGATTCCTTCATTAAAATGTGTTTTTGGCAGCTTGGTAGCAATGAACGAAAACTAAAGGGGTCCGTTTGGGCGAAGGCCTAAAAACAATTTCAGAGTTCCTAACATTAACTTTAATATAAATAAATTACGAAATAAAGAGTGCTAAAATGAGATAAATATAAAATCTACGTTAGGTGTGGAGCAGGAGGGATCTCAAATAGTCAAATTTACAGATAGTTTTCTTTTTCAGACGTGCTGAAGGAGGTGTTTTCTGGGAGAGATGGAAAAAGTATTAATGCTTCATCTTTCCTTCTAATGTGGAAATTTTAACAAAACTCCTTGACGTAATGAATTGTTTCTCTATTCATAGAAAGACAAAAAAAGGCAAGATGACTAAAACAAAGAACATGGGTAAAAATAGTGCAACATCAAGCTCTTAAATTAGACTGCTACATAACTGCTGAGTGTTAGACTGGACCGCTGTGGGACGGTCCGCCTGTGTGGTAAGCTTAATATCCAAAGGCCCCACATTAAACCACAGTCCCTTACCAATGGAGAGGAGGTCATTTGATTCAGTTATCTGCAGGAAAAAATAAAAATATACATGTTTTAAGCATTTAAAAATGTTATCCAGAATTAAGTGAGTGAGCCACGGTACGTACCAAACACAAAGTCGCGCCACCTCGGCCCACTCAGGCCCCTCATTCGCGATTGTCTCAACATTTTTGCTGGTGGTTCTTGTGGTAACTCAGGGGACACAACTCCAGGGTGTTTGTGTTTACGCCTCTGCCTCTCCACTTCAGCCACATTCTGGTTGTGGGCTGATTTAGGTCCAGGACTTGACGGCACTCTTGCAGCAGTCTTTTTGTTCATACTTCTTTTTCTTTTCACAGCTTTAACAACTCCTTCCAGTTCCCTCTTTTCTCCAGCAAAGAGGCATGTAGAACGCAACCCATCATCCAGTGTCACAGTACAGGAGTCCCATTCCCCAGTCAACTTGTTGCTTGGAGAGTTAATCTTCCTGAGAAACACGCGGCATTCCTTCAGGGTCTCAGGACTCCAAGCTTTGGAACAGAGGTTCTGCTCTTTCTGTTCATCCCCGTGCTCCTGAGTTTGGTTGCCAGGAGTGCTGGGAAAGTTACTAACACAGTTTGAAAACGGAGCCTTTGCTGATCTGTGCAATGCTTTACGGTTTGATTTTAATCCAGTTGCTAAAGGCCAATTTGAGTAACCTTTGTGTCCTCTGTTGTTGATCTTGAGTTTCTGCTTCTTTTGCCGACTCTCCCTTTGTTTCCTGGTTAGGAATCGTGTTCTTGCTCTAATCAGGGTGGCCCAAAATCTACCCGACAAGGTGCACCTCCACCACATGACTCGGTGATTGCGCCTTCTCACTGAAAATCTAGAAACAAAAAGGTGTCGCCTAACCTTACAAGCATTTTTCTTCCTCAGCCGCATCTGAGCCTGCCGATGCTGCAGAGGACTTTTTGGCACAGTCTTGGCAAACTTCTTCATGTGTTTGCGAAGTCGCTCTGCCTGAGGACTGTAGCCAATGCTTTGTTTAATGGCAGAACGAGAGAAGTGCATAACTTCGTAGGGATTACGGGAGCTCGCCTTTTTGACAATAGCCAGAGATTGTGTCTCCGTGGTCTGCATGAACCAGGAGCATATCTGCTGCATGCTACAAGACCTTGGTTTATTAGGCGAACATTCAAACAATGTTTGGACAGCAGATGATTGTTTTGCTTTTCTGGTTAGAGAGTTGTTCCCTTTAGTATCGATTTTCTTGCTAAAGGAAGTTTCTTTGCCTTGGTTGTTGGCCATGTCTGAGACCCAGGTGTCAGAGATGACTCGGATTCTCCTGGCAAGCTCCTGGTTCACAGTCTCCTCTTCAGCTGATGATATCCACCAACGTACAGTTTCTTTTGGGTGAAATATTGAATCTAACGATACCTTTGCTACTCGGCTCAAATCTTGAGCGACACTTTCTTTTTTTTGTCCACAAAGCTGTCTTTTCTCCCCTAAAATCCCAACACTACCTAGTTGTTCCTGTTTCCGTTCACTGCTCGCCTTATTCAGCAGAAGCTTTTTGGAGCGCCGTAGCAAAGCGCTACTGCAACTATATGATCTAGAACTGGAGGTGGCAACAGCATGGAGAAAGTGTACTGAGGGTTTTCTGTCCCTTATTGAGTGTCGCACTGCAATTGGCTGACTAGGTAGTTCACTTCTATTGTTAGTCGTCGTTTCCATTACCTCCTTAGTTTGATTACTTCTGGTTGTTGTCTGATAGCTGATGGTACAAGGCTCTCCAGAAGATTTGAAATCTGGTAGAAGTGATTTCTTAGAAAGCTGCGTTTCAGACGAGTGTGGAGTAGTATCTTTATTCATCATAATTTTGCGTTGCCAAGGTGATGCTGTTTTAACAGTGACTGAGATCCCAGAGATTTTAACTTTTGCAGGTCTTCCTGGTTTTCTCATGGGTGCAGCTTTAGCCTTCTTCTGACATTTGATGTTGCTGCCAGACTGAGACGCAAACTCTTTAGCAGGGCCAACAAAATTTAATTCTTCTAAGGCTGTTTTAATTTGACTAGAACTATGTAATAAAGTGGCCAAGTTCCTTCTGACTTCCACTGCATGGCAATCACCACCAAAATTGGTGGAAATCAGGTTGCACCCTTCTGACACCACTCTTTTGTTTTTCCTGGAACGGCCATACAAAACTGTTATTTTGAGATTCTTGACAATACTGTCGTCATTTTGTTCAGGAATCCCATTTCCATTCAGTGACTTGGACTCTCCTACAGCTCCTTCAGTTTTCTGTTTAGGTGGACGACCAATGGGCCTCTTCACTTTTTGCTCTGGCTGAGGTCCCAACTTCTTAGGTCGACCTGGGCGTCTTTTTGGAGGGGTTGTTTCACATGGCAAGTCACCAGGTGATCGATGGCTTTCGGGTTCAGATAAGCGCTTTGTTGGAGTACTGATGCTTGATCTTCTTGAGCTATTTTTAGGTGACAAAGAGACCGACCTCGGTGAAGATGCTGACTTTGCAGGTGAAGAAATGGACTTTGATGAAGATGCGGATTTTGGTGATGGAGATGTGCACTTTGCAGGTGACCAAGTGGACTTTCTTGATGAAGATGCCAGTGGAGATGCAGACTCTGAAGGTGAAGATATGGACTTTTTCGATGAAGATGCGGATTTTGATGATGGAGATGTGGACTTTGCAGGTGAACATGCAGACTTTCTTGATGAAGATGCCAATGGAGATGCAGACTTAGAATGTGAAGTTGCTGACTTTGAAGATGTAGACTTTAGAGGTTTTGTGGATAAGGATGCAGATTTTGGAGGCGATGAAGAAGGCAATGTAGATGAGCCAACATATTTTAAAGATGTTAGAACTGGCTTTACTAGTGATACTGCACCCTCTTTTCTCCGGTTTTTATGTTTCTGAGGCATTCCCGACCATGAAGACTCTTCACAGGGGTCAAAAGATACTTCTGCTGTACTAAACCCAGACCTTGCGGACTTTAGACTATATTTAACTCCTTCTTTGTCCTTCACTTGTGATACAAACATCAGCTTGATTGGACTAATGTATTCACCTTGGGGGGCTGGAAAGCTAGCAGGATAGGCAGGTTGAATTTTGGTGCCATTATTTAATGGGCTTTGGGAAAATTCTGACTCCTGTAGTTTTGTTGTTGTTGATCGTAACCTTCTATGTGTACCACTGTCACTACCATTTGTACCTATTTTTTTACGGTGCTCATCAGAACTCTCGTCTTTCGTAACCATAGTTGGAACAAAGGAATGTGTCTGATCTTTAGGTTCTGTGTTAGATGGTTCTCTTTGTGTTATTTGAAAGGCAAGTTTTCCTGCAGGTTCACATTCAGATTGAGTGTCATCAGTGTCTCCATCTTTATTGAAGACATTAAGTATTGGTGCATGCCACGTGACATAGGAGTTAAACCGCTGCGGAGGGACTATATTTCTCATTGATCTCCTTTTTTCAATGGACTGGTTAGACTGATATCTACAGCCATCTTTAACAGTACTAAGGGACGCCTTTTCTGGTATGTTTTCTGTGCCAGAGTTTTGACCTAATGGGGATGCTCCATGACTCCCATTAGTTGACACACTGTTACCCGTACAACCCTCTTTACAGGGACCTGGGGCTGTCTTGGCAGAACAGGCAGCCATTTCTAGTTCAACATAGTCTCCTTTTGGACCTCGCTTTCTAGTTGTTTTTTGCTGCTCAGATGTGTGCTGAACATTAGCAACATTGTTATGCTTATGCGATAGTCCCCCCTGCTCCCCATTTACAAGTAACTCTTCTGTAACTACAACCGCCTCTACCTTTTCCTGATCACCTTCCCTTTGACTTTCTGCGGAGAGCGTACTTAATATTACTTCCGTGATCATATCCTCTGCAGGTTCTAAGACTACTTGTGCCTCTTTTTTAGACATCTCTTTAGTTATATTTGGATCTGTTGAAGTTCCTGATGCAGTTATAGAACTCCCTCCATCTTTCAGTCTTGCTTTCTTCGCTTGAGGCACCTTTCTCCTTTTGTAGGATGGATCGAGCATGGCAAGCTTCCGTTTTATTTCCAAGGTATGCCTTCTGGCAGAAGCATTGTCAGTGGGGGTTGCTATAGCAATCTGAATTTTTTGGCGACACCGGGCACGGGTATTAGGTGACTTAGGCTCTCTGTCATCATGGCGTGTAAACAGCTCACTAAGATTGTAGTCACTAGCGTTGCCTGTGTGGAGCACTGTAGTGATGATTTCAGTCAAATGGGAGTCGGCATGAAACGGCAGGTTCTGACTGGTGGAGGGAAATTGTTGTTCCTTCTCAGAAACATAGATAGCGGTTGAAACCAGAGTAGGGTCATTTTCCACAGGTGTGATGTTATCCAATTTCTGACTGAAACGACTCATAACGTCTTGCAGTAAAGTCCCATTTGTGTTCTGTTCCATTTTGGTGTCTGGCATCTTACACGGGAGCTTATTTTCTGTATCCACACCTGCTGTCGCGTGATTTGAACTCACAAGTCTATTTTTATTTCCTAGGTCAGTTTCCTCTCCATGTCTGTGGTGAAACAGAGACGGTGGCTTTTCATTGGGTTTCTTGCCGATATCTGACGGTATAGGAGAAAGTCGAGGAGGAGAAGGACTCAGCCCCCTGTTCTGTGTGGTAAAATGATCCTCATCTCCAATATTTCCGACTTGTGTTGAATATGCATGTTGCGAACAACAGGAGCCAGAGCTGGTTTTCTCATAACACACAGAGCACAATCTAGAAGAGGAAGGACATAGTGAAGTCTGTGAGAACATAGGACAGGATTTAAATGAACTCACTGTGTTATTTATGCATCCTGCTGCCAGATTCTGGCAGGCATTGCAGTGTAGCCTCTTGGAGCATAGAGGAGAACAAGTGTCCAACCTGCAACTCTCCACACAGCCGCAATTTGGGCCTCGTTGATCATCAATGTTAGAGTCTTTGAAAGGTCGTTGCTGGATGCTACAGCTAGAATTTGAGTCCACCGGATGATAACTGAGATTGCAATGGCTTCGATGATTACAGTCAGCTGAAGGGCAGCAGATACTGCGGTTATGGGCCTTACATTCAACAAAAAGGACTGAATGGCATGTAATGTGTTCCTGTGAGTTTGCACTACAGTGACTGCAGAGGGATTCTGTCGAATCAACAGGCTTACGATTGAGAAACAAAAGCAAGTTTTCCTGTTGGGCAAGTTTCAGAATTTGGTAGAGTAAAGATCGGTGTGCTGGACAAAGAGAATGTAGAACAGCATCCAATGCAGAAGTCTTAGTCCCTCGCTGTCCTACTCCTCCTTGTTCTTCTGTAACCAATGGCAGCCTGAAACTAAAGATAAAAATGCAAAATTGGGATTAAGGAGTTTACTCAAAACTTAGCCAATTGCTAAAAAGAGAGGATAAACAACTCCAGTAACAATACAATTTTAACAATGTCTTAGACATATTAGCTTCTAGTAATCCTGATGTTTCAATTATACCTACTTCCTCTCAGTTTCACCAGTCTTATAAACTAAAATACATAGAGAACTAACTGCACCTAACCACCTTTACTGCATTCATAATCCAATATAAAAACTGAAAACATTACTCAATATTCCCTCCCAGATAACTGAAAGTGTATGGCAAGGTAGGACAAAACTTCGATTAAGAAACACACAAAATAAAAACAATTAAAAGAATTATGGAAATTCACCATCCATTGTATACTGTCACTGAAAAATACAGAGGACCCAGAGAAATCCACATACAGCTGAAATCAAACACTGAAAACTTTCTTGTTTTTTCTGCAAAACAGCAATAAAAATGGACTAGAATGTAGAGGGCAAAATTACTGGACAACAAAGGTTTATAATGGTATATGTTTTAAAGTTCATGTCTGCACAAGGACAGCTAAAAACTACCATATTCACCTTTGTTTTAACCCTCAAAATGGCATTTCAGTGGTGTATTGATGTGTAACAATTCCAATTCCACATAATGGACTCATTCAAAAATGTTGCAGGAGGAAAATATGAAATCTTTTTAAGAAATAAACGTAACAATGTTCAGACATTTAAGAACCCGCCTGTCTGACTGTAAAAGTGTATTTACCAGGAGCTTAAATCATACAAAAGACAAGTTAGGGTTCACTATTTTGTTTCAACACATGTTCAGTTTGTAAATAAAATTGTAATGAAGTAAAACTGAGTAACTTTTGACAAGAACAGTTGTTTGTTGCCATTTCCAAGGTACAGATCCTTCAGGCTGGCTTGATAGCACCTATTAATGAAAACTGTGTGTGAAATCATTACTAATTCTTAGAGCTAAACACAATAAAGTGGCACATTCCTACCTTACCATGAACAATTCTTACCATACTAATGTTTTGGACTCAACTATTTTTACAAGTACATTTTTTTAATCACATTAATTTCCAAAAGCTGTAGAATACAAAATCAAGCTGACTTAAGCAAAGAAACTCTGGAGATCAGAGAGAAACTTGAACCAAACACTAAAGTTTTCTTTGATAAAGAAGGCCACCTACTTTTACGATTTTCTTGAAATGCCAGCATCAATCAGCAGCTTCTTGAAAATGGCAACAGTTAAAAGCACAACTGTTCAAAGTACTATTGTGCAAGACCATTCAGGAAACGTATTACTAAAGTAAAGGCACTCCGAGGAGAGGTGCTACCCAGCTGAGGGACGTGAAACTGTGTAGAGAAGAATGGCGATGGAGCCCAGTGGTCAGTGCTAATTTTTTCCACTTCCATTGGTTAAAATCGTGCACTAACCAGTGCGCTCCTGCTCTATTCTTCTCGACACACGTTCAGAAAACATCTTTGTCAGCAAAGTCAAAACAGACCAGGCAACTGATGAAATCAGGGAACTGTTTATTGACAAGCTGCTGAAAACAAATGACATTCTGCTGAAAGCAGGAGGTATGATTGCAGAAACGCTCGAAGGCACTGCCACATTGTACGGCGACAGTTTGCCAACAAAGTAACAGTTCAAAAAACACCCCTTAATATTCAACAGCCAATAAATTATAGTAGTTTGCAATAAAGTCAGTTTACAGCATTAAAAACAACCAAAGTGTGTAACATTGGATATTTTAAACTTGCTTGAATGTAACTTTACATTCTGAAGTATCATGTTTGAGTTACAAATATTGTTTAAATAATTTCATAGAAACGTAAGCACAACAGTCAGAAGTGTCATTTCTGGACTAAAATTAAATAAACAATAATAAAGCATTCATGCAATTGTAGCAAATACACATCACATTGAATCAAAGTGCTCCAATAAATAATAAATAAATCACTAGGATGAAACTAAAATTATGGTCCTGTTTCACAGTCAATAAATAGGTATGCATTAACAACACAAAATGGAGATCTACATTTAAAAAGGAAATCATAGTGCAATAATCGATTTATGCATAAATATAAGATTTATATTAAGCTGCTCAACTGATTTGCCTGCAGTTCAGTCTGCCTACTAAAAAATAAACAACGAGAAAACAAAATCAGGAACTGAAAGCCTAGGTATGTTACCAGAACATATTGTAACTAAGCTTATTCAATAAAACAGTAATCTGGTGCTATATCCCAAGGGGTATTTGGCATATTTACAACTGAACCTGTTAGCCCTTTTCACACATGCACTTATCGTTCAATCAGCAAAATAAATAAATAAATAAATAAATAAAATCTGGTAGCTCTTTGTGACAGAAACATGATTAGGTCAAATTTGGCCGGTTAATAAGACCAGCAGTAAGGTAACTGTCGTTTCTGTTAGCAGTTTTACGTGAATTAAAGAGCTCCAGCCAGGATTTTGCCTGAAATTTAGCAGTAGTGCAGGCAGTTTTCAGATGAAAAACAAGAAAACTATAGCCTGCAAGCCATGCGATGAATGTCAGCATACGTCCAGCCAAGACCCATGGACAGAGCTCAGTTGTGGGGGCGGATTCGAAGGTTGGCTTTCAAACCGTCTTTCTCGCTACAGAACTCAGTCAGTGGGGCAGTCTACCATACACCGTTAAACTAGAAGCAAATACATCCTCTTTTTGAAATAAGGGACTCAAGTACCTCCATCTGCTCATGTCTCAAAGAATAACCTAAGTCTAAATAGTCTAAAGTTGATGCCAAAACTATTTCAAATGAATGTCCTTCCTGAGCTGACGCCATCTTTGTAGTTTTTCCCTGTCGCAGCCCTGGTGCTAACCCCACCCTATGTCTCGCTACAAACAGAGAGCTGTGATTGGTCTGACCTAAAATTGCTCAGGCCGATGGTGGACCCGCTGAAGCTACAATGGAGAGCGACTAGAATGACCTGCAGACAAAAACATCTGCTACTTCTAAGGTCTGTCTAGATTTCCAAGCTAAGATAGCAAATCTTTGGCTTGATCTTATGTGCCACCATAAATCAGTATTTTAAACTGCTCAGATCCACTTCCTGTCCGAGTAAGAGATGCTAATCTCGATGGCTTTTACCTGGTAGAATGAGCAATCTCTGCTTTCATTGAACAACTGACAAGTCATTATGATTTATTATGGCATCAAGTTGTAAAAAGACCGAGACTATGACAGATGATTATAAACTATTAGATTTCACTCTTTCACTTCCAATGTGTTTCGCATAAAACACTCGTGGAAAAGTAATAACTGAGGGAATGTCGTCATTTTAAAAGATTAATAAACCATTCGTGTTATGAATGTGATGTGTGAAAAGGGCGTATGAGACACATGGCAATATCTCCCAGAGTAGAAATATCAATGCACTAAGCTGCTGCCTGAGACACAGGAACCATGCACCTGTATAAACAGAGACATTCAGGTGTGTCCGTAGAGCTCCCACAGTTACAAAGAGATTGAAAAGTCACATAATCCTGTGACTGAAGAAAGCTGAAAATACAACAGCTTAAAAATCACCCTCAAATTATCAAAGACCACTGAGGGAAACATTAAAAAATAAAAAAAAATCTAAATCCTCCAATAAATGGCTTATTTTATACTAATAGTTTAGGAGTTTAAGTGTTGCTGATGGCTATTAATTTACACTTGGGTGCTGATCCTTGACAAACAAAAATCTTAAGAGCTCTTACATGAGCAGATTGTTTACTAAGAATGAGAACTTGGTGTGTGACCAGACACTGGGCAAATAAAGTTCAGAGGTATATGTGACAATGAGGTTAGAGAGTGTAAGAGCACGAGAACTAGATGGGCTGGCATAGCAGCAAAACCAGCAGAAGCAGCTTTATGTGGCTAACCCTGAAATGCTGCTTTGGTAATAGCACTATAAATAAAGAGGCCCATCCGAGAGGCAGACATGAGTGTAGACGCAACATCTAGTACTTTCAAAAAACGCAAAAGAAGCAGTCGGCAAGCCTTGCACTAAATAGCGTAACGATCACACGAAAACACGACTAGTTTTCACAGAAACCTTAAACCACTGCAGCCTTCAGAAACTGACACGATCAACCATCAACAACAATGAACCCCCAACATGCAACAAGCGCTAATCTGTCTTTTAGGCTCATGCATGTTACTGCATCTTTGACTCTATAGATGAGGTTTTGACAAAGCTACACGACAGTTTGTCAAGGGAACAGTCCAGTGAAGTTAAGCAGCAGTCGTGTATGAGGTTAGCAGTAATACAGCTACAGTAGCAGAGTTCGTAATAAATATGCAATAAAGAACAAGCAGTACACATACACAACAACAGACAGTTCTCAAGCGTATCAGTGCACATTTTGAAACATGCTGCACATTTGCATTCCAACTACACGCAATACATTGTTCTGACTAGCTTGCACAAAACAAGAGGGAAACAATACAAATACAAGATGGCTTCAAACCAATCTCTTCAACAAAAATGTTAAGATGTAGCCACCACAGCACTTGTTACTATACAAATTGTCCGTTTAAAGAGGTTTAGATAGAAACAAGTTCTTAATTTGTTATAATGGCTCTAAGTCACTTCAATAGCCCAGGTAAAACCTAGAGATAGAAAGCTGCAAATAACAATCATTAATACTCCATTATCGTGGAGTTTCAAGAACCGATTCAAACCTGAATAACTTATTATACAAAAATTATTAAAATTAGAGTCACACTTTGTTTTATAGATTTTAAGAGGTCTAGGACTGTATTTCATAGTTGTTCCTCGGCATTCCTTCCAACCATATATAGCCAGGTGCGCCATTAAAAGAAATCTTAAGGATAAAAGCAGTATGGAGACCAGTCTAACACAGGTCGACAACGACTGCGTTTTAACATTTTTACAGACAAAATAACTCTGAAAATAAAAATAAAACCATGTCATAATTTGCTTTCACAAGAGGAAATTATGAGATATATAATATATATAAATAAATTTGCAAAAACGACTAATAATGTACAAATGACAAATTTGAAATGTTAAACGTTTTCAGTCTTATACAAGGTCCTAGTCTGAATCTGTTCCTTTTCAAGTGTTTGAAATTTGTAGACAAAGTAAACTGATAAAATAAGGCGAGCCACATGCTTGTTTTAGCATCAATGCTAAAAGCAATAAAGGGTTTGCTGAGTTTAGAAGCAACGGTGAACAAAAACATACTGAGCATCACTGAAAAAATGCTTTAAGCACAGCCAAGGACCTCACTAGAAAAATACAGCTCAAAGTGTGACTATCACATTACACACAATTAAAAACCTGAATATTATTTGTGTTTTCCATAAAGGCCTGGGTTGAAGTTCACAAATTCTCCAGAAAATATTCATCTTTTTAGGAGGTGACGTTTTCAAGTGTTGAGGACTTTGAGGCATTCTGTGGTCTAGGACCTCTTCACATCTGCAGCTGAGGCAAGACTTCCTGAGTTAGTCGAACTGGTCATGGTACCAGATCCAGAGTTGGAACTCGATGAGTAAAAGGTAGTAGACCTTTTTTTGGGAGGGTTCTTTAGTGTTCCCGTGCGTTCTTTGACTTTGTATTCCAGTGTGCTATGAGGAACCCCATACACCCCTTGAGCCTTGGAAACACTCATGCGACCAGCCATCACCATAGTGATTGCTTCCTCCATCAGTTCATGGTCGTACTGGCGATATCGCCCACGTTTTTTCCTAGGTTGCTTGTCTTTATCCCGACAACCAAGCCCTTCTTCTGATCCATCCAGCGAGGATCCGCGTGGTCCCAGGTGATGAGGTAACTGGTTGGTACCGCCTGAACAGCCGTGTGCCAAGAATGGAGGTCTGAGTTTCAAGAAGGATAAAGGTCTGGCAGTTGCTGTGGATAAACTGGCAGTACTCTTATTTAACGAGTAACGGTGATGAGGATTTTCGGCCATTTTGCAATTTTTAGCTGAAATTAACTTGTTGTGGTCAGTCATGAAACGAACCTGAGGAATGCGCAGAATTGTGGATGATCCCAAACTGGAGGCTGGGCTTGGTGGGCGCTGGAGAGCATCCCTGAGCTGGGGGATACAGTGAGGGAGGGTCTTCTGTTGGTCACTTGGTGGACTGAAGGCAAGACCAGAAGATGGGAAACTCAAGTCTCCATTCTCCTTGGCACCTTCACCAATTTCTGCTTGCTCCGCCCACGCCGCCACCTTCTGCAGAACGAGACGAGCTTTGCCGCCTAATGTCAACGATGTCACGCTGTAAGAGGTCACTTCATCCCTGGTATCTCTGCTTCCCCGTGTAAACTGATGCAGCACCCCCAGCCTTCCTTCAGCCAGGCCATCCAAACCTTGCCGCAAGGTTTGCAGCGGTATCCCATAGAGCAACGCAGCCCGTTGCTCTTGAAGTCTCCCTGAACGAATATCCTTCAAAGCCTTGGACAGTAACCACTCTGACAGCTCCAAGCTCCTCTCAATGTACTCCTTCTGCCTGTGCTGCCTCCTAGGAATGGGAGGACCAAAGAGCAGGGTCAGGATGGAGGTGATGGTGGTTTTTATTTTGGCATAGGGGAGGGGTGAAGACTGAGGGGTCCACTCCTTTATGCCTTGTGTTGGTAACATCACTGCCTCTGTTAGTTTCATGTCTGTATGTTCTCAGACCTTCAAACACACACTGCTACAATCTGTCTCTCTCCCTCTCACACACACACGCGCACACTCACTCACTCACTCACTCACTCACTCACTGTGTGTGGCAAAGCCTCTTCACGTCCAGGTGGGACAGTCTGTGAATGGCTGGAGTTACTTTGAAGCTCACATACAACACGGCTGAATAATCAAGCTCATCATAAAGAGATCAGTAAAAAGGTGAGATAGTACAATGTTGTCCTCATCGTACAGTCCTGAGCTGTTGGTAAATTGAATTCAACCTTTGCTGTGACGTTACCGCTCAAGAGATAAAAGAGTCAACCCCATATAACCAAAGCATCAGACAAAAAATAGCTCCATGAAGTTTCATACGGTTACTAAAGCAAGAAAAACAGCAGTAGGAGTTTCATTCCCCAGAAGAGATACCAGCTGGTTAAATCCAGCAGTACCAGTAAAAACAGCTGTGCTGATGCTAGTCAGAGTATCTTTGTCAGCAGTGATAATTTGTAAATAAAAACTCCTAACATAAGGTTTCAGTCCCGAGAAATCTTTGCCAAACAAATCAAACCATTAATTTATTTTAAACTCACAAAGTAATGGTACTTTTATTTCCCATCTGCAATTTGGCTGATCTGAAAGCCTACAAGTTAAATAATAAAAAAAACTCTTACCCTGTAGCTTTCTGACTGGAGGATGATAAAGTTGAGGAGCTTGAAGAGTTACGGTTTGAGAGATCCAGTACGCCATCTGTTACAAAAAACAAAACTACAGTTAGAATATAGACACTGATACTCACTTACTTTAAAGGTGCATCAAGTAAGAATGACATCCAGTGGTCAAATTTGGATACTGCAGTCCATGTATCAAAACAAATGAGTCCACTCTGAGCAACTGTTGCCAGTTACGGTGTCGGTACAGGATCTGCTCGGGTGCAAGATCGGCTCGGGGTCCGTCGACTGCCGATGACGTCTAAGTAGTTGATTGGCTGAATATGAACCTTACGGAATTACGTAATCACGTTACGTTGTTATCATGTTACGTTGGTCCAGGCAAATCTTTCTATTGGAAAGATGGACAACTTTTACAAAGAAATCCATCATTACCTCTTTGAAAATACACTTGTAGCATAGAGCTGCATGTATATTAGGGCTGAACGATTAACTGCATGTGCAATTAAATTGCGATGTGACAAAAGGAGATTTTCTAATCTCAAAGGCTTCAATTTGGCAGCGAGTGGTTAGCGCAATGCTAATATACATGGAAAAACCCATAGGAATGCTAATGCTAATATCGCCGATTACATTATTACAAATTATGATTTAGAAACGTGCCAAATGATTACATTTGGAGTCTTATAGAAAGTAAAAATACCATCAATCAAATAAGTACAGACAGGTATTTTAGTAAAGCCAGGAGATTTTCTAATCTCAAAGGCTGCAATTTGGCAGCGAGTGGTTAGCGCAATGCTAATATACATGGAAAAACCCATAGGAATGCTAATGCTAATATCGCCGATTACATTATTGCAAATAATGAATTACAAACGTGCCAAATGATTACATTTGGAGTCTAATAGAAAGTAAAAATACCATCAATCAAATAAGTACAGACAGGTATTTTACTAAAGCCAGGAGATGTTCTAATCTCAAAGGCTGCAATTTGGCAGCGAGTGGTTAGCGCAATGCTAATATACATGGAAAAACCCATAGGAATGCTATTGCTAATATCGCCGATTACATTATTGCAAATAATGAATTACAAACGTGCCAAATGATTACATTTGGAGTCTAATAGAAAGTAAAAATACCATCAATCAAATAAATACAGACAGGTTTTTTAGTAAAGCCAGAAAACTTTTAACTCCAGAGTTTTGGCTAGCAGCTACAGTCTATGACAAGACGTCAAAAACTCTAAACACAAAATACTTAAATAAACGGGACACACTTCTTTCCTGCAAATACAATTTCACAGGTGTTGCTAATACCTATGATTCTTCAAGGGATGTGCTCAAAGAGGAGTTCAACATTATGAATAAGATATAGTGTTTTATTTTACTAATACCATTATAAACACAAATTAAGAAACGTTATTTTAATAACGAAAGTGCTAAATTCTTTCCAACAGTATAGAGGTGTAGTGTATTTTGTCCAAGTCGGTTTGCCGTACTTCGACGTCATCGGCAGTCGAAGGACCCCGAGCCGATCTTGCACCCGAGCAGATCCTGTACCGACACCGGATCAGCGCCAGGAGATTCCAGATGATGAGTCATTCACAGTAAATTGATTAGTAATTAAAACATTCCACAATAATCTTGAGTTACTGGTAATTGAAAAAGTAGCTTGAGGTTTTTTCTTTAATTCACCGCATTAGCATTGCTAGCTCAACATTAGCCTCTAGCTTTCTTTTCCCGATAGAGTAAAACAAAAGGATGCCATGGCTTCTTAGGGGTACAATAACTCCTGGGCTGCTCCTTTTACTGGCCAACATACTTTCCACAACTGTTTTCCAGCCAGTGTCGAATTACAAATGCCAGTGCAGCGTTGCATTGAAGACTTTGCACCCTTACTCAAATACAGTGGGTACAGAAAGCATTCAGGCCCCTGTCAACTTTTCATCCATTATATTGCAGCTATTGGCTAAAACCAATTAAAAAATTTTCCCCCTCATTAATGTACACATAGCACCGCATATTGACAGAAACAGAATTTTTGAAATGCATGCAGATTTACTAAACAATGAATAACTGAAACATAATATAATATAATTAACATAGGGCTGCGCAGTGGTTAGAGCTGTTGCCTTGCAGCGAGAAGGTCCTGGGTTCGCTTCCCGGCCTGGGATCTTTCTGCATGGAGTTTGCATGTTCTCCCTGTTCATGCGTGGATTCTCTCCGGGTACTCCGGCTTCCTCCCACAGTTCAAAGGTTGATTGGTCTGTCTAAATTGTCCTTAAGTGTGTGTGTGTGATTGTTTGTCGTGTGTGTCTCTGTGTTGCCCTGCGATGGACTGGCTCTCTGTCCAGGGTGTACCCCGCCTGATAACCCATAGACTGCTGGAGATAGGCACCAGACAATGGATGGATGGATAATATATGAAAAATCTTTATTATATCATAGACCATTTTGTGACTTTCCTTCAATGTACAATTCTTACTTATTATGCCTTTAAGGCCTGTCTTTGCTGCTGTTAGAAAAAAAAATCTGTAAACTTGAAGCACCTCTGTGAAGGTTTTGAATTGCTAGCTTTTCCTACCTGGTTCAGATTGTATCTCCTCCACCGCTCGGCTCACTGTGAGGTCCAAAGGGCCATCGGATGTCTCAGAAACTGGCGATGAGGGGCTTGTGACACCGTTTGTACCATTTGTGCCGGTGCGGAGTAGGCACTTGGACGCATACTCCACAGCAAATTGACGTATCATCTTCTTCATCAGCTCCTGAGCAACCAGAGGGATGTTCGAATCACAGTCCAGGGTCACATCTGAAAACCAGAAAGAAGGTAGGTGCAGATTAAATTACATAATCTTCATCAATGACTCTAGTTTTAATTAAGATGTCGCTCAGCTAAACCTTGAAGGGAATTGGATTTAACTGATGAGCCAATGGCCTACAAACACACGTCAGCAGGTTGTGAGTAAACATTTACAGGTGCTGGCCAGTAAATTAGAATATCATCAAAAGGTTGAAAATATTTCAGTAATTCCATTCAAAACGTGAAACTTGTACATTATATTCATGCAATGCACACAGACCAATGTATTTCCAATGTTCATTACATTTAAATTTGATATTCATAAGTGACAACTAATGAAAACTCCAAATTTGGTATCTCAAAAAATTAGAATATTCTGAAAAGGCTGAATATAAGACACCTGCTGCCACTCTAATCAGCTGATTTACTCAAAACACCTGCAAAGGCCTTTAAAAGGTCCCTCAGTCTTGTTTTGAAGGCACCACAATCATGGGGAAGACTTCTGACTTAACAGCTGTCCAAAAGACAATCATTGACACCTTGCACAAGGAGGGCAAGACACAAAAGGTGATTGCTAAAGAAGCTGGCTGTTCGCAGAGCTCTGTGTCCAAGCACATTAACAGACAGGCGAAGGGACGGAAAAAATGTGGTAGAAAAAAGTGTACAAGCTCTAGGGATAACCGCACCCTGCAGAGAATTGTGACGACAAACCCATTCAAAAATGTGGGGGAGATCCACAAAGAGTGGACTGCAGCTGGAGTCAGCGCTTCAAGAACCACCACGAGGAGACTCATGAAAGACATGGGATTCAGGTGTCGCATTCCGTGTGTCAAGCCACTCTTGAACAAGAAACAGCGCAAGAAGCGTCTCGCCTGGGCCAAGGACAAAAAGGACTGGACTGATGCTGAGTGGTCCAAAGTTATGTTTTCTGATGAAAGCAAGTTCTGCATTTCCTTTGGAAATCAAGGACCCAGAGTCTGGAGGAAGAGCGGAGAAGCACAGAATCCACGTTGCATGAGGTCCAGTGTAAAGTTTCCACCGTCAGTGATGGTGTGGGGTGCCATGTCATCTGCCGGTGTTGGCCCACTCTGTTTCCTGAGGTCCAGGGTCAATGCAGCCGTCTACCAGGAAGTTTTAGAGCACTTCATGCTTCCTGCTGCTGACCAACTTTATGGGGATGCAGACTTCACCTTTCAACAGGACTTGGCACCTGCACACAGTGCCAAAACCACCAGCACCTGGTTCAAGGACCATGGTATCCCTGTCCTTGATTGGCCAGCAAACTCGCCTGACCTTAACCCCATAGAAAATCTATGGGGTATTGTGAAGCGGAGGATGCAATACGCTAGACCCAACAATGCAGAGGAGCTGAAGACGACTATCAGAGCAACCTGGGCTCTCATAACACCTGAGCAGTGCCACAGACTGATCGAGTCCATGCCACGCCGCATTACTGCAGTTATTGAGGCAAAAGGAGCCCCGACTAAGTATTGAGTGCTATACATGCACATTCTTTTCATGTTCATTCTTTTCAGTTGGCCAACATTAGAGAAACAAACATTTTTTCATTGGCCTTTAGAATATTCTAATTTTCTGAGATACCAGATTTGATGTTTTCATTGGTTGTCACCTATAAATATCAAAATTAAACGTAATAAACATCGGAAATACATTGGTCTGTGTGCATTGCATGAATATAATGTACAAGTTTCACGTTTTGAATGGAATTACTGAAATATTTTCAACCTTTTGATGATATTCTAATTTACTGGCCAGCACCTGTATATGGACGAAACAGTCCAACTTCAAATAATTAATTTTACTGTTGTTTGGGTAAACAGCATTTTTCTCTCCCTCAGCCATGTTTAAGTGTCCCAACTCCTTAAACACCCACAAGACACAAAAATAAGAGTTTAAATTAACCTTGTCCTAAACACAAGGAACATGACTCATCTTTGAAGTTATGTTGTTGCATTCACGTAGCATTAAGGTTTAGTGTTGCCTTGAGAATACCTTCATCTACCACCGAGTTGTAAGCTTCAACTCTTCATGTCTTCAAGGCAAATAGGCAAAAATGTTCACCATCTACACTGTAACCAGTTTCTGAAATCATCTCATGGTTAAAGCAGAAAGGATCTCTCAACTGTCTGACCTTTCTTGTGAAAGACAGCTTGAAGGAATTTGTGCGCTGACTGGTTGCTCTCAGAGATGGTTGAGGTCTGACATGGAGAGTAATCGGAGGGGGAGGAGAGAGGCGACGTGGCGGCAGGTGCTTGATCCTACATGAAAAAATTATTTAAAAATCAGTTTCTCCAAAAATGTCTTTTACAAAAAATTACAGTTAGCTCTTAAGAACTCGTTCATCCTTACAGTAAGTTTGTCCAGTGAAAGATTACAGAACGAACAAAAGGAGCGGCTTGATTCTGGGGACCAGTCGTCCACCTCTTCAGGTTCACAGTCTGAAACAAAGGAAATCAATAATTCAGGTAATCGATGATCAAAGGGTCCACAGCAGGAGCTCTCTCATGAGCTAAAGTATGATAAATACAAACAATAGTTAAACTACATCATAACACCTATTTCTCCATACATTCAGTTAGCAATCAGTATTGCTATGCTGGCTCACCCGTACGCCTCATCTAGACTGAGTACAAAACTGATCCCACGGTGTGGATGGATCCCCACTACATTGTGAATGACTGACAAAATCTATTTCCACATCCTGAGCAATCACTTCTAACATATTTTTATGTTTTAGCTTTGTTTTAGTTTTACTATAACATAGGGCTGCTCGATTATGGCAAAAATAATAATCACAATTATGGTGACTGAAATTGAGATCTCGATTATTTAAGACGATTTTTCAATTTATGTTGATTTTATTTGTTTTTATTCAGTCATAAAACTGCTCAGGGCACAATCAGGACAAAATTAAATAAGAAACAAGATGATCACTAAAATAACTCCTGATTCCCAGTATAAAAAGACCAATATACTTATAGTTCATAGTTTATGACCTAAGGGCTACAGACCTTGGTTTAACTCATTTAAGTCTAACCAGTACAGACAAAAATACCAATATCTTGCAAATACTGACAGCAAGAATTATACAGTGGCATTCATAACAAATAAATGCTACTAAATTGATGTTCATAAAATGTTGTATTACATTTATTTAGTCATGTCAAGGTGCTGTAGGAGAGTACACTAGCACCATGTCCTCAGAGAGATTAGTTATTTATCAGCGTGAGGAACTTTTTACCTTATTTATAAACTATTTATTTACAAGTCCATCAGTTAATGTAATAATTGTCCCAACCACAGCTGCACCCCCAACCCGGTTTCACAGCAATCATGGGCAAGCTGTACGTGTTTAGCACGCGCACATTTAGCTGTTTTTAGCGGCTCAGGAGCCCACAGTTACGGTGTGTGTCACTCACTCTGGTTACTCCAACATGGAGCCGGCTCTGAGAGCCGTTTCTTTAGCGACTGACACATCACTACATCATTCCCTTTCCTAATGTTCTGAAGAACGTCCGGAGCGCAGGCGGAGTGTTTAGCTAACCTGCAGGAAATGTCGACAGTTATCCAGAAAGTAGCTAAGGGCTACCAGAGATGTTTCTGAGGTGTTCGCTAGGTACTTTTACGATTTCAAAAGTCAAGAAGGGGGTCTGAAAAGCTGTTAGAAATAGCGTCAAAGTCGCAAAGTTGGCAACACTGTGGGAGGAGCGCTTCATTTGTAACTCAGGGCAGCGCAAGTGGGAGGAGCAAATAATCGGCTTGTTTTGTTTTTATAATCATTCAAAACTCAGACCGTAATTGGGATTAAAATTCGATTAATTGAGCGGCCCTACAATAACATCAAAGTTCTGTTCTGTACACACGACGAGATTAAAATGGTCATTACAGCAGGCTGGATTATTGCAATGGTCTTCTGTCTGGTCTTCCCAAAACCTCAAGTCAACCTTTATTAATAAAGCACCTTACAGGCACAAGCATGCCACCAAGGTGCTGTACAGCAATAAAATTAAACAAATAAAACCAATGTAGTGAAAATTACAAAGTAAAAGCATATAAAATATCAGCAACTGCAGCTTATTCAGAATGCTGCTGCTAGAGTCTTAACAAGAACCAAGAGAACCGAGCACATCACTCCTGCTCTTAAATCTCTACACTGGTTGCCAGCTGCTTTTAGCTAATTTGCTGCCCACAGATGGAATCAGCTTCCCTATGACTTCAAGTCTGCCCTGACTCTAGTAACTTTTAAATCAAAATTAAAACTTTCATGTGTTCATCAGCCTTTGAATGAATGTTTCTTATGCTGCACTTTTTGCACTGTAATTGCTCACTGTTTAACTTCGTCTTGTATCTGATTCTTAAATCTGAATTTAATTTGTGTATTTTAATGGTGCTGTCACATTAATTTAAAGTTTGCGCTATTCTCACTACAGGGAAGCACACTGAATTGCCTCTGTGTATGAAATGTGCTATAAAAATAAAGCGGCCTTGCTTACTTGCCTTACTCGTCTGTTAGGTATTCTAACTAAAGATATATAAGCCATCTCTTTTGATGGATCTGCACGTTTTAAAAAGTTAATTAATTATTAAACACCAGAGGGAGAAGTTAGGATCTGATGTGATACTTTAAATTAAAATGACTTGAGGTACAGAGGACTGTAAACCAGCTGTTGGGGAAACAAGCAAATGACTAGATAAGGGGCATATAAATCTATCTCTAAAACTGTATTTTGTCTGAGAAATTACTCACGACTGCCAGATCTCTACAACATTATCTGTTCAAGTTACAGTCGAACTTCCTTCATATTCTACAGGATACTCGCAAATGTTGCCGTTTTCTAAAATCCAATGCAAATGGTGATTTACAAACATGTAAATTTATAAAGAATAAGCTTCTGCATCAACTTAACTAGTGACAGCAGGAAAAACTAACGTGCCGTCACTGGTGAAATTAAATGGATACGTAAACACCAAGAGCACATCCAACTCGGTGGAGCAATGTTGTTTTTGTTAACGAAAACGATGACGAATTGATTTCGTTGACGCCCTTTTTTTTCATAACAGAAACGAGACGCTGACGAGCTAAAAATAGCTCTTTGGTGACTAAAACAGGACGAGCCGAACAGGACTTTTCGTTAACGAGCCGAGACTAGACGAAAACTTTGCTCACTGAGCCCCAGCAGTTTTGAGTGAAGCTGGCTCCCCACTCAGATCAGAAAGCACTAACCACTCTATTTGCGTGGATTTCTGATGTGGTTGAACGCCAACTTCAGTTCGGCTCAGTGCTTCCCTGCTGCGGGAATGCACAGCGCTTAGCCGCTCATTGACGCTACTATGAGCGACGACGTTGCTACTTTAAAACATTTCCGTAGTATTAACACGTTTCTTATCAGTGTGCTTCCTGAAATTGTCATGCTTTTGGGCAGATAAATGAAGAAAAAAAAACAACAACAGTTTTTAACAGGTTTGATCTGAACAGGTTTAAGGTTTTTAACGTCAATGTGTCAGGATTATTGTCTCTGCTCACTGGTTCCTAATAACGGGTCACATTCCTGCTTTTTAACCCAACAGCATAACAGTTTAAGCCCATCTAAATGTTTATGAGCATCTCTGCTGATGCTCAAGAGCAGAACTGGGTTACTTATATTAATTCTGTGAAAGTTCACAACACTGCAGTCTGTGGAAAAACATGACTGCATTTAAGTAGGTGGACTTCACAATATGCATTCAAGATGGAGGTCTAATAACTCCAATAATAAATTAAACAAACATATTTCTTTATTTCTGTATAAATATTGTGTAGAATACTCTGTATAATTCCTTAAAGTCCATTCTGTTAAGGAAAGAAAATCATAACTTTCTTTAGTGGAAATCTACAAAATGATGCAAATATCTACATCAATAAATTACATACATCATTAGTGATTAACAATAAGGTAAAAATAAAAAATAAAAAAGATACCAGTCTGGGGATTATTGTTTTACAAAATTTGGGGCAGCTGAGATTTTGTCCCATAGCCGTAAAATAAATCTTGTTGGTATGAAACTCACTCCAGTAGCTCAGAATACATGTCTGACCTATAAATTAATTTGAGAATAGTACTTTGTTTAATGTTGAGTAAAATTTAAAACAAAAATCTTTGTCGACTAAAACCTTTTTGAATTTTAGTAGGCTAAAACTGACCAAGATCAAAATGCATTTTGTCGTCAAGACTAAGACTAAGACTAAGATGATCGCCAAAAACAACACTGCAGTGGAGTATTTTCTTTAGTGGTGGAAGCATTTAGGTAGTAAGGGTTAGATAACAAGATGTAGAAACATTCATTTTACCAGTTCTAGAGTTGAAGATTGAAAATGTTGGTAGTTTGGAGTTGATCATATCCTTGTCGTGCCTGAGTTTACATATGGAATTGACTGTTTTTGCAGCACAATGATGCCCCAGTGACAAGGACCTTCAGGTGAAAATGTGTAGTATTTTGCACAAAACTAAACCATTACTATGACTTATTAATATGAGGCCCAGTGACCCTAAATCTTAACAAAAATGATCAGATTACTCCCTTTAACCTGTCAAAACCAGAAAGCAAACAGACACAGAAACACGATTGAACACTGCCCGAGTGGTTATTCTTTTCTTAGCCAGCCCCGGGGTTCTGGTTCAGCTTTACCCAGCATGTTTCTGGCCCCACACACACCAGGGGGCACACTCTGGACCTTGTTTTTAGCCTGAGTCTAAAATGCTGACAGTGTTAGTCCTGAGGAAGTTTATATTTCAGATCACCATTGCATTTTCTTTAACTTGTCAGTTTCTGCGTCCCCACCTCCTGCTCGCTGTGTGGTTAGTTCTCGTTTTCTTAATGAGAGCACAGCTAACAATTTTTCTGCTGCTTTTGATCCACCCTGTTCTTCTGATAACGACCCAGATTCCTTAACTTCTCAGTTTAACGAGCACTGTCTCTCCAATCTGGACAACATCTGTCCTGTCAGAACCAGATCAGTTCCTGCAGTGAACCCTACTCCCTGGTTTACAGACTGCCTTTGCAGCCTGAAGCGCCAATGCAGAAAAATTGAGCGCTTGTGAAAGAAAACCCATCTCCACGTCCATCTGCTGCACCTAAAGAATATTCTGTCATCCTTTAACTCTGCAGTCAGAGACACTAGGGTTTCCTATTTTTCCAACCTGGTGTCCCAGAGCAAAGCGAACCCCAAGGTGCTGTTTAACACCATCAGCAGCATCGTCTCTCCTGCCTCTCCTACAGCCCCCTTCCACTCTGTTGCAGACTGTGAGAACTTTCTGTCTTTTCTTTGTGGACAAAGTCAATAAGGTTAGATCTAGCATCTCTCCTTCAGCCTTATCGCTGCCTCTCCCGACTCCAACCAGGCCCGTCATCCTAGATAGCTTTGCTCCTGTTTCTTTGCCTGAGTTAACCAAACTAGTTAACTCTATGAAGACCTCTGCATGCCCCCTCGACATCTTACCCTCGTCTTTGAAAGTGTTTTTCAGTCCATCGTTCCCAGCGTGCTCTCTATAATTAATGCTTCTCTGGTTTCTGGTCAGGTCCCTGCTTACTTTAAGAACGCTGTAATCCACCCGCTTCTTAAAAAACCGAGTCTCGACCCCTCTCTCCAAAGCAGCTTCAGACCCATCTCTAAACTTCCGTTCATCTCCAAGATCTTGGAAAAGGTTGTGGCTAAACAACTCACAGCTGCTCTTGATGAACATAACATCTAGGGCTGAAACGATTCCTCGAGTACCTCGAATAATTCGAGTACAAAAAAGCCTCGAGTCAAATTCTCTGTCTCGAGGCTTTGTTTAATTCATGTTTAATTAATTCATGGCTTTGCAATCGCCCGGGGTCACGTTTCACCCGGACTGAAATAAGTGACGCACATACACACTGCACTGAATGCACACGCCAGTAGCGAATATAACTTAACTTTCTCTGAAGCCATGGCGGACAACGTGGACACCGGTGGAGTGCGAAAAAGACAGAAAATGTCAAAGGTGTGGGACCATTTTTCACTCTGTAAGGTGGAAAACGTAGTCCAGTGTAAATACTGTAAAATGGATTTAGCCTACCACAACACCACATCCTCGATGCTGCAGCATCTGACCAGGAAACATCCACATGTCAATGTCACTCCTGCAAGCGGACTCGGAGGTCAGCTAAATATTCTGCGGACACTGTGCGACTTTTTCATTTGTAGCACTCAGTTTCAGCTCACACTGTGCGTCTGGTAGCAACACGTCTTACCTAAAAGTGTGCTAAAAATAGCAGTTTTTACACAACGCGTTGGACTTTTTGTTGTGTTGTTATTGATGTCTGTTGTCCCCCGGGATTGTTGCAGGACACAGGTATTTATGAGAGTGGCGGAGGAAAATGAAAGAAAGTAAATAAATGTTTTGTGATCAGTATAATTTGACATAACCACGGCAAACATGCTTTCTTGACAATCCTTGTAATTGCATGTGAAAAAAAAAGTGTAGAAATTAAAACGGATATGTCTTAATAGGGAAATGGCTGGCGAGCCATGTTTGCGCATGCACCGTGAGCGGTTCTGGTGCTGTTTGGGCCGATTACTCGATTCATCGATAAAAGATTCGATAGAGTACTCGATTACAAAAATATTCGATAGCTGCAGCCCTAATAACATCTATGGTTGCTTCCAGTCAGGTCTTCGTAGAGCTCATTCTACTGAAACAGCTCTTCTTAGGGTCTCTAATGACCTTCTGACTCACAGTGATGCAGGGGATTGTTCTGTTCTGGTCCTGCTGGACCTGACTGCAGCCTTTAACACTGTTGACCATCACCTGCTACTGGAGAGGCTGAGAGACTGGGTAGGCCTATCAGGAACTGCTCTGGAGTGGTTCTCCTCTTATCTCTCTGAGCGCTCCTTTTCTGTGGCCGTCTCCAAGTTTAGGTCCTCCACCACCTCTCTTACCCATGGTGTCCCACAAGGTTCTGTGATGTGGCCTCTGCTCTTCCTCCTCTATCTGCTTCCTCTTCAGCACATCCTGAGCTCCTTCAAAGGAATCTCCTACCATCTTTATGCAGATGACATCCAGCTGTACATCTCCTTTAAGCCCCATGAGATGTCTAAGCTGCAGCTGTTACACACCTGCTTAGACTATCAAAACTTGGATGGCTGGGAGCTTTCTACAGCTGAATGAAGATAAGACTGAGATCCTCCTCTGTGCCCCAGACAAGCTGGTTCCCAAAGTCAGAGACTCTCTTAGTCAGCTTGCTTCTCACACCAAACCTTCCGTCAGGAATCTTGGCATGACCTTTGACCCAGCTCTCACCCTGGATTCTCATGTCAGTTCTCTTGTTCACTCTTCCTTCTTCCATCTCAGGATCATTGCAAAGCTGAGTCCCATTCTGTCCCGCTCTGAACTTGAGACAGTTCTCCACACCTTCATCTCCTCACGCTTAGACTACTGTAACTCTCTTTTCACGTGTCTGAGCAGAACCTCCCTGAACCGTCTACAGGTGGTTCAGAATGCCTGTGCTCGGCTTCTGACCAAGTCCTCCAAACACACCCACATCACCCCGCTTCTCCTCCAGCTTCATTGGCTGCCAGTCAACTTCAGGGTTCATTTCAAGATCCTGGTTCTGGTCTTTAGGGCCTTACATGGACAAGCACCATCTTACATTGGTGATCTTCTTAGTCCCTACACCCCCAGCAGGTCCCTGAGGTCCAGTGACCAAAGCCTACTGGTTGGGCAGCACCAGGCTAAAGACCAAAGGTGACAGATCATTTGCTGCTGTGGCCACCAGACTCTGGAACTCTCTCCCCCTGAGCCTGAGATCAGTGGACTCAGTGGTCTCCTTTTAAAAAACAGCTGAAAACTCACTTGTTCAAGCTGGCTTTTGTATGACCTTCTTCACCACTCTCTTTATTCTGCTCTCCCCACCTATTCCACCTTCCTCAGGATCCACTGATTTCCCTCTTCCCTAGTCACTCTCTCTCTTTCTTAACATTTTTTAATCACAATTGTCTATTTTTTGCTCATTTTAAATATATTTTTAACCATTTTCTAAATTATTTTTTATATTTTTACATTTTTTGTTTTTGTGAAGCGCCTCGTGATTTTTATCTCGAGAGGCGCTATAGAAATGATATTTTCTTCTTCTTCTTCTTCACAATCATGGTAAACAGATTTGGTTTTGTGCCATTTTCTGCTGTTCTTCGCTGGTTTCCAGTCAATTCTTAACTGATTCTTTAAAACACATTTGCTTTTCATGCATCAGCAAGTCAAGAGGTCTGGTGTTAAGACAAATCAACTGCTTTTACCCCAACTTAATTCAGCTTGAATGAATTCCACCAAAAGGACAGCTGATCAACTTAAAATAGCCACGAAGAAGAGTTGTTTATAAATCCAGATTTAAATATTGATATGCATTCCATTCCAGTGCATGCCTTGAACAGAAAATACTAAATCATCTGTAACAATGAGATGCAATTGCATCATGAAAACTGCTAAAGACTCCATTTCTCTGCCAAACATGTTAGTGCGACAATTATCTAAAATGACACTTTCCCTGGTGAGAATTAAGATGTTAGGTAAAAGCTTTATAAAAAGGTAACAGGGACTTAGAGACTGGATAATGTAAGACTGGACTAAATCTATAAAACTAAATGACCACTATAATAAATGAAGGCAATCAATATCTCACCATTAAATAAATGGAGGTCTCTCAACAGCAGCGGGCCATAGATTCCCTCTAGGATACTTTCTAACCCTGCAAGATAAAATGACATGTCAGTATTTATACTTATATACTGCTTCATCCATGCTCCAGTTTACTACAACTGTATATAGAAACATATATTAGTTTACTGCAATCTTCAAAAAGGCAACACATATCACTCTATACCGAAATAATCTAGTCATGAATGCCTAGATGAGTGGACTGAAGGCATTTTAATTATAAATATTGGTATGATCCATCTTTACTTACAGTTCACTTAAATTGAGCAAGACATATTTAAACGTGCCTGTTTTTTCTGTAGAATAATGTTGAACAACAAATTTTGCACAAAAGCGTCAACAGAGAACGCTACAATTACTGTTATTATCGAAATACAGACATTAGCATTGTCAACATCAACAGTCCCCTCACCTAAATATTTATTTTACCTTAGCATAGCATAGTTTTAGCATGACCAAAAAAGAGCCCTGTCAATAAACATTCAGTTATTGTCGAAATAACACCTTAGAAATAACGTGATACAGATTAGGGACAGACCAACAAAGTCTGAGCAACAAAGAAACGTGTAATAAGCGAACACCGATGAAGCGATAGTTTGCCCAGAGGGGACAAAGAAACGGGAGTCGCCGGCTAGTAGCTAGATAACCTCCTACGGCGCTGTGGGCTACCAGCTAGCTACTAGCTAGCTAGCTCGGGACAGCGATCTCTGCTCTCCGATCAAACCTGTCTAGTTAGCTGTTTTATTCAAATGAAATGTGAAGCTGCAAATGGTTCATACCAACGCAGTGTATCAAGCGGTGCCGCCAAGTATCAAGTTCCCGCCGAAACCCTTTCCTTTCTGCCGTGCATCTGGTGCACTGCACGGCCGCCATTCTTACTCCTTCCCCCCTCTCTCTCCACCACCTTCTCTCACCCCTCAGAGGCTAACAGCTTAATGATGTTATTCCACAGCACAACACCAGGGGGAGCTCGTTACCCTTGTTTGGCCTATTGAAATCCATCAGTCTCGCACCCCTTGGCATGTTGTTATCCAATTTTGTATAAAATTTGTTTCTTTGTAATATTCAATAAAGTTTATATATAATTAGTTTCTTTGTACACACACACACACACACAAACACACACACACACACACACACACACACACACACACACACACACACACACACACACACACACACACACACATATATATATATATATATATATATATACTTCATAAATGTAGTTCCCTCTTCTCCTCCTCTTCCTCTGTCATCTCCTGAATATACTATGCTTCTGTCAAAGCATATGGAAGAGATTTAGCTTTTGTTGTATTTGGTTTAATTTTTAATTATTTCAGTCGTTTATATGTTCATTGTGAAATCTGAACACATGAATACTTTTCCTGTTTAACACAAAAATGTGTACCTTTTCAAAAATAATAATTTGTATGTGTGTTTCAGTGGTTGCGTTAACCTGACTTTTTTATATTTTACCTTTTTTTTAGCGGTGACAGAAAAATCTGAAGGCTGTCAGTCATTTTGACAGATTGCTATGTCTGGATTATTTTAGAAATCATTAGTTTTTTTCTCTTAACCTTTCAGGTGTGCACAGCTGGAGTTACTCTAGTCACAGGTTAACATCTGCTTCTAACATGGACCAATGAGAACTACATAATAAACCAAACTAAAATGTCATTCTTTTTTTCTTTTTTCTTTTTCCGTGACCTGTCTGGCTGTGAAGCAAACAGAATTGATGTCTGAATGCTGGTGACAAGCCTTACAGATTTACTAGGGATGCAACGATACCACTTTTTTTCCAAACCGATACGATACCGATACTTGGATCTGAATACTCGCAGATACCTCTCTGTACATCATTCTAATATTTTAAATAAGTCAACTAGGAGCGATCCTGCAGAGTTTTCCTTTAGTTAGCGACATGCTTTGTGCCCACTGGCAACTATTGTTGCCACTCACAGAAATAAGCTTCTTAAGAAAAAAATATTTATCTTTGGTATAACTTTTGGATGGAGGGTTACTCTAGAGACTTGAATGAGTAAATTATTACAAATATATTTTGGGGCAATTCATCAGAAATGTCTAAAAATTACCTGTTTCCAGGATGATTTGCAGTCACCATGTCTTCAGCGGGAAGGAGAAGGAAGCAGATGATGTCATACGATAGGAAGCACTTGGAAGCAAAATTTATTTAAACAAAACTTTCGTCTAAGTTGTTGACTAGCAAATAAGTGGAAAATGTTGGATTAGTAACATTGTAATTTTTTATTGTGAGTCAAAAATGGCAGTGATACACTTTGGCAACAATAGTTGCCAGTGGGGCTAAACGGGTTAAAGCAGAAATGTTCTGGTCCTGTTCAGATTCAGTCTCATCGACCTGCATCAGAGTGACCTACGCTGGAGGAAACGTGTTCTAACCATCAAACTTCAGTGAAGCAGACCTGCTCCATCACTCTTCCCACAGGTGATGATTTAACTCAAATCAGCTGATTTTCTGGTTTTTAAACAGTTTTATTGTTGAGCCTTTTTGTATCTAACATATGAAATTTGAATACAAAACTAAAAATGTTCTTTTTTCCCCCAACAGAACTTAAAGATGAGAAGAAAGTTTTAATAGTCAGTCTGACCTGTAGCTCCAGCTGTTCTGTGACTGACCTGAACAACATCAAGTGGTACAAAAACAGAATAGTAGGCAGATCTAAAAACAAACTACAGATTGCTGTTTCCAGTTCAGACCATTTCTATTGTTCTGTAAAAGATCCTGATAATCTTCGATCTAATGAAGTCTGTGAGTATGAACCAGTTCATGGTCTGAAAACATCTGGAACATCTGTTTCAATGTGCTGACACTTTCAAAATGTCTATTTATCCCATTCCAGGTGTTGACAGAAACAGCTGCTGGAGCATAAATTATGTCAGGAGGGGAGTGTGTGCCGTTAAAGGTTCATCAGTGAACATCTCCAGTAAATACTCACATCCTGAACACCAGCGGCCAAAGTCTAAACTTTGGTATACAATAAAAGCAGAAGCTAAAGGAGAAGATGAACACTGGTTACAACTGGAGGAAATGTGGAGTTTGATGACATGAAGAACCAACACATGGTTAGATTAAACAACCTGAAGATGGAGGACACAGCAGAGCAGGTTCACCATGACAACAGCTGATGAGCAGATCCAGTCTGCTTCTCCTGGAGTTACTCTGATTGTTACAGGTAAACATCTGCTTCTAACATGGATCTGTGAGAACTACATCATAAATGTCTCTTGAACATCTCCTGACCAACGTGTTCTTCCTGCAGGGGTCAGGGTGGAGGTTGTTCCTGCAGCAGAGGTGACTGATGGTCAGAGAGTCACATTAACCTGCAGAAGCAGCGGTCCTCTCCCTGAAAACACAAACTACATTTGGTTCTTGAACAGTCGGCCTCTGAAGCAAACAGAACCACAAAACAAACAGCTGGTTCTAGATGCAGTTAGCAGTCAGGATGCAGGAAGCTACTCCTGTGCTGCTGGAGCAGAGGAAACCATCTCAGCTCAGAAGACTCTGACTGTCTACAGAAAACCATGGAGACTCGTAGCTGGAGGAGTTTCTGCTGTTCTGTTGGTTGTTTTAATTGTCATTTTCTTCCTGCTAAGGTAACGCAAATCTGTTCCTGATCAGTAACCTGACTGTGAACCTGAATTAGATAATTGACTTTATCGGACGCTGAGCCGATCTGTCGTGGGGAAGAGGGAGCTGAGCCAGAAAGCCAGGCTCTCGATTTACCGGTCGATCTACGTCCCAATCCTCACCTATGGTCATGAGCTTTGGGTAATGACCGAAAGAACGAGATTGCGGATACAAGCGGCCGAAATGAGTCTCCTCCGTAGGGTGGCCGGGCTCAGCCTTAGAGATAGGGTGAGGAGCTCGGACATTCGGGAGGGACTCGGAGTAGAACCGCTGCTCCTCCGGATCGAAAGGAGCCAGTTGAGGTGGTTTGGGCATCTGGTCAGGATGCCTCCTGGACGCCTCCCCGGGGAGGTGTTTCGGGCATGTCCTGCCGGCAGAAGGCCCCCGGGTCGACCCAGGACACGTTGGAGAGGTTACATCTCCAATCTGGTCCGGGAACGCCTTGGGGTCCTGCCGGAGGAGCTGGTGGACAAGGCCGGGGAGAGGACGGTCTGGAGCTCCCTAGTTGGGATGCTGTCCCCGCGACCCGGACCCGGATAAGCGGAGGAAGACGACGACGATGACTTTATTTTATATTTTCTTTCATTCTTAAACAGAAAAAACATGATTTTTAGGCAAAGGTCTGGAAATGCAATGGTGAACACCCAAGAGCAGGTATGAAAGTCATTCACAAATATCTGGTACTTTTGCAGAGTTAAAATATTAAAAATGACTAAATTAGTTTTGTTTTCTTCAGTTTGACTCTGGCTCCATGCATGACGAGACACCGGCTCAACCAGCAGAGGGGGGGCTTATTTACAACCAGGTGATGGGAAGGAAAACAAACGGTCTCAAAGACAGGGAACAACTCCAGCACCAGGAAGAAGAAGAAATTCACTACGCTGAAGTTCAATTTAGAACAAAAACGGCTTTAGAGTAAACAAATGATCCAACTAATGAGGGATTTTCTGTGTGGGTGATTTATTATAAACTTTGTTCAGCATGTTTAAGAGACTTCAGATAAAAAGCAATTACAAACATTAAAAAAACATTTTTGATATTCAGCCACAATGACCAGGCACTACACAGTGTATAATATTAAATCCATACGGCTTTGAAAACATAAGACATCATTTTGTAGAGAATTTGGCATTTCAGTTAGTTTTGAATTTATATGAACCACATAAGCTTGCAGAAGGGAAGCACACAGTAGGGTTCTAGTTTACTGTGAGTCACAAAACCAAATATCTTTACCATCATTTGAATCAAATACCCACTTATGGGGAGGGGGGCTTTTTATTTTGTGTGCTTAGACGTGTGAAACCAAAATAATCTGAATTAGGTGAAACCAAACTTGATGTTTTAGATAATGAATGCAGCTGATTTGTTTAATTTAGTGATGAATCGCTCATCTAGAAGCTAATGAAGGCTGGGGAGATTTAAGCTGTTAGATTAAGGTGATAAAAAGACAAACGTAAAGCGAGGAGATGGATTTCACTTTCAGTTTGACCACAGAGAATTAATAACAGACACTAGGGGGTGCTAAAAGCAAGCAAAACTGCCAAGTGTGCCTTTTAATGAGAAAGAAAAAAAATGTCCGGTGATAAATATTCCAATTCCCAAGAAGATACATGAGAGGTTCAGGACATAATTTTCACTTTAGAAGTGGGGGGGGGGGGGGGGGGACACGGGGGTGGGGGGGTATCTTTACAGTATGTTCTAATGGGAAACCGGCTTCAACACAAACGGTTGTTTTCTGCTTGGTCCTAGAGCTCAACCAGTGTCAATTTAATATAGTGTAATATTGTTTTTGGATGGTAAAAAGTGCAGGGGTCAAAACTTGACCTTGGAAAATGTGGGGGGGACATGTCCCCCCTGTCCCCCCCCAAAATTACGTCCATGTTCAGGTCTTGTTTGGTGGTTCGACAAAGTTTCTCATTTATTCTTAAATTACCTTTTTGGACATAGTTAACCACCTCTACAGCCCTTTTAGTTAGCGAATTGTAATTTTTTTAGTTTGTAATAAATAAAATAGACAAATAAATGTCCTGTGTCATCTGTGGTAAAGTTTTTCATTTCTAAAACCCTCATTGCATTCCTTTATGTTTGCATTGATAATTTTAAACTAACATGTTTTTATATAGCCTCGGCCATGAAAACTGCTGGGTGGAGATGTGTTTTTCACACTTTCACACAAAACGCACCGTCCCTGTAAAAGAAAAGAAGCTTAACTTTGCTGCAGGAAACTAAAAATGAAATGTTCAATCCTTTTTCAGGTCTAAAAACCTGGGGTCTCATTTAAGAAAATTTGCGTAGAATCCTTACTAAAATCGTACTTAAAGCTGCTTTCCGGAGCTTTCCTCTTTCAGAAATAATGTGTGACTTGTCAGAAATCTGTAAAAGTGATTATCTTATCATGTCCTGTGATATAATATAAGCAATACGTCTTTTTTTTTCTTTTTTTTTTTTTGCTAAGCATGCCCCCTGCATGGCAATAGAAAACTGAGCGCCGACCAGAACAAACCAATAACATTAGACTGCCACTTAGACGCTTCAAATTTAAGGAATGCCTCGGCTGATGTAGAGTTGATGAACTTTTCACGGACAAGAAAGTCTCTAAAATATAAATATATGAGAACACAACATGACATGAGAATAATACTCGTAAAACGTGTTTTAGCTCTGTTTGTCGGCTACAGAAGCACATCACAACATGCCCTATAGGTTATAAATTGTAAGTCGCTTTGGATAAAAGCATCTGCCAAATAAATAAACATAAACATTTATAAACAGAAACGTGAAGTCGCCATCTTAAAAAAACAAAGGAACAGCTTTTTTGTGTGATACGCTTTTCAGCCACTAGATGGTGCCATTAGATAAGACAAATACTCCAGAAAGAAGCTTTAAGCTCAGCAAAAATAAATGTACTTACGCCAAGTAGTTTTGTGACCTATAAAACATGGAGTATGCACAGCTTCACGTCATCTCCGCTTTATAAATCACAAACTATCTAGGACTGTTCTCAGGTGTTTCTGAATCACATTCCGGCCTCAACACGCCCACTTTCTGCCATAAATGGTCAATGCAAAGTGCCTTGTGGATCTCATGCATATACATAAGCTGGCTCATTGCAGCATTCCACCATTAACGATGTTGACCGCGGATCAAGGAAGCAAAATTTCACCGAAGCAGAAATTGAGGTACTTGTGGGTGAGGCGGAAAAATGAAAGGAAGTGCTTTTGCAAAAAAAAGAGAGAAAAACCCTTGGAGTGGCACAGCATTGCTGAAGCCGTGATTGCTGTGAGTTCTTCAGAGATATCTGTGGCGAATGTAAAAAAAAAAAACGGTCCAATCTGAAGTTGGAGGCAAAAAAAAAAAAAAAACAAGTGGTGCTCGCTGCAGAACCACAAAGGCGGAGCTGCACCAGAAGGTGGGGCTCCACCAGAGTCAGCCCCGCCCATTCCATCAGAGTCAGTCCAATTGCCACCGCCAGAGTGTATGGCACTTCTGATCTCCCACCGCTCGCCGTTTGGGTCTCAGCAATATTCGGACCGGCAAGCGTGCATAGAGGAGGGAGACACTGACCGTGCAGAGGAGACTCGTAACGTTTAAGACTTGTATTATTGCAGATCAAATGAGTCCATCATTAAAATATAAAACAATACCCAAAATCTCGTTGTTTCCCCCAGTGACTCTGGACGAAGCATCACCCCGGGCGGTCATGCTGTTTTACTCCATTGCTAACGGTGAATTAGAAACAAATGGTTGGCTCTAAAAATGTCTCAAGCTATTTTTTCCAATAACCAACAACTTAATTTTACAATGAGGTGTATTTATCTACTTTTCAACTTACCGTGTCCGACTCGTCTTGTCATCTATTCTTCTGGCGCGAATCTGTAGCTGATAACAGCCTTGAGTCACAAAATGAGTTTGGAAAATGGGCTGCAGTACCCAAATCTGACCACATGGTGCCATTCTAACTAATTCTTACATGATGCACCTTTAATGCTGACCATATGAGAGAAGAGGCAGCTTTCACAGAAGCCTTGACCCACACCACTTTAAGGTGGCACTGAAGATTAGAGGGTTTGACGTGTCAAAGCTGTTGTAAGAGGGACTGGGAGTAGACTTCTGTCATGTAAAGCATGACTGGTTTATCTTATTATCAAAGTCAAATATTTTAATCCCTGGAAATGGTTCATCCATAACGTGCTTTGTGTGTGTCTAGTTTCTCCTGAATTAAGTACAAAGGTATTCAATCACTCATACACAAGTTCAACAGTAATATGATTTATTACCTCATTTTTTACACTCCTGTAAATTATAGAAAAACAAGCAATTAGTTGCTTCCTGTTTATTATAGCAGCACGTTTTCAGATAGCTGACAACTTGCTGCAGTTTTCACTTCACTTCTAGTTAAAATGTGAGCTCAAAACAACATTTGAACGACTCAAGTGTGAAAGTTATTAGTCAAAAGATAAACAGTGCCTCAAAGGTTGGTGTGAATGACCGATATAAAAGCCTGATGACTGTGGAAAGTGGTAAGAAAACATCAGAATCAGTACCATCATCACTTTTTTCAAAAGGTTTTTATAATAACTAGTGGTCCCTTTGATCATATTACATAAACAAAATAATCACTTGATTGGTTTAGAAGATGCTTATAGTTAAAAATAACAGGTTTAGCAGCAACATTGAGAGGGTGGGCTTGTTGATTCACACAAGGAGGGAAGGACTATCAATTCTTCTTTGGTTTGTATAAAAACATTAAACCTGATTAACAGCAGTGGTAAGGTCCCATAATGCTACATAACTCTTCTACCAATAATATATTATTACTTTCTGGTTATTTATATTTCATACATCTTTGAAATACTTCAGCTGAAAAAATAAGTCATTTTTCACATTAGTCAGTAACTTGGTGTTCTTAGCGCCCCTGATTTCTGGTAGCCTCTGCTTGTGATGTCCTCTCTCTGTTATTGTAGCAAAAGCTGTGCCAGAGACTGGAGGATGTCCCTCTTCTGAAACAGGTACATCTGAGTTTCCCACAGCATGTTGACGAGGACCGTGTCGCTCACCTCATCCAGCATCACCTCTTGAGACAGCTGTGGACTCAGTCTGTACACACACACACACACACACACACACACACACACACACACACACACACACACACACACACACACACACACACACACACACACACACACACACACACACACACACACACACACAGTTTTACAGTATTTACAAATACTAAAAAAAAAGCTGTTTTCTAGATCACATGGAGCAGAAAAGTTATTTTTAAATTCATACTTTAGCTCCTGAATCTTTTAGATTTTAGCTTCCAACATAGCTGAAATGCAATACAGTTTTTTTTATAGTAAACAGTTGGGAGCATCATGAAGGAAGAAATCACTTCTAAAATTAACCACAACAGCAGATATTTCACATTGTTTAATGGTTTAAAGTGTCAGTAGAAAAGGTTTATTTATAACTGGAAAATGTCCTTTGAGCGTCTACAGCAGGGTTACTAAAACGTTTAAAAAGTTCCTATGATGTTGGCCGCTCCAGCATACGCGTGTGTGTGTGTGTGTGTGTACTGATGGTCCGGGTCCAGCTCGCGGGCCGCCTATTGAGAACCACTGCTCTATAGTATATGAAACCTCATTAGCAGTAACTGAGGCTGATATTAGCAGTAGCTTGGGCTAGCATTGGTCTACGGTTAGCATTACCGTGACTGATGCATTGCTAACGTTGAAGAGGGTTGAGACATGCTAATGTAAGCTGCCGTGTCTAAGCTTATCATGTGTTAAACTAACTTTTCCATGAGTGAACCACTCCTCCCAGCAACCATTACAAACTTACAGTATTGCTAATTTACATAGGAAAGCAGGTTGGAGACAGCGCAGACGTTTTGTCTACATTAGACACCCCAAGCTGCCTATATTCAACAACAAGGTAAATGTGGTTTTAAATTCTACAGCCCAATTAAAGTAACACTTAGAAAGAATGAAGAAAAGAGATAAGAGGGAACCAGTGAGCAACCTGTGATAGATGGTGTCGACCATTTCACACCAGGCCCTGGCTCGGTCCACTGTACAGCCATCAGAGTCTGTACACTGTTCAAAAAGACATCAGACCCAGAAAGACAAATATTTGTTAGAATGTTTAGATTTAATCATGAGGACCATAAAATAAAGGAAGAACAACAACTCTCGACTTGAGAATTTCCTGATATTAAACTGGGGAACTCACACAGTCCACCAGCATCTTGCCCAGCTCCTTCACCCCAACAAAAGTCTTGGCCAGCTGCAGAGGATTGGTGGGCCGGAAAACATCCACAGAAGTAACCACTTCCTGGGGCGGTTTACCTGGAGACACATCACCAGTATCTAAATACCGATCCTTCAGATAAACCATTAGTTTTGTTAAAGACACGAATGGCTAACCTGTCCCTAAAGACACAACTACACCCAGCTTCTTCACATCCTGCTGGAGGCCCTGAGAAAAACAAGAAAACTTGTTTTAAAGATACTGTCGTGCTCGCAGCTGAATACTGTGAGAAGAAGTGCCCACCTTGGCATTCAGAGTCTTGTTGTGTTGATGGATTTCTGTAATGGCGTCCAGTGTGGGGTTGTTAGCCAGCAGCCCACCATCCAGAAAACGCCCCATTGGTCGGAAATAGGTGGGAGCGGCACCACTGCAGCGAGCCGCTCTCCACACGAGCTGTTCTGATGGAAACACAAAGCTCTACAGTTATTATTTTTCATTTGCATTCATAGGGTTAGATTTTATCCCAGTGAACAATAAAGTTTTATTGTTAAAATATTTGTTTACAGATTTAAAAAAAGGTTAAAAATATAATTATCTTAGAGGCGTCTGGTACTAAACTGGATGCATCATAAGAAAACATTAAAGACTGTAAAATGTTCAGGGTGTTTAAGGCAAAAACTGACTTTATGACTTTCACCTGGCCCCACGCACGCACGCACGCACACAAGCACACACGCACACACACACACACACACACACACACACACACACACACACACACACACACACACACACACACACACACACACACACACACACACACACACACACACACACAAACACACACACACACACACACCTTCGTCTGCCACCTTCCTACGCTTTCTGGGTGGCTCCTCAGTGTATCCTACTATCAACACATCCTCATCCTCCCATCCTGCAACAACATGGCTGACACTCAAACTGCACAGAGCAACAGGACATCTCCATCAGTCTGTTTAGGTTCACTCAGGGCATCCCTGTTTGCTCTGTTCACCAGAGATTTGAGAACATAGTAGGGTTAGCCATCATATGGGAGAAAAGTCGAGCACTTTGGTGCCATCTAGTGGTGCACAAATGACACTACTAGTGCAGTAGGCCATCCACTTAACTGGGTATTTTTGTACCTTGTGGTGTGATTAGAGGCTGGAATGTGGCAGTGGAGGCATATGGAGGCTCTCTTGGATCTGGGAGGTCATAGTTCCTGAAGATATGCAGCTCACCTGGATGTCTGTCAGCTAAAACGCTGGTGACCATGACCCTGAGTAAAGAAGGCAAAAGTTGGAGAGGGAAACGAGTATTTTTATTGTAGGTACTAGGTCTAATGTTACACCCTGACATGTGCGGTTACCTGGGATACTGAACATCTGTCATCTTGGTGTTTTCTCCAAATTCCGTCTTCAGGAATTCCTCCAGCGGTGCCGATTCGTAGGGTCTGGACCCTTTAAATACCTGCTCCTTCATCCGGAAGTACAGGCAGCGCAAGTACTCCATATTCTTACCTGCCCAGGGACATAAAAAAAACTATTACAGCTCTGATAGCGCATTACAATATAGAAAGTAAAAAAAAAAGACACACCATGAATTATAGCAAGGGCAAGGATGCCCCCTGTGCTCGTGCCAGCAATCCAGTCAAAGAGCTCTCTGATGGGTCTTCCTGCTTCTCTCTCCAGAGCAATCAGCATCTGGATCAGCACTAGACCTTTGATACCACCACCATCTAGACACAGGAGCCGGTCCATCCTGACGGGGACAGAATGTACAACATTTAACAAATAAAGGCAGACATCTGATGTGACCTTCCTCTTGAGAGATCAACAAAGGTAATATCCACAATCCCTGAACAAGGCACTTTACCTTCTACGTAGTATTACACAATCCTAACTCCAATCTTTATTTAAGCAGAGCTCCTTTTAACAACATGCTGATACTTACCTCTGTTTATCCTTTTTGGCACCATCGAGTGCACATGACCCTCTATCCATGGCCCGAATTGCAGCTCCAACAAACATAACATGCTCAAACCCTGCAAGGTGTTCACATGTAAACATGTCATCAAATGTATACATGAAAGGAAGAGGAAGGAAAAGATTATCCGAGTTTTACCTACTGGAAAAAAAGACACTTAACATTATTATAATGTTAAATGTTGCCCTTTATTTAATAAAACCTTAAAACATTCAAACAGAACAGTTTAAGACAATTTCATCATTTTAGCATGAAGGCATAAAATAGCTTTAAGTCCAAAATGCTCAAAATGCAATGCACAAAACTGCTGTTTGGAGAAAAAAATAAAATGATGCAGCAACAGGGAGGCACAGCTCAAGGAGGAGGATGGTGTTACCTATGCCTTGAGGCTTGATCTTGTTGGAGATTGGAAGAGGAGGAGGACTGCCAGGGGAGGGGGGCAGGCAGCGATGGACTCCTACACTACGCAGCATGTCCAGCAGTATCTTTCTATTAGGACCTTTTATGTTAATACAAACACAAGCGTGTTAGGCATGCACACACACACAAACACAAACACACACATGCCTCAAACAGACCAGAGAGGAGACATGTTTAGATCAGATGCCTAGAAGGCAGCAAGAAGAGAAAGCGAGCAGAGAGCAATCAACATGTTTTAGAAAGAAATAAAAAAGAGCAAACCCCTTTTACTAGTGAGAGAATTTTAAAATTACATTCATATTTAATGCATGACATGTATGATGAAGTTTTTTTATGTAAGTTATAATAAGTCTGTCTATTAAAAAAACTCCCAATTTCAGCTGTTTCATTCTAGACATTTTCAGTACCTTCCAGAATGAGCCGTTTCAGGGCTCTGTCACTTTAAAGGGATACTTTGCAACTTTTTCACATGTTTAAATAATTTTCTTGAGCTAGTGTGTACTAAAATGACTCTTTACAGGGTTAATGAAATGTCACCCGGCCCCCTCTACTGGCCTCTGTTGCCAGAATACCGAACTTGCAACTTCAGAGTGGTGGGCCGCCTCCGGTTGGACTTGGACATGGACCTGACATGCCAGCACTGGAGTCTGCTTCCAGGGATTTTCTTGTGTGTTTTAGATCATGAACACAGCTTATTTGTTTGATTTAGTGATGAGCCGCTCCTGTAGACACTAATGAAGGCTAAGGAGACATATCAGCTGTTAGCATGGAGATAGGTTTCACTTTCCTTTTTCCACTAGGGGGTGCTAAAAGCAAGCCAAAACTGCCTAGTCTCCCTTTAAAGGTGTTGAACACTCATTCAATCAATGCATTTGCAGTGGTCTCTCTCTGCCACCCCCACTGGAGCACATGCTTTTTTAATTACGCTCCACAACATCCAATATTTATTGTGTTTATTTTTTTTATTCAGGCACATTCATTTTTTGTTTTATTGTTTCACTAACCAAATCGTACCTTTGCTTGTGCGTGCAGCAATGAGTCCAGGTGTTTCTCCAAGATCGTTATGGATCTCAACATCAGCTCCAAACACAATCAGAGCTTTGATCATCTCTATGTTATCCGCCTGCAGAACAGAGGTTAAATTAATTCCCTGGATGGGAATTGCCTGTAAATTTAAAACCTAAAAATTAACTATTTCTTTTACTGCTTGCAATTATTGAAAGGTAATTTCATTTTTGCCAACAAGTTGTGAAAATGAAATCTTATTCGAGGACATCTGGAGTATCGCTGTGAGTTTATTCTCACACACACCTTCATGGCCAAGTGCAAAGCTGTGTTTCCATCCCGACCCTTCAGGTTAGCATGTGCCCCGTGGGTGAGCAACACCATGGCTGCCTCGAAACGCCCCCTTTCAGTTAGAATGTGGAGGGCGCTCTCTCCTGTCCTACTCAGATAGTTCACATCAGAGCCATGATTCAGCAGCAACCGACACATCTGCCACAGAAACAACAAAAAATATATAGATATTAAGTTGGCGTTAACTCTTTTTTATCAGTCCAACTTTGCAGATTTACACAGTTTGGAGTTTAAATCAACATTTCCGGTTGGCAACAAGATGGCGCCTGTGCTTGGCTAAGCTGCAGTCACCGGCCACTTTTTCAAACTTTTCTCCACTAACCTCCTCTTTTCCACCTTGCTCCTGTCTGCGATCCTCTTCAGTAGTGTCCCTGCTACCATCTCCTATGATTGCCAGACTATTTTGTCCTTCCGTTCGTTCACGATCGCCCAAGACGCACCAAGGACGTTCCATCCTGTTTGTTTACCTGAGTGGCGCACTGGCCCGGAGCCAACCTACGGTCCCGAACTGCCCACCTCCAGCTATGTTTGTCCGGTCTCGGGAAAACGTCGGAGGAAAAGAGGTAAACGAGCAGGAATCCAGGTGAGAATAAGACTTCTCTTAAAGCGTGGTTTATCTAGTAAACATCGGAGCGATCTTCTAGCTTCTTGTCCTTTGTTTGGTGACCTGAGCGCCACTTCCGCATTCCTGCCAGGCCGCGTTGCAACGCGGTTCATCCGTCCAAGTTTTTTAAGGTCGGTTTATCCTCATTCCTCAGCGGTTTCTCCTCCTGTTCCTTCCATAAGAGGTTTTCATAAACACAGTGGATGTAACCCTGCTAATTTACGTCCACTAACTCCAGCTGTTTCTGTAGTTTCTGATTCCTTCACCTCACTCAGCATGGCTCTATTAAATACCCACTCTGTTAACAATAAGACCTTCCTGCTCAATGATCTAATCCTCACTAAAAACCTGGATTTTCTGTTTCTTACTGAAGTTTGGCAGCAAACATCTGATTATTCTGGTCTGACGGAACACTGCCCGAGTGGTTATTCTTTTCTTAGCCAGCCCCGGGGTTCTGGTCATGGTGGAGGCCTAGCAGTTGTTTTCAGAGACCATCTTTCATGTTGCTCTACAACCTCTGGTCACTTTGCTTCCTTTGAACTGCAGCTGATTAAAGTTGGGCGTAAGGACCCGTTCTACTGTGCTGTGGTTTATCGTCCACCTGGTCCAAACGGTTCTTTCCTTCAGGAGTTTAGTGACTTTCTATCCTCCACTGTGAAGCTGTCTAGACTGGTTATTGTGAGTGACTTTAACATCCACGTTGATGATCCCTCTGATCACTTTGCCATGAATTTCTCCAGCCTTATGGACTCCTTCAGCTTTACCCAGCATGTTTCTGGCCCCACTCACACCAGGGGGCCCACTCTAGACCTTGTTTTTAGCCTGGGTCTAAATGCTGACAGTGTTTGTCCTGAGGACGTTTATATTTCAGATCACCATTGCATTTTCTTTAACTTGTCAGTTTCTGCATCCCCACCTCCTGCTCGCCGTATGGTTACTTCTCGTTTTCTTAATGAGAGCACAGCTAGCAATTTTTCTGCTGCTTTTGATCCACCCTGTTCTTCTGATAACGACCCAGATTCCTTAACTTCTCAGTTTAACGAGCACTGCCTCTCCATTCTGGACAACATCTGTCCTGTCAGAACCAGATCAGTTCCTGCAGTGAACCCTACTCCCTGGTTTAATGACAGCCTTCGCAGCCTGAAGCGCCAATGCAGAAAAATTGAGCACTTGTGAAAGAAAACCCATCTCCACGTCCATCTGCTGCACCTAAAGGATCTTCTGTCATGCTTTAACTCTGCAGTCAGAGACACTAGGGTTTCCTATTTCTCCAACCTGGTGTTCCAGAGAAAAGGGAACCCCAAGGTTCTGTTTAACACCATCAGCAGCATCGTCTCCCCTGCCACTCCTACAGCCCCCTTCCACTCTGTTGCAGACTGTGAGAACTTTCTGTCTTTCTTTGTGGACAAAGTCAATAAGGTTAGATCTAGCATCTCTCCTTCAGCCTTATCGCTGCCTCTCCCGACTCCAACCAGGCCCATCATCCTAGATAGTTTTGCTCCTGTTTCTTTGCCTGAGTTAACCAAACTAGTTAACTCTATGAAGACCTCTGCATGCCCCCTCCACATCTTACCCTCATCTTTGTTTAAAAGTGCTTTTCTGTCCATCGGTCCCAGCGTGCTCTCTATAATTAATGCTTCTCTGGTTTCTGGTCAGGTCCCTGCTTACTTTAAGAACGCTGTAATCCACCCGCTTCTTAAAAAACTGAGTCTTGACCCCTCTCTCCATAGCAGCTTCAGACCCATCTCTAAACTTCTGTTCATCTCCAAGATCTTGGAAAAGGCTGTGGCTAAACAACTCACAGCTGCTCTTGATGAACATAACATCTATGATAGCTTCCAGTCAGGTTTTCGTAGAGCTCATTCTACTGAAACAGCTCTTCTTAGAGTCTATAATGACCTTCTGACTCACAGTGATGCAGGGGACTGTTCTGTTCTGGTCCTGCTGGACCTGACTGCAGCCTTTGACACTGTTGACCATCACCTGCTACTGGAGAGGCTGAGAGACTGGGTAGGCCTATCAGGAACTGCTCTGGAGTGGTTCTCCTCTTATCTCTCTGAGCGCTCCTTTTCTGTGGCCGTCTCCAAGTTTAGGTCCTCCACCACCTCTCTTACCCATGGTGTCCCACAAGGTTCTGTGCTGGGGCCTCTGCTCTTCCTCCTCTATCTGCTTCCTCTTCAGCACATCCTGAGCTCCTTCAAAGGAATCTCCTACCATCTTTATGCAGATGACATCCAACTGTACATCTCCTTTAAGCCCCATGAGATGTCTAAGCTGCAGATGTTACACACCTGCTTAGACACTATCAAAACCGGGATGGCTGGGAGCTTTCTACAGCTGAATGAAGATAAGACTGAGATCCACATCTGTGCCCCAGACAAGCTGGTTCCCAAAGTCAGAGACTCTCTTGGTCAGCTTGCTTCTCACACCAAACCTTCCGTCAGGAATCTTGGCATGACCTTTGACCCAGCTCCCACCCTGGATTCTCATGTCAGTTCTCTTGTTCGCTCTTCCTTCTTCCATCTCAGGAACATTGCTAAGCTGAGTCCCATTCTGTCTCGCTCTGAACTTGAGACAGTTATCTACACCTTCATCTCCTCACGCTTAGACTACTGTAACTCTCTTTTCACGTGTCTGAGCAGAACCTCCCTGAACCGTCTACAGGTGGTTCAGAACGCCTGTGCTCGGCTTCTGACCAAGTCCTCCAAACACACCCACATCACCCCGCTTCTCCTCCAGCTTCACTGGCTACCAGTCAACTTCAGGGTTCATTTCAAGATCCTGGTTCTGGTCTATAGGGCCTTACATGGACAAGCACCATCTTACATTGGTGATCTTTTTAGTCACTACACCCCCAGCAGGTCCCTGAGGTCCAGTGATCAAAGCCTACTGGTTGTGCAGCACCAGGCTAAAGACCAAAGGTGACAGATCATTTGCTGCTGTGGCCCCCAGACTCTGGAACTCTCTCTCCCTGAGCCTGAGATCAGTGGACTCAGTGGTCTCCTTCAAAAAGCAGCTGAAGACTCACTTGTTCAAGCTGGCTTTTGTATGACCTTCTTCACCACTCTCTCTTTATTCTGCTCTCCCCACCTATTCCACCTTCCTCAGGATCCACTGATTTCCCTCTTTCCTATTCACTCTCTCTCTTTCTTAACATTTTATCTTTTAAACCGCAATTGCTTATTTTTGCTCATTTTAATATATTTTTAAACATTTTCTAAGTGCTTTTTTATATTTTTACAATTTTTTATATTTTTTGTTTTTGTTTTTGTGAAGCGCCTCGTGATTTTTATCTTGAGAGGCGCTATAGAAATGATATTTTCTTCTTTCTTCTTCTTCTTCTTCTAACCAAATGGGATGCACCAACATGAAATGTAAATCCCTCTATTATGGTTCAGATACATAACTTTAAACATGTTAAGTATCAGTTCGGAGTGTTTATTGCATTGTCTTACAATAAATTCAGTATAAAAAAATCCCTAATATCGTCTGACTGAATGTATCGCAATAGATCGTGATATATTGTAACATCTCCCCTGTATGGTGACGCGTATCGTAACGCCAGAATTTCACCAGTACACATCCCTAGTTAACATCTAAACATTCTTCTTTGGAGAGCTCAACGTTTACGTCTAACAGCTAAAAATGTCATGTCGTGTGTTTAACCTCGGCTGTCTTAGACCAGTGCAGTGGTGTCCCTCCATGCATGGAGTCTTCAGCTTGGAGCTGGCTAGGATCTGCTCTGAGAATCTCCTCTACACAACTGAAACACACACACACACACACACACACACACACACACACACACACACACACACACACACACACACACACACACACACACACACACACACACACACACACACACACACACACACACACAAATGATAACTGTTATACCATTCATTATATTCATTCGTATAATTTACTGAAGTTAATCGTTATTATCTGTGTTATTAATTAAAAAACATTCTGATGTTTTAACAGCTGTTTGTGTGTTGCTGCAAACCAGTTAGTATTTTTAGAAATTATTCAATAATTTTTTTGAACACAAAACATTAAAGATAAAATGATCAAAGATTTGTGTTTTTTTTTTCTTTGGCTTATCCTGAGTAGGTTGAGAAACATACGTTTTGCGGCTGAAGAATCTTTCAACATGATATTGATTTTTGGGCAATTAAAGTTCCTAATATTAAAGATCTTAAAGGAGCAATATGTAAGAATTTTACAGTGAAATATTCACACCGGTTTAATGTCTCAAGCATGTTGAGAGTATTATATTACATAAAAATAGCTTTCCTTCTCAACTAGCTGGGAGGGTTGTCAATTTTTCTCCTTTTAAAATAGCAAAAGCGGGACATAGGATGTTTCTCAATGTCAAGGAACCTTGCCTTGATGTCTTTGCTCCGACCCGGTTGCCTAGGAGATACGTCATCAGGAACCACCATGTTCCAATGTTCATGTTCTACTGAGGCGTGTGTTCTCCGTTTGTTAGCCGTTTAGCTAGCTGAGCAAGGGTACACGGGAGGTGTCTTGTAGCCTGGCCTTGGTCAAAAATTACCCAGAATACACTGCAGTATTTTCAAAAGGATGGCGGATCAGAAACCGGCAGCTACTTCGGGGGCAAATTTCAAGTTTAAAAGTAAGTCAACTAATTTAAAATAGTTTTTTTTAGATCCAAAGAAGTTAACTCTGTTTGGTTAGTTGCTTAGTACTTGCAGCTTCGTTGGCTAGCGGGTAGTAACTCACTTTTATATATTCAATTTAACAAATATATACACAATTAAAAAAGTGAAAGGCTCGTTGTATATTTATATTGAAACTAATACGTATAAAATATAACATTATCTCTCGTGTCACGTGATGCAAGTCTGTTCCATTTAACCGTTTCCTTTGACCAAGGAAGGACAGTGACCTCGTAAGCAAGGCCAAGCGCCTTGACATTGAGAAACACCCTTAGTCATTCTTTAAAATCTGTCCTGCCTCCATACTTCCTGGTTGCAGAGCCAATCATATGTGAGACTGCCTGGTGGTCAAGTCTTCAACCCAAACACCACACAGAAAATTGTAATTCCACACAAGTGGACAAAAGGCTGCAGTGTTCTTTAAAAAAACCTAAGCCAGTAACAAGAGCAACCCAGAAGTTATTTCTTGTACCTCTTAGTCATAGCATCCTTTTTGTTTTATTTTGGGCAAAGATAGCTCGAGGCTAACGCTGAGTTAACACGGTTAACGGTGAAATGTTTTTATCTACTTATCCAATTACTGGGTGTTTCTCAATGTCAAGGTACCTCGCCTTGATCCCACCCCAGTTGCTTAGGAGATGCATAATCAGGAATGACCAAGATCCTACATTTGCTGTTTAGCTAACTGACCAAGGATACATGGGAGGTGCCTTGTTGCCTTCCCTCAGTCAAAAATTTATCAGAATACAGCACAGTGTTTTCAAAAAGATGTTGGATCAGGAGCCAGCAGCAGTTATTTCAGGGACAAATTTCCAGTTTAAATGTAAATAAACTAATTGACTAATTGTAGCTATCAGGATTATCTAAATGGTTTCTTTAGACCCAAAGCAGTTATCTATGGTTGGTTAGCTGCTTAGTAGTTACAGCTTCAGTGACTAGCAGGTACTAACTCTCTTGTACAGTATATTTGATTTAATCAATATATACACAATTAAAGATGTGAATTTCCCCACTGTGGGATCAATAAAGTCAATGCTATTCTATTCTAAAACCGTAAAAGACTCGTAACACATCTATATTGAAATATGATGAGCGTATTATACGTAACTGGCAACAGTTTCTCAGGGAGGACTTGTTTGTTTTGATGCATGAACTGCAGTACCCATATTTCACCACAAGGTGTCATTCTTACTTTATGCACTTGTCATTTCCCTTACGTTGAAGTTTCTAACTTTAATAGAAATTATTCATTTACTTTACAGTGGTTTACGAGCCTTACGGTTCTTTTAGTTTTTTTTTTTGCAAACTTTAATCTTCGTAGGATTTTTTTTTATTAAAATAATTTTACTGGCATATGGAGTTCACACCCAGCTGTTCACACTAACGGAATTAATAAATAATGACCCCTCTTTAAAGTAACACATAATCTCTTATTCTTAAAAGAACTTCAGACACAATTTCAGCTGTACCTGTGTTTAGTGATAACAATAGTGAGTGTTCTCACTCTTCCTCCCACTCACCCCTTCTGGCTGTACTTCACAGCCGTGTGGATAGGATAACCAGCATTTCCATCAACGTCACACTTCGCCCCACCCTCCAGCAAGGCTTTGATGGACTCCACGCGTCCCTGACGACAGGCTACATGGAGCGGAGTTTCCCCGCCGTTATTTAGCGTATTCACCCCCGAACACAACTGTGAACACAAGGCCTATAGGAGAAGAGGGTGATAGCAAAGCATGAAAAATTGAGCAGAAATGGAAGATCATGTTAATAAGAATCCAACACTGTGCTTCACACGCCTCTTCCTATTTTTCCACAAAAATATTCCAGGCCTGTGTGTGCATTCAAACCAAGGGGCAAACTCCACCTGCCAGAGGTGACGCCAACAAGGAAGTGACAAAAATGTATTTCCTCCCTCATCCACTAGGGGCTGGCTCCAGAAAGAAGCAAGTTCCCATTAGAAGTGTTTCCATTGTCGGAACTTCAGGGTAATTTGTGTAAGAGGGAAATTTGGCTTGGTCCTCTCAGCTGTTGTGTCTCCATTCAAATTCAGCTCTTTCAGGACTTTGCACAGACATCAGCCTACTGCAGCTGCTTGGCAGTGAGTGACGTCACTGATCAGCGTCTATCTCAGACGAGAGTGGAAGATCTCTCATGTCAAACCCCACAGAACCGTCGGAGCCAGCCAACCTCTGTAAGCTCAGTTAGCCGGTAGCTACACCTCTCTCCCCCTGAGATCAGTGGACTCGGTGGTCTCCTTCAAAAAGGAGCTGAGAACTCACCTGTTCAAGCTGGCTTTTGCATGACCTTTATCATTACTCTCTCCTTATTCAGCTCTTTCAACCAATTCCGCCTTTCCCAGGATCCACTGATTACCTCCTATTTATTTTCTCTCTCCATACATTTTTCAAAACATATTTTTCTCATTTTTATTATTTTTAATCATTAAAAAATATATATTTTTTAATTTATTGTTTTCTTTTGAAGCATCTCGTGATTTTTATCGTGAGAGGCGCCATATAAAAGATTGTTTTCTTTCTTTATCAGCTCAGAGTTTGATGGGTGCCAATCATTTGTCCCCACCCTCAGTCTCACTCTCAGCGCCACAGTATTTTCCGGGAGTAACGAGACGAGACCAAGATAGTGGTGGGGGGAACTGCCCAAAGTAATGCAATGTAATTTCAGAATCATTGTCTTTGGGCAACTTGAGCAGCACATGTTTGTGCAGAGATAAGATGGCAGGTGTGATGTGACAACCTGCTGCAGGTTTTTGTTTTCATAGATACAACAAGGGGCTGCTGATGGCTGCTATGTAGAAACAAAAATAAAAAAAAATTAAACTGTTTTGTCTGAGATCAACATCTCACAAGATGAAACAGTTTGTGTTCTTCTGATGAAGGTAAACAAGTATTTTGTGTCTTTGAGGCTAGAAATCACTCAAGATTACTTTGAAAAGAATTTGTCAACAACTTAATTCAATTCAAAGTCATATATTTTATTAGCATTTTCTCCAGGTGGACAGTAACAACTTGGATTTAATCTCAGAAAACAAACAGCAACATGGCTGCAGCCTGGTGTTAAGAGTCTCACCTGGATGAAGACAGGTGAGTCCTGCTTGGAGGCACAGTGCATGGGTGTGTCCCCGTTGTGGTCTTTGATGTCAGTGCGAGCCTGGCTCTCCTCCAGGAGCGCCTTCAAACTCGCCAAGTCACTTTTCTCACATGCCAGGTGAAGAGGTGTCTGGCCTGTTGCATCCTGACAATTAATCTGACTGAACACAGAAATATGTATAACCTTTAATCAAAAAAAAAATAATAATTTAAATAAGAGTGTTTTTTTGGTTTTGTTCAATGAACAGCTTCATCAAAAAATCAAGATATAAGACATTGTTTAGGGGCAGTCCTAAAGTTCCAGTTATATGAATATATTAGTATAAAAGCTGGGTTGTTTGTCTAGTTTGATGTATCGTGATGTAAATAAGCAAAAACAAACACAAAACTCTTTCCTGGTTTGACTATTTTGAAGATTTTAGTCATCCAGATCTTGGATTTAGCAGCAGAACTGAAAGTTTTTAATTTCAATGTAAAAGTTCCTAAGGTTGAAGCAGATTTGAGATAAAAAGGAAGCGGATTCCATCTGTGCGCGGCATAGTAGCGAAAAGCAGCTTCACCCCGTTTGGTTCTGACACGGGGTTCTACCAACTGACCGCTTACTAAGGATCTCAGAGCCCTGCTGGGCATATGCACAGGAAGGAGATCCGGCATGTATTCTGGCCCCATGCCACTGAGTGATTTATGAACCAGTAAAAGTATTTGGAAATCAATTCTGTAGTTTACTGGTAACCAATGTAGAGATTTAAGAACATGAGTGATGTGCTTTGTTCTTTTGGTTCTTGTTAAGAGTCTAGCAGCAGCATTCTGAACAAGGTATTTTTGGGAAGACCAGCCAAAAGACCATTGCAATAGCCCTGCTGGAGATGAAACCCATGAATGAGTTTCTCTAGATCTTGTGTGGATATGAGACCTCTGTCATTCTATTTGATGAAGATAATAAAACGCTGATCTAGTTATAGCCTTTGTGACCAGTGGAGCTCAGGGATGAATCCAATACAAAAACACCAAGACTTCTGAACTGGGTATTTGTATTTCTCTGGAGCCAAGTTGAGCAATAACCTCCATCCTATCCTTTTTTCTGAAGACAATAACTTCAGTCTTGTCTTTGTTTAACTGAAGAAAGTTTGACTGCATCCTGTCATTAATTTGCACCAAACACTGAGTCTAGGGCACCAGAGTCACTAGGTGATAGAGCTCGGTAGATCTGGGTGTCATCTGCACTATGACTATGATAGCTAATGTTATTGTGTATGATCTGACCCAGGAGGAGCATGTAGATATTAAAGTGCAGTGATCCAAGAATTTAACCTTGGGGGACCCCACATGTCATCGTGATCTGTTTTGTGATCACCAACAGAAACAACATAACCCCTGTCTTTGTGATGTAATCTGAAGCAACGATGAACCGTGTCTGATAGTCGCACCCAGTTTAGGAGCCTATCAAGAAGGATGTTGTGGTCCACAGTATCAAAAGATGTTGTGAGCATCATTAGGACAGATATTGTGCCGGAGTATTTATAGACCAGAATATCATTTAATACCTTAATCAGTGCAGTCTCAGCGCTGTGTCTTAAAGCCTGACTGAAAACCATCATGGAGGCCTCCAAAACTTTGTTCAGCTGGATTATAACAGACTTTACAAAACTTTTCCCAACGAAAGAGAAAAAAACAAAGGCTGACTTCAAAACTAGTGGGATGATTTTGAGTTAGAATGACCATTTTGGAATTGAACTGGAGTAAATTGGTTTGTGACTAATGGACTAAAAACTGCAAATTAAGGATGTCTAACTCCCTCAGTCTAAATAATTTTAATATTATCGAAAGGTGCAAATATCGGTCAAAGGTTACAATCCTAGCTCACTGCCTCTGTGTGTACACATGTACTTTTAGTATTTCTCTTCAGGTTACTTTCTTAAGCGTTTGTGGCGCTGTAACAAGTGAATTTCCCCACTGTGGGATCAATTAAGTCTATTCTATTCTATTATTAAGGATGGGAATTTCCTCTTAAACAGGTAATGGTGTACGGTAGAAAACACAAAGAGACATTTCCTTTACCTAACTGATAGTTTTGGCTTCTTCCGTGAAATTCTCATTGTTATCAGAATTACAGAGACATCATGAATTTGATTAAAACAATATTATAAAGGGTTTTGCATGATAAAACCTCTATGATACTTTATTCATTTATACCAGTATCATCCTCTCCATGTGAACCTGCTCTCTGATTCAACCTTGATAGACATCATAGAAATGAACCTGCTTGTATCGGTTTCACCTTTGGACAAGGTTATGTTTGAGACAGTCTCTCAGGCCGGTCTCCACAGCAATGTGAGCGGAACTCCAGTCCGGGTGGCTCCGGATGCAGTCAACAATCGTTTGCACCATCTCGACCTTCAGAGGGAGAGTCTCATAGAAAGGTTTAAGTTTGAGGCCATACTGCTGGAACCACTCCATGGCATCTTCCTCTGACACCACCTGAAACAGCCTGCAGACAGTAATGTTGTATTAGCATTTGTAACATGTAACTGTGGGTGATACTTTCAGAAGTGAAACTTCTGATTAGGGCTGCACAATATATCGAAAAATTATCGTCATCGCGATAACAGGACGTGCGATAGGCCCATCGCTAAACACGGCAAAGACAGCAATAAATGTTTGGTTCAAACATTTCCATCCGTGTCATACATCAACTTTTTGTAAACCAGCTCTGTTTTTTACGCAGAAGTATTATTTGACCAATCAAATGTAGTCCTTCTGATATGCGGCCAATCAGATGGTTCCGTTCACGTAATACGCCCGCCCCCTACGTAGACCCTTTTGGAAAGCAACACACGAACCAGTGTTGTCAGATGTACGATAATTATCGTATTTGTACCATAATTTTGGGCTCTGTACGATGTACGATCAATAGTTTCAAAAATCCTCAAATGTACGATAATTTCACATTGCATCTAGTAACACTATCTTTTGCTGTGACTTTCCCATGCCTATTACATAATTTTAAACTGTTCTGAAGTCAGATTTCACCTCAGTGCTTACAGGTTTATGCTATTGTGTCTACTACAAAAACTGACTCTGGATCTGTACAATAAGTAGCCCAATCACATCGATAGGGCCTACTCTCGCGAGAAACTGTAAGGTTATATAATGTGGCAGTGGGCCCGCGAACAGAGTTTGCGGCGCCGTTCCCTTGTTCATCATGCTGGCTCAGAGCAACGAACGCACTTTGTGCTGATGTTTCTGGAATCAGCGCTGCTTTCAAACGTGAACGTGGCTCTGCTCGGTGTCAGTAATCATTTTTACCGGGCTGACTCTGACACGTGCCGGTGAACCAACCCACCTTCATGTCGCTAGTGTTAGCCCCAGGCTCCGGTTAGCTTCCAGCTGAAAGGCCACAGCACTCTCCTCCCAGTCCCACCCTGCTAAAGAGGGCCTGGAAAAGTTCCCCCACACATCAAAGTGATTTTTCATTTATGAGCTTTTATAACCTTGTTAATCAGGATAGTTGATTTGCTGCTGCACACAAACTGTCAGTCAGAAGCTCTGCTAGAAGGTTGTCTTAGAGGAGCTAGTTCAATTTGTTAGCTTGTTATCAGAATCATAGCTGCAGTTTCATCATCTGAGCTGCTTTTTAAGATCTAGGTAAACTTGTTCAATTTGGGGTTAAAAACAAACGTTTTCACATATTTTCCATGTAGTTTTTTGCCAGTTCCTCTTCTGAAAGGTAGACAATTGTTTTTCTCTTTCCCTCAGAAAATCTTAATATTCTCCTAGTTTGGCCCAGCACAGTTCACTTTCCAATAGCAGCAACAGCCTTATATCATAACCACATAAGTGGAGAAAATGTTCAGTAGCAATGAGAGAATTTGCTGTTGCATTTAAGTGATGTTAACTATTATTTAACATTTAAAGTAATTTTCAGATTTTATTTATTCAAAAACCCTGGTAAGGGATGTTTTTCTGTATTTGGAGCATCAGAAAGCTTTATGGTGGAGATGATGTTTTAAAATCACTGAGAAACTGCATGCATGCAGTTTGTTGTTTTGCTGCTAATACAGTAGCAGGTGCAGCTGCATATTTTTGCAATAAAAATGTTATGTTGTAATGGAATTCATGCACTAGTTTTTGTTTGATTTGAGCCCAGAGCAGACGTCACACGCCAGACGACATCAACCCTGCATACTTGCAGTGCATGTATTTGTTCATTTATCGTGAGTAATATCGATCTCGCAATATTAAGCACTGTTATCGAATATCGCAGGTTTTCCTAATATCGTGCAGCCCTACTTCTGATTATCTCTCCTGTAGGAATGTTGCTTTGAAAATCAGATAAACAAGTATGACTGCTGCACAGTGTGTGGTACTGTAAGTACCACACCACGAGTTCTTGGAAACCTTAACACTGAACTCCAACTTTATTTATAGACCCCATTTAAAAACAACACAGACCAGATTATTATCTGGACAATTCAGATTATTTAACGGGTTTGGCTTGTTTGAATTCAGTTTTGATAAAAACATCACAACGGCTTTTTCAAAACTGGTTCATCAGTCTCCGCCTGAATGAGTCAACACTGATTCAATCATGGATTTAGTTGAGCAGGTTTTTATGAAAACATCACAAGTCAGCGGTGATCTAAATACAATCAGACCTCACCAAATCTACATCTGATGTGAACCTTCAACCCCCACATGCCTGATGGTTTTAGACTGACCACACAATAAGATCAATACTGACCTCAGAGCCATCGCCGGTGTCTCGGGCAACAGTAGCAAACAGTCCCATGACTGACACTGTGTGTTTTTGTACAGGACCACGCGGCCTTCCTGTTTTAAGATGATTTTGCCTCCTCCTCCACCATAATCAGACTGCGGGACATCTCTGACACGATATGGGTTTGAGAAGAGAGTCGACACAGAGGAGACGGTGTCCAACAGCCGACCCAGGAACTGCATCGTTTTCTGATAACTCACAGAGATAATAAAATATACATTACTGTTGATGACGTCAGCCCATCTACACACAAAATAAAGTCTAGATCTGCATCTTTGACTTCTCCACCTCCTCTACCACTTCCTGTGGGATTGTTGTCAGCATTAATGAATGATTTATTTCATCTCCAGTGCAGGATGTCACAGTCAAGGAGAAACAAGTACTTTCTAACATTTATTTAACTGTAATGACTCTTGTTGGTATAAATTACTATTTTAGTAAGAGTACTAACGAGCTGCACTTGCAGGCAATTATTATCAAAGCTGTAATAGTAACGTAACTCGCCCAGTTAATTGTTAGCTGTCAACCAAGACCTGTTAATTTAGTTTCATGTTTAGGTACGGTGATGAACAAGAGCACTCATTCTCGCTGTTCACAAATTTCAGAAAGTCCACAAATGATACAAAAGCTAAAAACCTACAACAAATAGCGTACAGAACTCTCCTCTTTAAATGTTTTCGATTTATCGATGTGAAATATTTCTAGAAACATAAGATGTTCTAATCAGATCGCTGTCAACTGGAACTAATCGCGTTAAATTGAATAGAATCGGTTGGTTTACCTGCTAGCTGCTGTATGACTTCTGACCGCTGCATCAACCAGCAGCCACCACCTCAACCAAGCCTGATGCTAATCATGATTGACGTGTGTTCGTCCAATCACAGCACTCGTTTCAGACACACTCTGTGGAGAAGGCGGGGCGTAACAGGAAAAAAAAGATGCTGTGGGACATTTTTTCCCCCCGGGGTGGGGGGTGGGGAGTTTCCATGTAAATTGCATACAGAAAACGTCACTTTACCGCAGGGTCTGGGTTGGAATTTCCAATTTGGAAATGGTCAGTACCTACCTCATGTCCAGCCATTTAAATACCTATTCTTATAATTCATAATATGAGTCTTAAAAAGATCGTTTTAAAGCCCCAGTGTGTGATATTACCTGTTAACCAGTGGCGGCGCCAGGGGGACGCTAGGGGGCGCTATAGCGACCCCTGGATTAGTCATTGCACCCCCATAGCACCCCCAAGTAAATATTAGATTTTTTTTTACAATTAAATTTTAATTTAACGTGTGGATGTGATAATATTTAACATACAAAACAAAAATGACCGGTAAATTATCATATAGATAGTAAAAACTTAAACCAAAACAGGAAATTTATGTTAACCTTTGACCTCATTTTCCACCTGCGAACGAGTGAAAGGTAGAGCTAGTGATAAAATGGATCGGTTTTTGTTGCCCAAATTTCCACAGGTTCAGTCAGAAATGAATGAATCTTTGGATCTGGATGAAGAGAGTCAACCCTCAACCACCGCAGCAGTCGAGGGTTTTGCCGCTGGAAATGCTAACACTAACGTTAGCTAACCTTGCAACACCATAGATGGTTTTCTGTGTGGCTGTATGTGTTCATGATTTCATGGAAAAGTCAGCAATTGTTCATATGTTTGTGATGTATATTAATGATTATTTCAGGTGTTGTTGAGGTTTTGTGCACGCATGTGTATCTGCTAGTGTTGAAGGTGTTTTAGAGAACAATAGGTACGCATGACCACTTCCTTCATAGCACCCTCAATAAAAAGACTAGCTCCTTCATAGCACCTGCAGAAAAAAAATTTCTGGAGCTGCCACTGCTGTTTACTATGAAATCCTGTATTTCTAGTTCACAAACTTGTCCCTTTTCACTAATATTTCCGACCAACTTCAATTCTAAATATTCCTTTCAACTTGAAATTATACATTTTTAAATACATAAACTACGGTGCTGTCTGGTGACATTGAGGGAAGAAAAATTACTCGTGGCTACCAAGCCCCCACAATGCGGGACAGAAATTGAGGCCAATGCGGAAGTGAAATAAATTGCAGTTCCACCCTCATCCGCTGGGGGCTGGCGTCAGAAGCGAGCAAATCCTCATTGACTCCCATGTTAAAATTACCAATTTCACAGCAGAAATAAACATGTTTACAGCCTGGTACCAAAACATGTTTTTGGTTTAAATGATCTAGTTTACACTCATGACAACTCTGAGGGGGATGAATTTTTTTCTCACTCTTCTGTTTAAGTGTATTAAAAGCCTAAAATTCTGTATAATTAATGAGCATCAGACCCACGTGACGCAAAGCTAGCACCGGGGAAAGGCCTCAGTCTGAGCCTCGGTCTCGCCTGAAAACTTCCGCCATTTTCAGTCTCTCAACTTAGACCATTAGTTGTAGCGTTTGTGCATTCTTTTTTGGATATTATTTGTGCAATTATTGGTCAAAATGACTGGCTGTGGTATTAATTGCACTAATAGAGCAACCAAGGAGTCTCCACTTCATTTTTTTTGGAAAGTAAAATTATATTTATGTATTTTAGGTCACTGCCGAGCTGAGCTTAGATTTTACCATGTACTGTTTAACCATGAAATTTAAATGTTATAGGGTAAAACCCAGTGCATTTAACATAATGCTGCACTTTAGAAAATGGGTTGAAATATAACATGTTGGTGGAGCTGGGTTCCGACTATCGGCTTGTGGAGCTCTCGGGAGACCTGTTTTCTATGGCGCCAGACCCGTGCCACAACCCGTGCACGCGGATTGGGTCCACAGCGCGCGTGTGAACGGGACTCGCGAGCGAAAATATACATGGCAGCGCGCGTGTGAACGGGACTCGCGAGCGAAAATATACATGGCGAGAGGTCATTTGTGCACTGAGAGGGAGCAAACTGTGTCTGTGAGCGCACAAGGATGTGCACAGGTGACAAACCTGCGTGCGCGCGTTGTCAACGAGCACACGGCAGAGGAAAACGTGCGCGCGCGGCAGCCTCTCTGCGCGCTCGGCAGCCTCTCTGCGCGCTCGGTTTCTGACTCCTGCTCGCTCGGTTGTAAGGGGTTTTGGCACTCTGGAGGCGCGGCCTGTGGCAGATCTTCTCTGTCCTCTGATTGGTTAGTTTACCCCGCACTTTACCCTCTACCTATCTATATAAAAAAGTCTGATATTCAGTAGTTGCTGGCATAGCTCAGCTGGGAGAGCAGGTGGCTCTCTCCCTGGAAGATCCAGGTTCGAGTCCGGGCAAGGAAAGTAGAGTAGATGTCATGGTAATCTTTCCTAATTCCTGTGATATTATTTTACAGTTGTGACCGTTCAACTGTCATTAAACGTCCGAATGTTTGCTGGGCAGTGTTTTAAAAAGTGCAAAAAGCTTAGCTCCCACCTCTGCGTTAGCTTTGGGTTGGCTTCAGGTTAGTTTGCAGCTAGTTTGACCGGGTGTCGTCAGTTGATCCCAGCCTTACAGCCCCACCCTCAGCTCCACCTCTCTTTCTTTTTGTGGAATTGTCTGGGCTTGACGGAACCTGAGGCACGGTCAAAATGGCGGTGGTGGCCACCTCCCATTCCCCCTCAAAAACGTGTCATTGGAGCCTATGGAAATGAATTGTCCAGTATATATGTCGATGGTGGCCACGCATTAATATTTCGTGGCCACGAGTTAACAATTCGTTCCCACGCATTAAGTATCTCATGGCCTCGAGTTACTTTTTTCCCGCTTAATGTCACCAGACGGGCACCGTAATAAACTATGGTCGATGCTCCATGGTCATCCACCATCTTAAAATACAGTAGCTGTTTAGGGACATTCGAGCTCCACGTTATGCGTTTGCACTATGACTGTAACCTGTAAGAACCAGCAGAGGGCAGCAGTGTACCCTGGAAGCATGGAGTCTGCTAATTCTACTAAGAAATTGAAAAGAATAATTACATAGTTGCTGTACTTGTTAGTTTGAATAATAAACCATTAAATCAAAAGACATAAAATCCAGGGTTACCTTAGGGAAAGTTCAACACGCAGGGGTTATATTAATAAGCTGATCGATTAACCCATACCAATCTTTATTAACAACAAACAATTTAGACTGCAAAGTAGAGATGAAATGATACACACGAGTGGGTAGTCTATTCGCTCTCATCAGACAGAACCCTCAGAAAGCATTTATTAAGGTCACACAAAATGGTAAAATGCACACACATTTACGCACACTAAAGTTACACCCCCCCCCTCACAGAAAGCAAACTTTCCCAGGTTCTTGGTATAACAGAGAAACGCTCCGTCTGGACTTCACTAGGGAGCTTTTTGTGATGACAGAACTTCAGACTTACAAGGTCGAACTTCCCTGCCGGAGCCACAGAAAAATAACAAAATATGAACAAGGAATGAACCTTCGTTTGAATTAAAAACACCAGATGATACCCAGACAAAATCATTTTCCATGCATCTAATACTGCTTTTATCCAACAATTCCCCCTGTTCAAACGAAGTTCATCCTAACTAACTTGGAAACAATATAAAACAATATAAACAACAACAACTAGTCTGTGATAGCAGGCAATGGTCGCAGCTGCAAAGAATCAACCTCTAACACACAGAAGACCACAAAGGAAGTAGTGACCTTCATAAAAGGCTGAAAAAAAAGTAACAACCTGTAACAAAATTAAAGCAGCTGTAACAATTTTCAACCTGGAATAAAATGAATGATTACAGCAGTGATCAAGTGATCTTCAGCCAACACGTCGGACATGTTCAGAAGAATAGAACCGGGGATAAAACAAGTTCTGGTTCGGAGCAAGAGTTTATAAAGAAGTTAGAGAGATCCAGTTTTTATTTTGGTAACCAACTTCTGCTTATTGGCAAACGAATTTGCATATTAGCTAAATGTTTAAGTACCAGCTAAATATTTTTTTTCCACAATGTTATTTAGCTCCACACTATATTTTATATTTTTGGGTCAGACTTAAATATGTATTTCCCAAATACTGATTTTGCTAAATGTTTAGCTCCAAAATAAATATTTAGCTGGTATCTAAATATTTATTTCGGAAAATAAATATTTAATTTACAAATTAAATATTTATTTCCAAAATAAATATTTAATTAGTAAATTAAATATTTAATTAGTGAATAAAATATTTATTTTACAAACTAAATATTTAGATCATACCTAAATATTTAGTTTTCAAAAGAAATATTTAACTACAAATTAAATATTTAACTTGCTAACTAAATATTTATTTGGAAACTTTAACATTTATAAATGTATGAATAACATCATGAAAATTTGACTTCAAAAAAGTGAACTCCCAATTTTTTTTCTCTTATGATTTGCTAAATAACCAAAAATATTGCTGTTAGATTATGACTGTTTGACTTTACAAATGGCACCCCATACTTCACATGGTAAACTTTCAAATACAGGTCAGTTCATTAAGCCAATCAGAAAAAAGTTTCCTATATAAGGAACCCAGCAGATTGCATCGAGTCACTGCCCAGAAAAATGATAAATAATCTTGTAAAGAGTGAACAAGAAAGTTTTACTGTACCTTTTTAATTGTTTTTAGGACGACATAGATAAAAAATCATAAGCATAACATTATTACATTACATTACATCATTTTCCTGTAAAAGTTTATCAAATGTTGTGAAAATAGCCTGAAGGGCGACTTTCCGACACTGGGGGACAGAATCTTTCAGGGGAACACAATTTCTCACAACACCTGACCTACCAGCTGACGTCACTCCTCCTCCGTGTGTGAATCGTGACAGCTTCAAGATCAAACAGAACAAGCTTGCTTCCTTCAGAACTGTAGGTTGATAAACAGTCATAATTATACATGGTTTTTTAAGTGGTTGAGTAGCTTGTTTTAAGCTTTGTGTGGGTTAGGCTTAGGCGAGACAGGTTGGAAATTGACTATTCTGTACAATCAAACTCATGAGTAGGCCACCGTAGCTGCAATAATTTCTCTGAACTGCATGGTGCTAAAGAGTCGCATTTTCTCACCATGATTTCAATGGATTTCACAACCTACCCATTAGATATATATATATATATATATATATATATATATATATATATATATATATATATATATATATATATAGAGAGAGAGAGAGAGAGAGAGAGAGGGGGGTGGATAGATAGATAGCTCAGAATGTCCTCAGAAGCTACCCTGCAGCTTCACAAGTACTATATTTAATCCGTACTGGTCACTTCACTTTATTGTTATTGTAATTTATATCCAAAGTGCAACACTGTAATCTATATCCTGCATAATTTATATCCTGCAATACTGTAATTTATATCTAAAGTGCAATACTGTAATTTTCTGCAGCTCATTCCTGTGCAATATCCCATCTGCCCTCCCGTCATATTTCTTTTCAGGATTTTCTTTATTGACACATATATATTTAGTCATCTTTTCCCTTTTACCATGTCTCTCTAATATTTTGCTCCTTACTATATTTTTTTGCTTTATTTTATTATATTTTTATTATATTTTATTATATTTTCTCCTGTATCATGTTGCTGAGAGACCGCTGCTCGTCATACACGTTTCATTGCAATGTTGACCCTGTGCTAACTTGCATATGACAAATAAACTAAAACTGAACTGAACTGAACTGAGATAGATAGATAGATAGATAGATAGATAGATAGATAGATAGATAGATAGATAGGCACTGGAGGACTTATGTAAAGTATTTTTCACAAGTGAATTTCCAAATGTGTTTTTATTCATTATTTTTGCTAAATGAACAAATACCAGATAACTTAACCAAACCAGTATTTGTTTTAATGTAATGTATTACTTGTACATATAGTTCATGAAGAAACTCAGCTGATGGGCCGTTTCAGAAGCTCCGTTGAAGTGTGCCTGCCCAAATGGTGCTGTCTCTTGTAACAACAGCAGCAACAACAACAACAACAACAATAATAACAGCAATAATAATAATAATAATAATAATAATGTCCAAGGCTCCTTGGTCTTCATAAATCAAATAATGTCCCTAATTGTAATTAAAAGTGAGCGCTGTGCGGTGGTTTCAGCCCCTTTGCAGAAGCGACCAGAGATGACCTCGGTCACGTGACCCGCAGACAGCCTGGGCGCCGCTTCTGCTGCGTGTCTGCATGTGTGTATGTTGCTTCTCACACACTGCCTAACTGTGGTTGACTGAGGCGCACCGAGGAGCTGCTTGCCGACTTCATAGACACATAGAGAAAGGCAGCTTAGCTCGAGCAGTAAAACATGGAGCTCTCGGCGGCGGGAGATCGCATTTTCGCCGCAGAAGCTATACTGAAACGGCGCGTCCGTAAGGTGAGCCGACGCCGCTGCCGCCGTCCTTCAGAGGTGTGACCGACTGCAGATGTTGGCCGCGGTCAGCACCGCTACGGTGCATAGGCTCTATGCCCATACAACGCTATGGAGGCCTTGCGGTTGACGAATGCCTATAGTTTGATAGCCTGTGCTAGCTAGGAGCTAACGCTAGGCTCTCGGTCTTTATGTTCAGACAATAGCAGAGCAATAAAAGCAGCGACACAAAGAAGCGACTAGCGGCAAAATAACAAGGCGGCCAGAGGATATGGGCAGTTCTAGCACACAGGGGAATGATTTCTTCACCAGCTAATTTTAGCTGGAGCTATATGGTCACAGTTTGCTGGCAGTGGAAGAAGTGAATGACCCACATTAAAGGCTGCCAGCGGGTTCTGATTTAAAGTGCCAAAACATTTGCTCCACTCGCGTTAAGATCTGATCAGGAGTCTTCCAGCCACTGATGATTAGGACTTTTAGAAGTTTCCTCAGTGCAGAAAAACTGAAGACTTTTACACCCTGGAAGGTCCCCTATAGTCTACAGATCTCCCTATAGGCTCCCATCTGTCTGACCCACCAGGCCTCAAGCTCCTAAAATGTTTTTTACATTAAAAGCAAATTCTGCTTCCCTGAAAATGCATCTCTGTTCGAGTTTAATTAAAAAAATTTGTTACTGGACTTAAACAGAACACGCAAAGAAATTACCAAAGTGAGATGTAAATACATAAAAATGGGTGAAATGAGCATGTTAGATTTACCTTTTGTGCATAGATATGAAAATAGTAAAGAATAAGACAAATCCCTTCAAAATTGAGATTTTTATTGATGCTTTCCCCAAAAGCAATCAACTCACATATGTTCTAATTTTTTAAACCCACCATCTTTTCTCCACTTGCAGGGAAGACTTGAATATCTGGTGAACTGGAAGGGATGGGCAATGAAGTATGTACCACCCCAAAAGCAGATTTAAAGTATAAATAAACAAAGTAAATCAATTTTGAAAAATATAATTTGTGCTTGTGTTATTTTCTGTGTTCTTTAGGCACAGCACTTGGGAGCCTGAGGAGAATATTCTGGATGACAGGCTGATTTTGGGCTTTGAGCAAAAGTGAGTAAATCATGTGTTTGCATACACGTTGGGTTTTTGACAGCTTTTCGGCCAAAATTCGTGACATTACATAAAAGTCATAATGCAATACACCAATCTGGACTGAATAAACACAAATGTCATTATTATGACATTATTACATTATTTGCTTTTGCAAAACATTTCATTTGAACTTAATCAAGACTTTACTAACATCTAAAGATCCTTTTCTGATTAATTGAACCTAAATACATTCATTTTCAAATGAGTCAAATCAAGCTCTGGATTCTGTTTATAGAGAATTGTATTAATTTGAATCACATTTTGCGAGGCACTTTACAGAAGCGACCAGAGATGTGAATTGAAAACATAAAAAATGTTGCAACGGGTAGAAAAACGAACTATGTTAAACCCTGAGCAAGAGCTGTTGTGCTGTTGGGTTATTACTTTGAAAGAAAAACAATCAGTTTAACTATCTGTCATCACATTCAAATAAAATGCACATTTATTTCACGTCTAAACCCGTTTTTAGCAGTCGTGAAAGGTTACGGCAGTGGGCAGAAATGACTTTCTGATGATCCAATTGTTGCAGCAGAGCTCAAACAGCCTCCAATAGTCCTGTTCAGTGTTAAGTAGTGTTTGCAGCACTTTTCCATAATTCAGTAAGCTGCAAGCACAGAACCAGCAATTTAGTTTTAAGTCTGTAAATATTATTCAACAAAACTTTTACAAAATAAACAGAGTTCTTGAGAAAACACTAGAACAACCTCAAAAACTAGAGTCAGCTCTGTCCTTTCTTGTAAATGACCTGTTTAACTTTTAATGAGTCATCCATGTCCAGGTATTAGGGACAGCATTGGCTCAGGAGGTAGAGTGGGTGGTCCAGTAATTGGAAGGCTGCAGGTTGGATCCTGGCTCCAACCAGAGAATGCTGCTGTTGTGTCCTTGGGCAAGACACTTAGCCCGCCTTGCCTGCTGGTGGTGGTCAAAGGGACTGGTGGGGCCAGTGTTCGCCAGGCCTCGCCTCTGTCACTGTGCTCCAGGGCAGCTGTGGCTACATTGCAGCTCATTTACCACCAGGGTGTAAAAGTGTGTGAATGGGTGGATGATTGTGTTGCAAAGCGCCTTGGAGGGTTGTAGAACCCTAAGAAGGTGCTATACAAACACAGGCAATTTACCATTTTACCAAATTTGATGACCTCTTCCACATTTTAGACCCTGTGCACACATATCTGGGTAATGCACTCAACAAAAATATTAGTCATCCACACCAAAGTAAAGATGAATGCCACACAAACAATTCTTTCAAAAACTCTGACCAAGGTGGAGATTTGTGAATTCTCCATCGTCAGCATTTACTTGTACAAGTAAATAACCAGGATTTTAGATTTCACGTCACTGTCCGCAACAAAAATGCTACCTGTGTTTACACTCGTTTGTTTTTACAAGCTCAATTACTGCTCTGTGTAGAAGATCACAGGGAAAGGATGAGGTCTAAGACCGTTATTGCCCGCCACCTAACTATTCCATGTCCAGGGAAGATTTTTATGGCGAAGAAGCTGACAATTTGGGGAACTACTGCCACCTTCAGGCATGCATATGAATGTGCTTCATAATGCACTGGAGTTTTTGCTGAAAACAAGGTAGTATGAACCCAATTAGTTTTGGGCAGTATTATGATAATACCGCACACAGCCACCATTTAAAAATACACAATATTGGTGTCAGTACCGTCGTGAAAATGCAGGAGATAATTATTAGATATTAAATGAAAGTCATTTATTGTGTAAAATTGATGTGTGGTGGAATTTTTATTTTTACTTAAATAGTTTAATATAGTAGACCTTTAGAGACGTTCCATAAAGTTTACAAACGTGTTGTCATCATCACATGACAGTGCAGAAGAGAGAGAGAGAGACGGGGAGAAAGATGGCAGGTCGCGTTCCAACCGACTTGGTGAAAGAACAAAACTTCTGTAGTTTGGGAGTATTTTGGGTTTTAGGCAAACAATAAAATAGAGCCGGTAAACACTGATGAGGCTATTTGTAAACTGTGCAAACAACCGCGAGAGATGGAGATCCCAGTGGCTCAGCAGAGAAGCAAGTCGGAGCAGAAATATTAGCCTACCATTTGGAGCCTATTCTTCAAGGAGACGAGGACCCACTTCTCTGTTGTAAATAGGCCTGGGATGATAACAAATTTTGCTGGACGATGTCCAACAAATTATTGACGATAAACAACATTACTGTCAACATTATTGAGACCAAAATAACTACTTATGTAATGTTAATATATCATAATAATGCAAGTACACCCTTTAAAATGCAACAGTTATACCTTTATTTAACATTGGAATTTCCAGAACCAGAAATTCTAAATAAATAAATAAAACAAACAAACAAAAAAATAAAAACAAAAAAGGACTTTCACTCTGTTAGAAAATACTGTACCAAAAACAATGAAATAGACCCTCCCCCTCCAAAACATTACATACAATGGCCTATCTCAGCGGTACTCAATAGGCGTACCCCTCTCATATAGCAGGTTGGTGTAATGAACCAGCAGCAACCTCCCCCATACACTGATTGAGTGAGTCAAGGGGACCACAGTCACTAGGTGACAGAGCTGACTCAGGGGGAGCATGTAGAGATTGATGAGCAGTGGTCTAAGAACTGAGCCTTGGGGGACCCCACATGTCACGGTGATCAGCTTTGATTTGTGATCACTAATTGAAACAACCAGATTCCAGAGCCACCTCAATTGTTTCCTCTTGATGTTGAGGTGCAGCGGATCTACTCCAAGCCCCTCCAGGATGGCGAGCTTCTCGCCCTATCTCTATCTATCTCTGACACCCTGTGAAAAAAACTCATTCTGACCGCTTGTATTAGTGATCTCGTTCTTTCGGCTACTACCCAAAGCTCGTGACCATAGGGGAGGGTAGAAACATAGAACGGTAAATCGAGTGCTTTGCCTTCCGGCTCAGCTCTCTCTTCACCACGACAAACTGGTACAACGCCTGCATCACTGCAGACGTAGCATCAATGTACTTTCAAGATAATCAACACCAAAAGATAGTTCATCTTTATGATAGAACAAATCTTCACCTAAAAAACGTACATAGCCTAAAGCAAAATGAGATCACTGCACCGAGATTTTAGTTAGAACTCTGATCATACAGAAGTCACTCTACAATTCTGTTCGTAAGACATCCTGATTTTGCAACCTTTGGTCTTCACACTGAATAAAGCAGAGCAGGATGAAGCAGCCACATGGTGTGCATCGTGTGGGTGTTGTGAAAGTGCATCACTGCTAAAGTCACTGTGACATTTTACTTATCAAACGGATGCTTATCTCATGTATTCAGACTATATTTTTTAAAAGTTATATATCTTTAACTTCCAGGAATCGTGTTTGACTTCTTATTCTGTTTGTCTTCACATTCCTTCTTCATCTTTGATTCTAAGAAGCTCATCTGAACTGAACTTCTTTTTTTGTCTCCTGCCAAGCCACTTGAAAGGCTCTTGCTGCTTTAGAGATGTTTACAGGAAACACAAACCGTCAAAAATTTGTACTGCAAACGGACACATCAAAAAGAAACAGAAATGGACACGACAACGAAGCTCTGCTGGCTAGATGAGCTTTTTACTCTACTTTCACACACAGCTATCATCTCTCTTAACTCATTATGTTTACTCCCATTGGCTTATGTGTCTTTTTCATGTTTTGGGACCGCATTCCTTATATTTCATCTTCTCTTTTAAAGGGAACGCGAAAGGGAAATGAGCGGACCAAAAAAGCGGGGTCCAAAACCAAAAAACCTAGCCATGAAGGTAAATTTTTGCATTTTTTACTTCTATGTTTCTGCATAAGACTCGGCTACTGAACCAGAAACAGTGTTTATTGGACTGTGACAGAGTTGCAAAGATAAAAATAAAACTGCCTGATTGCAAAAGTCCTAAAATATTGATGGAATCCTCTTGGGCCATATACTATTTCTTGCCTTTGCGGTCCCTTCAAAGAAACTGAATCTCTTATTTGTGACAATGCTCCCTTTTTAAAAACCATATTCTTCCTCTTTCAATATCTCTTTGTGCTCCATTTTTATTAAATCAAGTCAAAATGAGGCTGTGCTACAACAACATGTTTGTAATGACCTACTTTCCATTTCATGCTGGCATTTTCTCTTACAAATCACGAGCCACAGTGCAGTCAAATCCATGCAAAACTGCTGTTAGATACAGATTGTTGGTTGGCAAAGCTATGAAAGGTTTGTCCACCATACAGAACATTTACCTAAACCATGCTGGTATTAGTTAAACACGATGTGTTAGGATAATTTTGATTTTTTAATGTTTTATTTCCTTCAGACTCAAACTCCAAAAGGAGAGACCAGCAGTCGAGCGTCAAGTAGCCGTCAGAACACGCCTCGTTTGTCTCTGTCCACCTCTAGCAGGGCAGCTTTCTCTTCTGCCCCTGCTCCTAATTTACCATCATCCTCTTCTTCCTCTTCAAATATGGGCCCCACTCCTAAACTCAACTCTCTCGCAGCAACGCACAAGTTGAAGAAAGACATTCACCGCTGCCACCGGATGTCCAGGCGCCCTCTTCCTCGTTCAGACCCCATGGCATCGTCCTATTCTACTTCGGGTGGCTTCCCCTCCCGCATGCACGTCTCCCCATTTTCTGAGACCGTCCGCATCCTGAACCGTCGAGTCAAACCTCGTGAAGTCAAGAGGGGTCGGATAATCCTCAACCTGAAAGTCATCAAGCCAAGCAGGGGTAGCACAGGTGCAAAGAATATTACAACCGGACGCCAAAACATCCCTTCACGCAATCGCATCATTGGTAGGAAGGGAGAGGCACCTTACAGACCCTTCCAGCCTCCTCTGAAGATGTTGGGATTCCCAATGTATGGTAAGCCGTTTGGGCTGCAGTGTGGAGGTCCCATGTCATTTTACTCCCATATGGGGTCATGCACCAGCACAGGAGCTAGGAACAGCCACAGCACTTCCTCACAGTACCAGGCACCTCCTTCTCCTTCCAGCTCCAGTGGTTCTGAAGGAAAGTCTTGCACCAATACCACAGCTAAACTGTCTCCGCCCCCTGCTGAGGCCTCACCTTTCAGCAAGTCCAATAAAGCTCTCGCAGAAACCCAGAAAAATTCACCTGCTCGGGTCTCATCCTCAGATGTAAACCCTGGAGTCTTAGCATCTTCCTTCCTCCCTTCATCTCCATCTTCTTCTTTAGAAGATGAAGAACAGAGTTCCATGGACCATTCAGCACCCTCAGATACTGGCAAGAAAAATCCTCGCCAACACAAAGCTAAACATCAGTCGCCCTCTGTTCTTTCCCCCGTTACTCCAGCAGAACAAACCCCTACCTCCGTTGAACCCCAAAGAGTACCTGCTGAGGGAGACCCCGACTGGCACCCTGAAATGGCACCAAGCTGCAAGGATGTGGTTGTGACAGACGTGACTACCAACCTTGTCACGGTCACCATAAAAGAGTTCCCCACTCCCGCTTCCGGGCCCTCCTCACCTTCAGCTGGTCTGGAAAACGCTTCTTCTCCTGCTCCTGTCACAGTGCCCGAGGAGCCGTCTTCTGCAAAGCCATAGGAGATCAGATATTAGGAACTCGATTGCCATTGAAGATGAAAAAACGAAACATAACAAGCCAATGTTGCCACTTTGGTGCTATTGTTGAGATTTGTGAAGCAGTCATTGAAATGTATAACTAAACACCGCCCTGCCACGAAATGGTAAAAGAACATATTTTTCCAAAAAAAAAAAGTAAAAATTCAAAATGGGGGCAGCTGATAGGCCCGCTTGCCATTTATATTGTCATATTTTGTCCACATGCACAACATTGACTCTGTGAAGCAGATTTGGCAGGAAACAATATTTGTTTTCTCTCACTTGAAACAAAACTGAGTTTTGTCTGTTTGCGATACCAGTTGTCCTAGCAGAGCGGTCCTCGCCCATCTGGTGTGGGCTCTCATCAATTACACTCGTCATGAGAAAAAAAAAAGTTTTGCTCTCTGCTAATTGGGCAGCTATCAACACCTTTCAGGTGTTTGGTCAGTTTCCTGACTTAGTGTCAGTGGAAGTCTAATTTGTTTATGTTAAATGAGGAAATGTGTTTTTGCACTTAAAACATTTGGACTCTTAGTATATTGCATCAGTACAGGAAGGTAAACCCAATGCACTGCATCGAAAACAACCTGTTTGGTGTATTTCATTAATTTTTCAAAGCCTCTTCCGCCTCGAATGTGCACACAACTTTAAAAGCTAAAACAAACAATACATTTCTAGGTTTATTTCTGGCCTTGCAATTTTTACTACCTTTGACTTCTCTCAAACACAACAACTTCAACTGTTTCATGTACGTTGGGATCCTGAACTGAGCTGCAGTTGATTAAAAACAAAATCCAGAATTGCACCATTTAACTTCTCATCTCATAAAGGTCTAGAAAGTTTAGGAGCTGCCGGTCAAATGAGAAAAGGTATCTTGACCTTTAGACATGAATGCGTGAAGCTCTGACTAGCAGGTAACAGTACACTTGTCTACACTGATACATTAATTACATGGTCAACATCAATACATTGGTTATATGGTCAATGGTCCATAAGGCAGTAATTGATAGAATAGTGTATCAAACTGACTGGTACTGCACATCATCAGATGTGTTAAAGGAAGAAAATAGAAGCGTCTTGACGAGCAGTGAGAAAACAGAAATCGAAGTTGTCTAGAAAATGATCGTTTCGTATCGATAGTTGGATCCTAAATTGAGTAAAAATCAAAATGGTTTGTTACCGAATTTGAGATATCGACAAGTATAATTGCAGTCCATTATATCAATATCAGAGATTTACACCTCTAGTTCTGACATGTACAGCTAGTTTAGTTAGATTTAATCTCACTGTAGCTGCTAAAATACATATCTGTTTTACAATTTGACGTTGTCAATTTAATTAGTTCTTGAAAGTATGTCTGCTAGCCGTTGCCATCACAGGTGCAGTTCTTGGGTAAATTTAAGGGCAGATGTTAGAAATTCTGCTTGTTATCAAGGTGGTTCGATCCATTATCATGTCTGAGCTTAGTGAGAGCGAGTCGTTTCCATCGCAGTCTAATAAATCCTGAGTGATCAACGTTTTCACCCAAGTGAACTTTTGAAGTAGTTGAAGGAAACATTCGTCTACGCCCAGAATTTCTTTCTTTCTGGTGTTTCCTTTTCTGTTCAGACCTCGACTTGTCTCTGTTTTATGTATTAAAAGAAATCTTCCGCATGTGTTGCCTTACATCTGCTCCGTGCACCCCGGTCTTTTGCTTGGCGCCTAAAACAAGGAATAAACTTAGCCGTGGCGTTAGCTTGGCGACTGTAAGGATCTCTTTACTGTAAGAATGTTTCGCTGTTTCCGATGTTTGGTTTTGCCGAAGTTTCAGAAGGAACTCTTTACAGACGAGGAAGACATACATCCTCACCTGTTAAGTTCTGGATGGTCGTAGTTGTTCACTATACTGTTTTATTCCTCCAACAGCTTGTACATGGAAAGACTTATTCCAGCAATGGTATATCCATCATATGAGATCAAATTTGAATGAAAGTTGTATTTTTTAAAAAAGACCTTCAGTTTTTTAATCCATGCTGTTTTTTTAAATTTTCATGAAGTAAATGATATCTTCTCAAAATGGATATATTATTATTTGGAATGGATTTCTTTTCGTGTTCTGTGTTTTTGTTATCTTTAGGCGGTGGTGGTGGTAACAGTCGGTGGATGTTTATGGTATTCGACTGAAAATCAATGCTTTTTGTCGTCATTCGGGGTAGCGCGACTCAACATAGTGGCCTGTCTTGTAACCAAATAGGGCTCATATTTTTACTGGATTAGTGTTTCTTTTTATTATTACCCTTTTTGGAAATTGTCTTGCTTTGTTACGTGGCGTAATTTGTAAGTGCTGATTATCTGGCACAAATTAATTAAACGAAGGATTATTGTTATGGAATAATGATGCTCATTTATGAATTGTTCTTTTGAAGCATTGTTTTTGTTCCTCACTGTACTGTATTTTAATACTTGTTTGAAATATGCATAAATATGTTAATGTAAGGCAGTTTATTTGAATGCCATTTTTAATAATCCTCAATGGGTTTGATCATGTTTTGTGTGTGTGTCAAGCAAACAGTTTTTGTCTGGTTTATGATATGAATTATTTACATTGTACTGAAAGTGATGACAGGACGGGGGATAATAATGATAATGACATTGTAATGTATGTGAACCTCTGAAGCATGTTTTGCAAACCCTTGCTGTACAGATAATGTATTCAGTGTCACGTTGGGTTTTGTGTTTCTTGTACAAGGCTTTTAATTAAAAGTGCTTGGAAAGGTTTGGAGTTCTTCGGCTGTTTTATTAGCTTCAGCCCTTACATTTTAAAATTAGTGCACATAAATTCTCTTTTTATAAGTGAAAACTTCAAAATTAATAAACAAAAGTTGGTGCATTTCAAAATTTCACAATGCAGCTAATTAGAGTTTGCCTAATTAAACAGCTGCAGAATATTTATTGTATTGCATCTTTCAAACATCCCAGGATATTTTGATTATCTTCAATCAATAAAAGATCCTAGCCTGCTTTGTGAACTGTCTAGCTTTTATCATTCTAAACTTTTGTACTCTAATACAGAGGTGTGGACTCGAGACAAATGGCTTGGACTCGAGTCAGACTTGAGTCATTATTCTAATGACTTCTGACTTGACTTGATAAAATCTATAAAGACTTACGACTTGACTCGGATTTGAACGCCAATGACTTGCGACTTGAGTCGAGTTGCATCTGTTGACTTGATGATGCAGATTTTATATTTTAGCACAAAAGTGGCACGACATGGACAAAAATCATAAATCATTCTTTGTTTCTGGAATTTATTATCATTGTCGTTAAATTGAAGTTGGACAGTTGACTTGAAAATTCAAAGTTAAGGACTTGGACTTGACTTGGACTTCCACATCATTGACTTTGGACTCGACATGGACTTGGTAGTCTTTGACTTGGACTTGACTTGAGACTTGACTGGAAAGACTTGTGACTTGCAAAGCAGTGACTTGGTCACACCTTTGCTTGAATACGGTTGCAAGCACTGTTTCTTCAGTCACAAATGTCTAGACATGTTTCTGTTTACTTGTAATTTTTCAAACTATTGACATCAGGATACATGCCAAACAGCTGAGTTGATGACTCCGATGGATCCATTTAAATGCGTCCATGCCTAAAAGTTTTGCTCTGACAGAAAAACTCCCAATAAAACTGAAATTCAAAGGGGCTGGTTCAAATCATTCAGGAGTTTAATTGGTGCTGAAAGTTGTAAATTTATATTAAAGAGGATAAAGCTTTCACACGTTTACCCCTTAGGTCCCAGTTTAATCATTCCTGAATTATCTGCGGTGTTTTTAGGCAAATTTGATCCATGTGTAATACCCAAGCATCCCTCAGAGAGGTGCTGTTGAACCACCATAGCAGAGCAGATCCTCCTGTGTGTTTTCAGCATCACTCTAAAGGTTTTCCATGACAAAGGCCATCATGTCTGTGTGTTTTGATGCTCTGACGCATAGTTCAAGCAGCTCTATGACTTTGCATGGGCGGTATTGTAGAGATAGTGTTAGCCTTGTTTCAGGTCTGTGACCCAGATGAAACCAAAATAGTCATTTTAGTTTGATTAGAGTCTCACATCCCTCAGTGTTTGCACATTTATTCAAATACATTTGTGGTATCTGGTGAACTGCACCTTTTGTAGCTTTTTAAGGAAAACGCTGAACCCGAACGTCTCTCTGTGGGTTGGCGCTCGTTTTTACAGCAGGGCTCAGAATTAGTCATGCAGCTGTGGTGAATAGGGTTGCTGTAAGTGGTTTTAACATGCATCACATTAATAATTGGACCCCTCCAAGACCAAAGTTCTTGTGTTGGTTCTGAGTTATTACTCACACATTACTGATGTTTGAACCTCTATGGGTGGTGGATTTTATCTTAGTTTTGAGCCCATTTGAACATCACACGCAGTTTGTGTGCTGTTTCTTCTCAAGTTTTTTGTTTATGCACCGTTCCTTTTCTGTGAACAGTTGCAATCAAAGCAAATGTTGAAAAACACAATATTGCTCTGCTTTGTGAAAACGTTTTCATTATTTGATGTTTCACTGCAGAATGTTCGCTTAAATGTTTTCCACAAATGTTACAAACGCTCAAAAAGCTAAAACTCCAGTCAAGTAAACACAAGTGTCACATTTCCACCAGTCAGGGCAGGGAGTGGTAACCCTGGTCAAATGAAGTTTGAAATTCAATCATTTTCGGTTTGAATTGAGAAAGCTACTCAAATAAAGAAGTCTATCTGCCTTCAGAGGTGTATTCATCCCTGTAACAAAATGCTTTAGATACTTTTGATGTTTGGATCATCTTGTGTACACATTTCTTAAACACATACAATAGAAAAAATTGAATGCATACACTGCCTTGCCAAAAAAAGTCTTCACCTGGATTTAACTATAGGGAAATAGGTACGAGCCTCTTATTGGATAATTACTGCATGGGTGATTATCTTTCAGCTGGCAGCAAGTTATTCAACCCCAACTGGTGCAATGAGTTGCTTCTCATTTCTTAAACAACCATGTGGAACGACATCTGCTGGTCGTGGAAAAGATGTTAGTTTGTTTGAGAAGGATCAGATCATTAGCGTGCATCATACGAAGAAAACATCTAAGGAGGTTGCAGAAGCTACTAAAACTGTCCAATGCATTATTAAAAACTGGTCTGAGTCCAGATGGACCCTGTTCCAGAGTGATGGTGCATCAGGGTAAGAAGATGACGCTCCCATCATGTGTGTCTGTACAAGCCTGTGGGGGCAGTGCAATGATCTGGGCTTGCTGCAGTTGGTCAAGTCTAGGTTCAGCAACAGGATGTGCTCCAAGAATGAGGTCAGCTGACTACCTGAATATACTGAATGACCAGGTTATTCCATCTTCCCTGACGGCATGGGCATATTCCAGGATGCCAGGATTCATCAGGTTCAATAAGTGATAGAAGGAGCATGAGACATCATGTTCACACATGGATTGGCCACCACAGAGTCCAGACCTTAACCCCATTGAGAATCTTTTGGACATGCTAGAGAAAGCTTTGTGCAGCAGTCAGACTCTACCATCAACAAAGCAAGATCTTGGTGAAAAATTAATACAGCAATAGATGGCAATAAATCTGTGACATCACAGAAGCTTATTGAAACAACAATGCATGTCGTAATCAATGCTAAAGGTGGTCCAATGAAATATTAGAGTGTGTGACTAAACACAAGCTGAAACATGGACTTTCAAACAGATCAGGGATGTATTCCGTTATTAAACCTTCCTCTTTGGGCATCAGGTTCTTAGCTGTACGGAATTTTCCAAGGTGCTTATGAGTGCATGATTATTGATCAGAGTGTGATTTTTTTTTGTCCAGAGGTTTTCAGCCGAAGCCTATGATCCTTAACACAAAACTGTCATGTTAAAAGAGAAGGTTTTTCTTGTGATTGTTAATTTTTGAAAACTCCTTTACTTGTATTCTGGATACAATGAAGCTGCCCACAAAAAAAAAAGACTTTGAAAAGGATTTCCCATGCGATCAAATCAAAGATCAAGCAAATCAATGATCAAGAGCTTTGAGTTTTTGATGAATTTTCAACAAAACCTAACAACTTTTCTGTCAAAGGAGTTTTGAATTGGACATGATCGACAACATTTTCTGGTTTCATCGTTCTTGAAACAATCACACAGCTCCATCCATCACGGCCCTGTTTGTTGACGCAGCTGCTGAAGGCTCACCTCTGCTCTGACTTTACGCACGCCCCTCCTCCAAAAGCGGTCTCCATGGTAACGCAAGGAGGAGAGAGCAGCTTGGCAACACAGAGGGGGAGAGAGTGAGCATCTTTGGTCCAGACAGCACGGTGCCATCGATATCCCACTCAGAGAGTGGCAAGAAGACAGCAGCGCCATTGGAAACGTGAATAGACACGTAAGTGTCACATTTCTTCCCAGATAGCAGCTCTTGTATTTGTTAGTTACTTGAGTTTATTACGGCGGCGTAAAGATGCTCTGCTGACGCTGCAGGTTACGCTCGTATCTTATCAAATGTAATTTATTGCATTGATCTCCAGACACGATGAAGTTCCTGGTGATGCTGGTGGGAGCGGGCGCTCTAGCCTTCCTCGGAGCGGTTATCTGCATCATCGCCAGCGTCTACCCCCGGAAACGCGGCGCGCTTCCCAGCGACAACGACACTCTGACATCAGAAGCGCTGCTCCAGCCTCTGGAGCCCGCATCGGTGGCTCACGCCGGACCGCTGGGCGCCCTCCACGGCGCTGGCTCCCACGACGGAGGAAACGGACTCGGCGGGATCGACTTGGAAGTTCCCACTTTGAACGAGCTGAACGTGGGGAAGGAGACAAGTGGCGGCTCGGCGAAACAGTTCAGCTTCAGCCGACTCATCTGCACTCCCGTGCCTGTGGGAGACTGCAAGCCCAAAGATCTGAGGCAGCAGCGGGAGCAGGAGCAGCAGGATGACCCGCTTTATGGAACCGGAGACGAAGACCTACGGACAACCGCGGAGGGGCTCCGGCAGATGGTCCTGCGGCAGAACGACCAGATCCTTATGGACAAGAGGACCATCCGGGAGCTGACGGGGAAGCTGAGTGAGTGTGAGAGTGGCCTGGAAGACGAGAGGCCCGCCCCGGCGCGGAGCGTCGGAGTGTGGAGCGGGAACCGCCGCGTCATGGCCGGGGACGATGTGAGTTCCTCCGCCGCTGCGCAGCTGCAGACGGCGCGGGCCGTGGAGGAGCTGGCCAGGGCCATCATGGACCTCAAGGACCGCATAGAGAAACTGGAGGTAGGTCGATAGTATTTAAGCAAATTGAGACAAACTTGTTGGTGTTCTGATGCAAAATGAAGCGGAACTTGGTTCTCCCTACAGGAGAAATGCACCAATTCTTCTCATATGTAACCTGCTTTAATGTAAAACTACAACACCTAGACTAATCAACCGATATCGATGATTCTGTTGCCGATACTGATTTGTTGACGTCATAAGCTGGTCATACCTAGATGTCGAAAATGTCACTAATGAGAACAGTTGAGGCATTTCTGAACCTAATATGTTTTTGAACACTGAATTTAAAATCTTAATTATATATACCATAATAATATAATATACCTAATATAATAATACATATAAATAAACATAAAAATGGAATAAACCAATAAACAGACCAAGCCTTAAATATGCAAAACAAGTAAACAAAAAGAAAAGCCTGTTAAAGCATTTACTGAGCTTTAAGGATCAACATACATTGAACAAAAATTTGGTTGCAGCTTCTGACTGGATGTGCTACCTGACTTTAAATCAGCTCTACTACAGAGGTATGTCGGCTGATGTCGATATATATATAAAAAAGTAAATAATGGGCCTTTACATCAGACAACTTTTGTATCTCTAATCTAGACTGCTGCTAGAATTACCTAACCATAATTAATCATTACTGAATGAATTTTGGACCATTAGGTTCAGTAATAGATGTAACAGAGTAATAATGCATTAAATAATATGCTTAGTAAATATGTACTGCATAAAAGCAGTTGTTAACACTTTATTTAAGGGCTTATTAATGCTTAATAATGCACTAAGTTAATAAAGGGACCCTTATTGTAAAGTGTTACCAAAAAAACAACAACAACCCAATTCCTGTCTAAATTAGGCCAGCTTCTGGTTCATTTAGTTGACAGAATTCCTAGTGTTGGGCTTATAAATTCTATTACTGGGATTTGGATTAAATGTGTATATAAAAAAACCTGTTTGCAGTATATTCTTTTTTATTTTCCTTTCTGCACATAATCCCTCACTCAGAAAAGTAACTCACACTACAAAGGCCCCTCGTGTCCTGCCCACGTTCCCACAGACTCAGGGGAAATCTACTAGCCCTCAAACCCTACCGCTCCCCCCTCCCATTATGTCAGCCGCCTCTTCAGCATCCAGCAGCAGGATGGGGACATCAATAAAACATGAAGCTGGCTGGACAGGAAGAAGGGTTGCTGAGGGTGGTGGAGTGGTGGTCAGGTTTGTGTTTCTGTGTGTGTGTGTGTGTGTGTGTGTGTGTGTGTGTGTGTGTGTGTCTACACCCTGCTGCATCACTGTCAGATATCAATAAGCACAGTCAGTGCCAACAAGGTTGTCTCCATCCGTGTGAATTTATATCCTGGATGTCCAGATGCGGACTTGGCTCAGCAACTCCTCTTGATATTTGATCTCACCCTCACAGATGTCTCATCCAACAGCTTCACCATTGTTTACTTCTGCTTCCGATACACCTTTTTTCTTCAACCTACCCTCTGCATAATAATACCACCAAAGTGATTATCGATAGAGAGATCATTTACAAACCACAGTGAGTTAAATAAGAGGAACCATAATATAGGCTTTGGTAAAAACCAGGCCATCATTTTCATCAGCCTAACAACAAGGCATAAGAATCCCTTCATGAGCTCACATGGACACTGTAAGCTATACCAATAAAAAAAAATAATTAAAATTGAATTCATGATAAGGTTAGTTGTCATGGACACAAGATGAAAACAGTAAAGGGTTTTAAGTTTTGTAAATCCCGTTGCTGTGGACAATTTTTTTTAAAAAGAAAGAAATGCTCTGCACACATGCAGAATAATGGCCGTTTTACGTGGTTTAAAACAAACATTTGCTCAGGAAATTTGAATCAAGGAACGTCAGGTCTTAAAAATCCGGTTTGCAGGAAAATGTCAATGCAGATTATTGTGCAAAAGCTTCAATCAATACTGAGAAAGTGTCATTACAGAAATGTACAAAATAAAAGAACAATGGACATCTGAGCCTCTTCTCATAACAGTGATAAATATCTTAAACTGTTAAAGTGAATTGGAAAAAAATATCCACAGATTTACAGCTTAGGCTGCATGGTGGTGCAGCTGGTAGCACTGCTTTCTTGCAGTATGAAGGTTGGAAGTTTGAATCCTGGCAGCAGTTTCAGTGCAGAGTTAGCCTGTTCTTCCCATGCACATGTGGGTTTTCTCTGGGCTCTCTGGTTTCCTCCCACAGACCAAAAACATGCATGTCTGGTTGGCTGCAGTGTCTAAGGCAGGGGTGGGCAATCCCAGTCCTCGAGGGCCACTGTCTAGCAGGTTTTACTTGTTTCTCTGCTTAAACACACCTGGTTTGAATCTACTAGTGATTAACAGGCTGCTGCAGAGCCTGATGAGCTGCTGAACAGGTGATTCATCCAGGAATCAGGTGTGTTGGGGCAGGTAAACAGCTAAAACCTGCTGAATAGCGGCCCTGGAGGACCAGGATTGCCCACCCCTGGTCTAAGGTGTGTGTGTGACTGGTTGTTTGTCTTTGTGTGACCTTGTGATGGACTGGGAACCTGCCAACGCTAACACTCTCTTGATGACTGCAAGAGTTATTTACTAGCCTGACCCAAGGTTAGGCATTAAGATGAGAGAGAGAGAAAATAATTATAAAAACAAGACCATAATTACATTTGGAGACTTTTGGGACTTAGGTTGGAGGTTCAAACTCAGGCTTCCACAGTCATGTTAGTCAGTGTGTCCTTGAGCAAGACACTTTACTCTCCTTGCCTGCTGGTGGTGGTCAGAGAGACCGTGGATCACCTGTGCTCGGTGACCCCAAACTCCGCAGGTATGTGAATGGATGAATGATTCTCTGCCATTTATTATTTATTTATTAGGATAAATAACAAACACAGACGTAGCCACGTGACCCCGGTTTTGGCGCATCTCCATTGGCTACCTGTGGCTTTTAGAGTATAATCCTGCTTTATGTATAAAGCATTGAACAGTCTGGCACCTTCATATCTGTGGGACCTACTCACTAGGGCTGGACGATAATTCAGTAGTTCAATATATTTATCGATAGACAAAAAATGGGTCAATAAAACTTCAGTAAAAAAGTTTCCTTTTTTCATTATAACCTATCAGGTTGCAGCATACTCGACTCTACTTACTCCTAACCAATCAAAACTACAGACTCGGTCACGCTACTTCACCAGGCCCTCCCATTCTCAAGCCAAAACAGAGCATGAAGCAGCAAGAAGTCTCAGCGAGAGGAGGTGAAGAAAAAATAAAAATACCAAAAACAAAATGGCCAGGGCTGCACGTAAAATATATTTTCTACAAATTTAATTTTTTTTTCCAATTATTATCGATAACGATCAATATAAAAAAACTGTTATCGATATACTTTTTTTCTATATCGTCCATCCCCTACTACTCAAACCCTATGTGCTCGCTATGGTCAGCTGACCGCCTGCTACTTTGCACCCTCACTATGAATTACAGGGCGGAGGGGTCCTTCATGTTTGTTTGTTGCTCCCCCTCTCTGCAACGCACTGCCAACCACTATTCAATGGTCATCCTTCATCGGTGACTTCAAGTCACCTTTGAAGACACATTTCTATGATTTGGCTTTTAGATTGTGAGCCTTTTTTAATTTCTTGTAACATTTTTATTCTGTGCTTTGACTGCCTGTTTCATCTGCTTTATCTGTATGTTATGTTGTTGTTGGTCAGCTCCCATGCTGCTTTTAAATGCGCCTTAGAAATAAATTGGTATGATATTTAAACCTCATCCCTGAATAACATTTGAACCTGAAAAAACACAATTTCCTTTGGATGACTTGTTTTTTTTTTGTTTGTTTTGTTTTTACAATAAATGCTTAAGATAGAAAATTAAACCTTCTGTTTCTATTTCGATTTGCCCAAAACATCCATTACAAAAACTAAAGAGGCACAGCTGTGTGTGTTTACTGTCATCAGCCTTTAGGGGAACATGCAGTGGCACGGCCCGTATTATTCAGAGGTGTCCTGATTGTGTCAGTTTGCTCTGAAACTGACAAGATTTTCGTCTGTTTATAATTTATGCCTCATAAAAACGCTAAACCATGCAAATACAGAAACGGTTTAAGATGCTCCAAATTCTTTAAATCTATATATTATTTTAAAGTAAAACATCTCACACGAAAGGTGCCAATAAAGACCATTTGACTTTTATGCAAATGACATTTGTAGCCATTTAGGAAACTTGATCAGGGGCAGGAATATATCAATTTGTTCATTTGGTAAAGCGTAATTAGTTTTTATTAAATGAGAAGAAGAAAGGAACTTAACTGGAAAAACAACAACTAATAAACCCCCAAGAAATCTTAAGAAAATATGGGCACGTTGAAAAATGATTAAATAAGGATGTCCGATATTATTGGCCTACAGTTATTATTGGCCGATATCAGCATTAAAGAGTAATATTGGAACTTATCTGTATTGGTTTTTACTCATAATGACACAATATCCACATACCGTGCACATATTAGACATCAAAGTCTTTCTTTTTTTTCCTCATCTCACTCAAAATGTTAAAATATAACAAATCTGAGGTTTGGCGTTTGTTTGGCACGTTTGGTCTGACTTAAATAATGATCAAATTTTGCACAGATAATATTTAAAGTTTAAGGATGCATGATGGGAGATCTGTAACTTCCATTACCTTAAATTATCTTTATTTTAGGGGGGCATATATTGGTATAGAAAATTAAGAGAGTATAGATATTTATTAAAAAAGCTGATCATCCCAAATTATAACCTCAATTAATTTATTGTGATTATAATATTATTAATTTTTAAAACATTTTTCCTACCTGACATTATGTCTCAACTAGTGATGCAAAGATATGAAATGTTTGGGCCGATACGGATATAAAAGTCATTGTTGTGGCCGATAACCGATATTTAGTGATACCGATATACTGACATTGATGCTTCTAAAATAAAGATTTTGTATAGAATGAAAATTATTAAAGCAGAATTTATGTTATATGTACACACATCACACACATTTACACTTTTGAGTTTATTACATTACAGTTATTATTACTCCTCCTTGATTACTCCCACCTCCCTCACCTTATCGCGGTGGAGGAGTTTGAGTGCCCTAATGATCCTAGGAGCTATGTTGTCTGGGGCACTTTGTGCCCCTGGTAGGGTCTCCCATGACAAATTGGTCTTAGGTGAAGGGTGAGACAAAGAACGGTTCATAGGATCTTTCATGAATATGCAAACAAAGAGTCGGAGTACCCGGCCCGGAGGGTTACCGGGGTCCCACCCTGGAGCCAGGCCTGGGGTTGGGGCCCGTGAGCGAGCGCCTGGTGGCCGGGCTTTCGCCCAGCCCGAACCGGATACATAGGCTCATCCAACTGTGGACCCGCCACCCGCAGGAGGAACATGAAGGGTCCGGTGCAGTGTGGATCGGGTGGCAGACCGAGGCGGGAGCCTTGGCGGTCCAATCCCCGGACAACGAAACTGGATTTTGGGACATGGAACGTCACCTCGCTGGCGGGGAAGGAGCAGGAGCTTGTGGCAGAGGTTGAGCGGTACCGGCTAGATATAGTCTGACTCACCTCGACACATTGCATTGGCTCTGGAACCCAAGTCCTTGAGAGGGGTTGGACACTCTCCTTTGCTGGAGTTGCTCCGGGTGAGAGGCGGAGGGCTGGAATTGGCTTTTTGTTAGCCCCAAGACTCTCTGTCTGTGTGCTGGGGTTTACCCCGGGGGACGAGAGGGTAGCTTCTCTGCGCCTTCGGGTCAGGGAACGGGTCCTGACTGTTGTTTGTGCTTATGGGCCAAATATCAGTTCAGAGTACCCACCCTTTTTGGAGTCCCTGGGAAGAGTGCTAGATAGTGCTCCATCAGGGGACTCCATTGTCCTGCTGGGGGACTTCAGTGCTCACGTGGGCAATGACAGCATGACCTGGAGGGGTGTGATTGGGAGGAACGGCCCACCTGATCTGAACTCGAGTGGTGTTTCGTTATTGGACTTCTGTGCAAGTCGCAGTTTGGCCATAACAAACACCATGTTCGAACATAAGGATGCCCATCGGTACACTTGGTACCAGGGCAGCCTAGGTCGCAGGTCGATGATAGACTTTATAGTCGTATCATCTGACCTGTGGCCGTATGTTTTGGACATCCGAGTGAAGAGAGGGGCGGAGCTGTCAACTGATCACCACCTGGTGGTGAGTTGGATCAGATGGCAGGGGAAGATGCCGCGTAGACCTGGCAGACCCAAACGCATAGTGAGGGTCTGCTGGGAACGCCTGGCAGAAGAACCTGTTAAGACGGTCTTCAACTCCCACCTCCGGCAGAGCTTTGACCGCGTCCCGTGAGCAGTGGGGGACATTGACTCTGAGTGGGCCTTGTTCCACTCTGCGATTGTTGAGGCAGCTGTTGCTAGCTGTGGTCGCAAGGTGGCTGGTGCCAGTCGTGGTGGCAACCCCCGTACCGGCTGGTGGACACCAGAGGTTCGGGGAGCTATCAGGCTGAAGAAGGAGGCCTACAGGGCGTGGCTGGTCTGTGGGTCTCCGGAGGCAGCAGACAGGTACCAGATAGCCAAGCGGGGTGCAGCAGTGGCAGTTGCCTAGGTAAAATCTCGGGCGTGGGAGGAGTTTGGTGAGGCCATGGAGAAAGACTATTGATCGGCTCCAAAGAGGTTCTGGCAAACTGTCCGGCGCCTCAGGAGAGGAAGGCAGCAACTCGCTCACACTGTTTACAGTGGGGATGGGGAGCTGCTGGCGTCAACTGGGGCCATAGTCGGACGGTGGAAGGAATACTTTGAGGAGCTCCTCAATCCCACCTACGCGCATTCCGAGGAGGAACCAGAGCCGGGAGACCTGGGGATGGACTGTCCAATCTCGGGGGCAGAAGTTGCTGAGGTAGTCAAACAACTACACAGCGGCGGAGCCCCGGGGGTGGATGAGATTCATCCTGGGTATCTCAAGGCTATGGATGTTGTAGGGCTGTCGTGCTTGACACGTCTGTGCAACATTGCGTGGTCATCGGGGGCAGTTCCTGTGGAGCCAGAAAGCCAGGCTCTCGATTTACCAGTCGATCTACGTCCCAATCCTCACCTATGGTCATGAGCTTTGGATAATGACCGAAATAACGAGATCGCGGACACAAGCGGCCGAAATGAGTTTCCTCCGTAGGGTGGCCGTGCTCAGCCTTAGAGATAGGGTGAGGAGCTCGGACATTCGGGAGGGACTCGGAGTAGAACCGCTGCTCCTCCAGATCGACAGGAGTCAGTTGAGGTGGTTTGGGCATCTGGTCAGGATGCCTCCTGGAGGCTTCCCTGGGGAAGTGTTTTGGGCATGTCCTGCCGGCAGGAGGCCCCCGGGTCGACCCAGGACACTTTGGAGAGGTTACATCTCCAGTCTGGTCCGGGAACGCCTTGGGGTCCTGCCGGAAGAGCTGGTGGAGGTGGCCGGGGAGAGGACAGTCTGGAGCTCCCTAGTTGGGATGCTGCCCCCGTGACCCAGACCCGGATAAGCGCAGGAAGACGACGACGAGTTTATTACAATTTCTGTCACATGATGAAACAAATCCACGTCAGCCCCCTCACCCTCAACAGATAAAACAAATGGAAACCAAATGGAAAAAATATCGGTTGTTAATATCGGCCCAGTTTTATTTATAAGACCAATTCCGATATGTTAAAAAATGACTAACATCGGCCAATACCGATATTGATGCTGATATAGTGTGCATCCCTAGTCACAACTTAATAGCCCCGATTGAATAAAAAATGCAAAAGGAAACATTTTTTATCTCCTTTTTTGGTGTGAAAATTCAAAGGGTTCAAATTGGATAATTTCCATGAAATTACCAGATGAATAAGGGGCAGCCATGGACTAAATCATCCTTTAAATCTCCTCTCCACACCTTTCCTGTGAAAAAAATGTTTTATTCAGGAGAAAAATGAAGAAACAACTCATATTTTTATTGCTGCTGATTCGATTCATTAACTTGGTCTTTGTTGCTCTGTAAGCCTTTAAAAATCACCTGCTTGTCTCAGCACTGTTACAGACGTATTCATATTTATACTTATTTTATTCTTGCTTCTATTTTGCAGGCAGAAATTGGGCCTGGGGCTTTGAACCTAACCGACACATCCGCAGGCGCAGGTAGCAGTAGCAACAGTGGCAGCAGCCAAACTGGTAGCAAAGCTCCAGCTCCATCCGCAAGCGGTGCTTCCTCCCCAACGGCGGGGGGTGCCTCAGGGGGCCGTCGTCCAGCTCCCCCAGGTCCCCCTGGCCCTAGACCGTCTTCAAAGGTTTCCCCTGGGCGAGGAAAGACCACGTGGAGGGTTGAGGACCTGGAGGGGGAATTAGAGAGGAAGATAAAAATGCTGGAGATGGAACGGCAGGCCATGAGGAAGGAGACCCAGGGCCAACATGAGAAGATCAACAAGGGCATTGATACCGTCACTCATCGAGTCACGGAGCTGGAACACAGTGAGTCTGCAGGGGGAGGGTAAACTGATACTGGAGAAAGATAATATCATCATGGAGCTAACACACATAAAAGCATGGAAAGAGAAGCCTGAAATGAAAGTCAAACGAAACGCTGCGGGTGAACTAGGTCATCGCAGTAGTAGAGGATACAATGGAAATGAAAATAAGATGATTAATGAGTGCTGTGGGTTGTGAAATGTCAAACACGGATAGGGGGTGAATAGCTAAGAATACATTTAATTATATCTGAATTATTTAGATTTATTTTGCTTTTCAAACTTGAACTATCCTCTTTATTTGGGTTATTATTGTGCTGCACAATCTATCAAAAACCTATGATGCCAGAATCAGTATGTGCAATATTAAAATGACAAGAAATGATTGGACAGTAATAAATCACGGGTTATTATCTTCCAAGTGTCTTCCATACATAGTAATATATTAGTCCAAGCAAATGGACCCTCCCTGCCAGACTGATGAAAAAAAAAAAGAATATTGATTCATCCCAACTAATGTAGTTTTCTGTCATGATTCTTAATTTATGGTTAACTGAAATGTTGATGAACAGTTTCTTTGATCCCGCTGATCTGTGTGCCCAAAGCAATGACAGAACCTCCGTTTCCCGATGGCTTCGTCCTCTCCTTCCCCATGCGGACCAGCTACATGTATGGCCTGGTGAGAAAGGAGATCACTGAGATGTATGCCTTCACTGCCTGCGTATGGCTCAAGGCCACGGAGGGGGGCATCGGGACTCCCTTCTCCTACTCTGTGGCGGGGCAGCCCAATGAGCTGGTTCTGCTGCAGGGTGTCCACAATCCTGTGGAGCTGCTTATCAATGACAAGGTACAGTTAGGGGCCGCCATGAGATTCCTGTACTGGTGTTTGGTGTTCAAATATGTACAAATGAATGAGTTTTGCTTGGGTCATTAGTGTTTTAAAGAGACAATATCCATCAACTTGTTGTTGAAAATGAATTAAATGATGCCTAGTTGTTGAAAAATATTGGTGGCTTTGTAACATATAACCAAAAGAATTGGGTCTAAAATACATGGTAGCAAGTCTAAAGCCTGCACACTGGAGGCGGACGCGCCCCTGCGCTGTCATTTTAAAATAACGGTGGTAATTGATGAGAGTGTGCACACGGGGAGCACCTAAGCTCTGAAGATAGGTGCCGGTTCTATCTCAAGTGGCACGGCGGCGTCGCGGTTGTTTACGACATCGTGGAGTACTTTACATCAACGGCTTTACAGCACAAACTCAACCGCCGGCACAAACCCAGCCACAGTTTTGACTACTTTAAAGTACTATTGTTCTTAAAATTATCTAATAAACAATGTACTTACCCATTTTTTATGAATTTGAGTCTCACAAAACACGACGGCGAGTCTGATCACGTATAAACAATAGAGTCGCTTCCCACTTTCTGTTCTCAAATCCGGCGTGATGTTGTGACTGTCGCGCGACTTTCCAAGAAGCACTCAGTGGCGCATCCTGTGTGACCACTTGACTTCTCTAAATCTCGAGTGCGACGTTGAGTGGCGCGTCCGCCTCAGGTATGCCCCAGGATTTAGTCTCTGGGCAATGCCATATTAGACGCAATGTTTCCTTCTACAGGAGCCCGAGAGGTCAAAATGTATTTACTGATTTGTAACAAGTGGTTACAAAACCATCTCCATTCACAAACGTTGTTTTACACATTTATCGCTTTGCTCATTGCCATTCATGAAAGGGACTCTGATTTGCTTGTCATTTTGCTGGAGGTTGAACGATCTGACAAAGTACTCATTAGAAAATTGCGCTCCCAGGTATTTTTGACCCTAAAGGAAATTCTTTAGTCAAACAAGGGTAGAATGCCTTCTCCAGGTCAGGGATGATGTCCTGCCTCAAGTGGAGGAGTTTAAGTATCTCGGAGTCTTGTTCACAAGAAAAGGGAAGATGGAGTTCGAGATTGATAGGTGGACTGGTGTTGCATCTGCAGTGATGCGGGCGTTATACTGATCTGTCTTGGTGAAGAGAGAGCTGAGGAGGAAGGCAAAGCTCTTGATTTACCAGTTGATCTATGATCCAACCCTCATCTATGGTTACGAGGTTTGGATATGACCGAAAGAATGAGATCACAAATACAAGCGGCTGAAATGAGTTTTCTCCGCAGGGTATCTGGGCTCTCCCTTAGAGATAGGGTGAGAAGCTCGGTCAACTGGCAGGGGCTTGGAGTAGACCCGCTGGTCCTCCACATCGAGAGGAGCCAGTTGACTTGGCTCGGGCATCTAGTTAGGATGCCTCCTGGATGCCTCCCTGGTGATGTTTCCTGGGCACATCCAACTGGGAGAAGACCTAAAGGAAGACCCAGGACACGCTGGAAGGACTATGTTTCTCGGCTGGCAAGGGAACACCTAACCCCAAAATTCCACTACCTCCGCTCCGCTCCCCTCCGCTCCGCTCCCCTCCGCTCTGGCACAAACTCCGCAGCAAAATCGGTCCCATTGTAGTCAATCTGAGCTGTTCCACTACTGTGGCCGTGCGGCGCAGTGCGCTGCCTGCCGTTCCGCCATCTGGCAAAAATAGGATCGATTCTATTTTTGCCGGACGCTGGAGCACTTCCGCAGTCAATGGACAGAAATCACAACCGCCCAACAGGAAAAGGAGCAAGCACAACTTCCGTTTTTCACAATAAATCGGTAAACAAAAGGCGTTTTTTGTTTCATATGCACATGTTTAACAACTTTTAACAACTATCAATGGCGGCTGAACTTTAAATGCACAAAAGTAAGCCATAAATACAGTTTCTACTATCAAAGTAGTCACACTTTGTTGATCCAAACACTGCTGATCTCTCAACACAAATGATGGGCAGATTAAACAGTTCATTTCGATGCTTCTCCCACACAACGGGTGTTTGGATCTAACGTCCGCGTTTATTGATCGGACTGTATCACAAGATCTCGAAAATCCCGTGCATGCCTGTTTACGCTTCTCAGGTCTCCGCACCGGAGCGGAGCCGTTGTAGAGCGGGTACCAGTAAAAATTGAGTTCGGAAGCGAGCGGCTGCGAAAGGCAGGGGCGGAGGTAGTGGAATTTTGGGGTTAGGATTCCCCCGGAGGAGCTGGCCCAAGGTGCTAGAGAGTGGGAAGTCTGGGCCTCTCTGCTTAGGCTGTTGCCCCCACGACCTGACCCCAAATAAACGGCCATCCGTTGGTAATGTCTTACTCGAACGCAAAAATACTGCTTGCTTGCAACAATTTAGGTATGGACTGCCCTCTATCACCAGGGAAAATACACTTCGTCACTTAAAATGTTAGTTTGAGTAACAAAAGCCTGTCAAGAATGCTGTTTGGGGACTGATTTAATATTTTACTAAAGGGGAGTTTTTCTCTCCACTGTCGCTACATGCTTGCTTAATGTGAGGGATTGCTTTAAAGTCACTTACACAAGAATCGATGATAATTGCAATCTGCTGGGATTTCTTACATAGGACACATTGAACTAAATGGCATAATGAACGGAAATCAGTGCACTGACAAGTAGGTTCAGTTGGAATGTTTGTTTTGTAAAGTGCCTTGAGATGACTTGTTGTCATTTGACGCTTTATAAATAAATTAATTTAACAGCAGAAACTAGTTGATGTTGCAAAGTAATCCAGTGGTGAAAGTGAATAGAAAAAAAATCTTGTGACGGAATAGTTTCCTTTGCCTTTTAAATGAGTGGTTGGATGGAAAAATGAAAAAAAAAATGTTGATATTGAAAATGTCACAGCCATCCATTTTTGTTAGCAGGATATGAATCGCAGTCATTAGCTGCAGACTTTTATGGAGTCTAGGTCGTTCACAGGCGCTTATTTGCTGCAGGAAAAATATAAAGCAGGATGTCCTTGAAATAAAATACACAATAAAACTTGAAAAATGTTAGCTACAAACGGAAAGTAGATTAAAAAGATCCAGAAAAATCTATTTCTTTTTAATGAGTTAAAAAAACAACTTTCCAAGGAGGCAAGCAGGTGAGTGTTTGCTGTGGTAGAAAAACCAAGCGTGTGGTCTGTTCCAGTTCAGTCACATAGAGATGTTACTCAGACTCTCCTCTTACCTTCAGGTGGCACAGCTGCCTCTGTCCCTACCGCAGAACGAGTGGCAGCACATCTGTGTCAGCTGGACTCTGAGGGACGGAGTGTGGAAGGCTTACCAGGGAGGAAAGATGAAAGGAAGGGGGGAGGGGCTGGCTGCCTGGCATCCCATCAAACCCGGGGGAGTCCTCATACTGGGACAGGAACAGGTGAGATGGATGGATGGATAGATGTACACTTTTATGGATGGATGGATGGATTTAAATGGTAAATGGCCTGTATTTGATGTCGTGCCATGTAGAGTCCTTGATCCCCCCAAGGCGCTTTACAGCACAGTCAGTCATTCACCCATTCACACCCTGGTGATGATGGGCTAAGTACACATTGATAGATGAATGGATGTACACATTGAAGGATGAATTGTTCTATAGAAAAATGGGTAAATGTATTAGTGGTGTGCATCTCTATCTGCCTCACGATTCGATCCGATTCCGATTATCTGCCTAAAGATTCGATTTGAGTCTGAAATGCATCACGATTCTTCACAAAATGTTTCATTACTTAATAAAAGCAGTAGAATAGTTTTCAATTTCTTTTTTATTTCGATATCCCTGAAAAACAGAACATATACTATAGTGAGCAACATTTTTTAAAGTGTGCTGCCTATAATTACTTAAATAATATAATAAATAATGTTTTCTATAGTACAGCTTTAAGATAGAATACTACTGAACTTAAAAATAGTAAACAAATGCTGTGTTAAGTGATTCTTTCACATCCAGGATCCCAAAACCGAAATTAGCCCAAACATCCGATTTAAATGTAACGGGTACATCTTTGATTACTGGTAATGTTCGCATTGTGTCCCTGTGCGCCATTTCGGTTTTAAATTGGCGCTAGGGCAACGCAGTGCGCATGTCATTGCAACTCTGGCCCCGGAAGTAGTTGTACAACCTCAAACGTTATTGTCCTCACGTGTCCAGAACATAGACATAGGGAGAAAATCTCATTATGTCACGTTGCTGCATCGATGCGGAATCATGCACGGCTGAATCGCGATGCATCTTAGAATCGATCATTTTTCCCACCTCTAAAATAAATGTATGTATGTATGTATGTATGTATGTATGTATGTATGTATGTATGTATGTATGTATGTATAGATGTATGTATGTATGTATGTATGTATAGATGTATAGATGTATGTATGTATAGATGTATGTATGTATGTATGTATGTATGTATAGATGTATAGATGTATGTATGTATGTATGTATGTATGTATGTATGTATGTATGTATGTATGTATGTATGTATGTATGTATGTATGTATAGATGTATGTATGTATGTATGTATGTATGTATGTATGTATGTATTTATGTATGTATGTATAGATGTATAGATGTATGTATGTATGTATGTATGTATGTATGTATGTATGTATGTATGTATGTATGTATGTATAGATGTATGTATGTATAGATGTATGTATGTATGTATGTATAGATGTATGTATGTATAGATGTATGTATGTATGTATGTATGTATGTATAGATGTATGTATGTATGTATGTATGTATGTATGTATGTATAGATGTATAGATGTATAGATGTATAGATGTATGTATGTATAGATGTATGTATGTATGTATGTATGTATGTATAGATGTATGTATAGATGTATGTATGTATAGATGTATGTATAGATGTATGTATGTATAGATGTATGTATGTATAGATGTATGTATAGATGTATAGATGTATAGATGTATGTATAGATGTATAGATGTATGTATAGATGTATGTATAGATGTATGTATATATGTATGTATGTATAGATGTATGTATAGATGTATGTATAGATGTATGTATAGATGTATGTATAGATGTATGTATAGATGTAAAATCTTATGGATGGATGGATGGACAATGATTGATGAAAGGAAGGATGGTTGTATATATTGATGGATGGATTGATGTACACATTCATTGATGGAAATATAAATAGTTCTTTAGATGGATAGATGGATGAATGCACACACTGATGGGTGGTTGTGTAGATGGATGGATGAATGTACACATTGATGGATGGTTGTATAGATGGATGAATGGCTTGATGGATGGATGTACACATCAATTGATGGAAATATAAATAGTTCTATACATGGATGGATGAATGCACACATTGATAGATAGTTGTGTAGATGGATGGATTAATGGATAGGTTAATGTACACACTGACTGACGGATGGACAAACGTTCATCCTAATGGAAAGATTGACTAATGAAAGATGAATGTATAAATATCTGGGCGGATTGATAACAGCCAATAGAAGCATTTATGACCAGCAGATGGATGATGATGCGGTGATGAATGGATCGATGGATAAATGAACTGTAGATGTGGACCAGGAGAACTCTTTCAGTATTTCATTAGCTTCCATTCATGAACACAGAAACCTAATGGTGTTTATCTTTGCTCTGGGTTTCTTCTCCTCTCCATTAGTGAGTCAGCTACATTATATAACCATGGTCAAATCTTGTGTTATCCCTCATGCCTGTTGTCAAAGAAACAACCCCATACTCATTCAGCAGCTCATCATCCTCACAATGAAGATTAGGAGCAGAGAGCTGGGGCTCTAGTTCACAAAGGTGATGCTCTGATACATAAAGACTTGATTTAATGGATGATTTAGGGAAAAGATGGGGCTTTATTAATCTCTGCTGCAGATGGCTGATGAAATGCTGTTGTGTAGATGTGTTGAAGAGATTTTATAGAGGAAAATCCCAGGATATCCCCTTGCCATGGGTACTCTGATGCAGAAGAGACCATTTTAATCTGATTTTTGTAGGTTCACTAGAACTCAGTATTTTTATGTGTGAAGTAAGCTGTTGGTCCATTTTCATGATTATTTAACCAGGAAAGCAGAGCAGAGTTTCAAACCAGTGTTTCGGTATTATAAATAATTGTTGCCCTGGTGCACAGATATGATATTTTAGCATCAATAAAGACCAACATTCAGCTTTTTGAATACCATTGACCTTTCATAAATTGGATAAGATCAACCAATAGATGTTATTGCTATTTATCTAGAGTTTTCTGGTTTAGTCGAGACGACCCTACCCTTAAACAGTGGCGCATTTAGATTTAATTTATAATTTTCAATGCAAATGAATATGCTTTTGGATTGTAACAGGTTTTTAAATTGTCTTTTTGGTGCATTAAGATTTTCTTTTTGTAGGTGAAAAATTATAACGAAGGTGTCTTGATACACAATAATTAATATAATTAGTATAAAATCTATAGATAGTTAGAAAGAGAGTGGAAATATAGCTACTTAGTGAAATGCACATTTATTGTTTTTAACACTGGATTTCCAGAATTTCACTTTAGTGCATCACCATACATAGACATCAGAACAAATGTTTGGTTGAAAATGTGCGTGCTCCCAGGTCAGGGGGTTTAAGATTTTTGGAGTCTGCCTGATCGGTCCCAGTGGCTGCCTGGAGGTATCTGAGTCCCTGGTCTCTGTTGGGTCCCCGGCGGGGCTGACCGCCCCTGGGTCCCGGATCGCTGGGTTCCGGGCTCGGCCGGCTTGGGGTGGGAGGCTGCGGGCGGTTCTGTGGGCTTGCCGCTGATATCCCCCGGGACTCTGCCGGCTGCTGGTTGTGACCCTCTGGGGCGATCCTCTGCGCCTCTCGAGAGGGGCTGGGGCTTTTCTGGTTGCAGTCTCCCTGGGGTCCCTGCGCTCTGGGGCAGCTCCTGGATCTCTGGGACTTGGAGCTCCCTCCATCTCCTACACATCTTTGGGGGGCAGATCTGTGGCCCCTCACACTCTCCATTGGACGCTCCTATAGAGAAACCTTATATATACAAGCGCGTGTACACACACAGGTGCTCACATGGTGCTCTCATAAGTATGAACTTGGGCATTTTCAACATGTCTTAAGGCTGCTGTTGGCACTACATGCACTGTGATTTATTATCGTGATTGTTCAGTAAAACAATGTTGATTTTATATTTCTTCATCAAGTTGAAGCAGTGATAGCTCGCTCCAGTTGCGTTGTTGTGTGTCCCTTTAAAAAAATTTTTTTTCTCTTTCTGCAGGTCTAGAAGCAGACTCTTGTTCATCATTGATTGTTTATTTTTGTGTTTTTATGTCTTGAAAGAATAATAAAAAATCTTGAATCAACTTAACATTTTTACAACAAACCACTTTGCTTTTCAGGATACACTCGGCGGGCGTTTCGATGCCTCCCAGGCTCTCGTTGGAGAATTATCCCAGTTCAACCTGTGGGACCGGGTGCTGAAGCCTGCAGAGGTGGCCGCCTTGGCCGAATGCAGCTCATCGGCTTTGGGAAACATCGCCCCCTGGACGGACCAGGATGTCGATGTCTATGGTGGTGCCACCAAGGAGTCCCTGGACCCATGCCACGCTGCGCAGAGGTCCAGCCTCTCAGGCCCCAAACAGTGAAGGGTGACCAGTGGAAATCAGCCAGTCATGGTCCTATTTGATCAGCCAACTTCAGAGTCAGACCAGATGTTTAGAGGTGTAATAAACAGGATTTTAGAGCGTAGTTGCCTTTTGGGAGGCGGGAAGGACCAAGAGATATTTATGATTAAGCTGTAAAGGGTGGCGTATCTGTTTTGTTCTTTGTGTTGGTGTACACGCTCATGTGTTTACTTCTGCAGCGAGTGACTCGGTCATAGACTCACTCCTTTGAAGTCAGCTTGGTAGATCAGCTTCTGGCATCAACAGCTTTAATGGACATGTGGCATAATGGAGGAAAGATTGGATCTGATCAAATATCTCTTTATTACTCATGCTTTGGACCATCTCAACTTAAAAAAAATCACGTAGGCCTACACAAAGACGTGTGTTGTTCTCATGTCAACGTGGTTGTGTTAAATGCTACATGTGATTTCTGGGAGTGCTGACTTTATCATTCAATCAGAAAGAAAATGTTCTGTTTTTTCTTAGCTGTTCTGACTGTTGAGTAACGTCTGTGTGATTTTAATTTCTCTCTATTGCATAACACAACCTAGTGAGAAGAGTTTTTCTTGTAAATGTTGTAAAGCTGAATGTATTCCTGCTAATGTTGCTCGTGTCTTGTCTGCTGCCCTTGCTGTAATCCTGCCACACACCTCACGGTGCTGCAGAAAAGCTGCAACCGTTTGGTTTTTAGCTACAATGCAGCGCTTGCTTCAGAAATAAACACTTCATGTCTCTCTGACTGCTAATCAGATGCTGGCATCATGATGTGTGTTGATAAAACCGTGGTACCCTTGAATGTAATCCAGATGGAATGTGAGTATGTTTGCACGAGTGTCTTCTGCAAAGCCATATTTTCTGCTACTAAAAAAAACAACTTGTTATTGACAGTGTTAGTGTTCACAGATGCCACCGCAACATGCAGATATCTTTGTGGGAAATAAAACAATTATTCAAGATAGTGCTGTACATGTGGGTTGGTGAGCGTTCATTCACCTCACACACACACATGGCCTGTTTCAGTTTAGAGCTGGAACATGGAGAGGATTTACGTTCAACAGGTTAAAAAAACATGTTTTATCCAAAAAAAAAAAACAAGAAATAAATGTCAAAAATGCATTTGAAATGCTACATCAGCTCGTCTCGTCTGATTTCCATTAATTTCATTGCCAAATTTAGATGGCGCAGTTTTCTGCAGCAAAGATTTTATTGCATCTATCCGGTGGTGTGATAACATATAGCTTCTGTTTACTAAACTGTTTCATATCAATGTTTACAGTTTGATTAAGGTCATAGGTCAGGCATTCTCCTTTAGGTAGAGAGCAGCCTTCATGGGTCCACGAGGTAAGCTTGGTTTATGCTTGACGCATTCACTTTCCGCTTAGTGATGCGGCTCGCGGATGGAACGCGCTTCACAACTTGCAGCGTTTATGGTTCATGCGACTTGTCTCTGAAGTGAGCCAATATTCTCCCAAACTTAACGGGGCAGCATGGAGCTCTACAGCATGCATCCAACACTACACCATAGTAGAAGTAGAAATTACTGTTTACAACATGGCATTCCAGCATTTTTTAACAGCGTCCTCGTCTTTTCCGACAGTGCGAGCTATTTCTCTCCAAGAATTATTAACATGTTGATCACGGTGATCTTTGAGAGCTGAATCATATAAATGTCTGTATTTACGAACCTCTGCCATACTAGTTCTTGCCAGTCCGCCATGTTTTTCCGCGTCTGACCGTCCGAGTGGTTAGAAAATTTCCTAGGTGCGCGGAAATTTTGGGTCGTGCGGAGTCGCGGTGGAGGGGCGTGGTTGTTAAAATGACGCAATTTGGCTGTGCGGAGCCGTGCGGACCTCGCGGACGCATCAAGCATAAACCAACCTTTACAACAATTCATCTGGGTCCTGAAGCCGCCCCAGACCATCACACTACCACCAACATGCCTGACTGTTGCAATGTTAGCCTAAGGAGGCACAATACATCGGCATCAGTATTGGTATCGGCCGGCGTTAGTCATTTTTTAGCATATCTTTATCGGTCCGATAAATAAAAGTAGGCCAATATTAACAAACAATTTTTTTTCCATCTTGGTTCCATTTGTTTATCTGTTTCAGAGGGTGAGGGTGGTGATGTGTATTTGTTTAGACAATTATTTTCATCATCTCAGAAGCGTAAATGTATGTGGTGTGTGTTCATAATAATGTAAATTCAGCTTTAATAATTTTCCTTCTATTCAAAATCTGCTGATTTTAGAAGCATTAGTGTCAGTATATCGGTATCAGCAAATATCGGTTATCGGCCATAACAGTGATATTAATATTGGTGTCGGCCCTAAAATTTCATATTGGTGCTTCGCTGCTTTACACCAGATGTAATGAGACACCATCCAATATAATAAATAAGTTCGACGTTTGACTCGTCTTTCCACAGGAAATTTCTCAAAAGTTTTGGGAATCAACAAGATTTTTACTGGCAAATGCTCTTTGTGTTATTTTGGCCAGCAGAGGTTTTGGTCTTGAAGCACTTCAACTCAGGCATGCAATTCCAATGATATTTTGGGTTCTTTTGTTCTCATTTTTCTTAAGAAAGGGGCATTTTGCATTTTGAGGTCTTTTAGCTTAATTCATGTTATAAGTCAGGTTCTACGAAAGTAAATTCTTAATTCTGAAGAGCTAGCAGTAATCAGGCCTGGGTGTGGCTAGCGAAACTGAACTCAGCTGGTTATTCATGTTAAATTAATCATTTAACTAGAAGCTTGTTGTGTTTTCACTGGTCTGTATATTTGAGTTCTAGCATTAAAGGGCAAGTTTGCTGAGAAACGGATAATACTCTTTATGTTTGAAATCCAATCAGTCACTTTGAGTTTCACGTCCAGGCTTAACTAGTTTTCTACACTACTTCCTGCATTAGCCGCTGATAGAAAATAGGCAGGGAAGAAAAAACAGATCTACATGACATCTAAAATTGTCATTCATGGAGTCACCCACTTTGACTCATGACGGGAAAGGCTGTTGTTGATTTAGCATCCAGGATGGAGAGGAGCACATCTCAGGTAGCAGAAGCTAACGGTTAGCATCTGCACCTCCACAACATGGAAGAACTCCTTCAGGCTTGTGTTATTTGTGGAGATAAATATCAGCTTTGCAGAGCAAACAGAGTCAGTGGTAAAGTTACATTGCTATTAGCCAATCAGAGGCAAGATGTGAGAATATTATGAAAACAATGAGTAAGCTTGCTTTTTCCTGGTCTCCTTTGCTCTACTTCCTGAAACAGGAGCACAAGAGTTTTTTTCCCCCACAGAGGTTGACTCAAAGCAATCATTTAAAGACCCATCAGTTGTCAAACACACTGGTATGTGGTGAAAATTGTCCTCCAGATTTGACCCATCTCCATGGGGAGTGGTGAGCTGCAGACCTGGCCACGCTCAGGAACTACTTGGTGGTTTAACCCCCCAATCCAACCCCTTAAAGCTGAGTGTCAAGCAGGGAAGCACTGGGCCCTGTTTGTAAGGTCTTTGATATGACCCGACCAGGATTTGAACCCCGATCTCCCAATCTCAGGATTTACACTCATACTACTAGGCCACTGAGAATCAAGAGACCACTGCAAATGTGTTGGAAAAAAAAGGTGAACTAGGTCTTAAAGACTCAAAAATATATTTAGTGTAAGCCTATACGTTGTAATTGAACAGAATGGCGCTCTATTTTTCACCAATCATCATTTGTGACTTTCTTCTGTAGGTGTTGAATTATGTGCTTCGACCCAAGACACCAGGTTTTTAACCCATTCTCATTCCAAGGCATTAGCGACGCAGAACGGATTACTCGCGAGCTTCGCTGTGCACCATACTGTTACCTCGGCTTTCCACCGGCCATGAAAGCGGTTACGTAGCGTGATAGCGCCGTTCTATCCGCAAGCTTGTTCCCAAACGGGAACAATTCTGATGCGAAACGGAAGTGAAAGCGTTCCACACAGCTGATCCTGTGACATCACTAAATCACGGGGGAATTGCAACACCACACGTGACTTCAGACGTTCACACACAATAATAAACAAGAAGAAAGACAGCTGCATGCACAAAAAAATGTCTGCGTAGCATGTCGGCCACATAAGTTCACAGGAAATGTGTACTGCACGTGACCTGTATTTTGAAAGTTTCCGGATGTTCTATGCTGCTTTTGTGTTTGACTTCCTGTTGGGCTCAATCTAAACTGTGTTTTGCAACACTTCGATGTGCAGCGGAAAGAAGGGGTTAGAGTCTCAGCCACGGAGAGGCTTCTCTGTCATCCTCCTCATCGGACTCGCGAGATCACAAAACCCATGAGGGATTGCCAGGATCAAAGCCATTAAAAACACATTGTAGCAAATAAAGCTGTGAGGTCACATGATAGATGTAATCTAGAAGTGAAATCACATCACTGAAATAGTCTTTTATTTGGAAAATTACCAAACATTTTACACCAAAACCGTGTGTGATTTTCTGTCTGTGTTAACTGCAAAAACTGACAAGCTCCAGGAGCTGAAGCGGCTCACTGCATCAATAGAACCCAATCCTATCTTGGGTGGCGCAGTGGGATGCATCTGAAATGTTATGCGCCACAGCCAGTTTCAACCCTATTGACTATAATGGATTCCATTTGAACCTGCGATGTTCCACTGCGGTACTGCTGTACCGCGCCACTGATGCCTCCAGTGTGAAGTCACTTTTGTATTTTGGTATTCCTTGTAAACTTTTTCAATTTCCATTAGCATTAAGAATAATAAACACATTCTTACGTTTGGGAAGAAAATACATTTTAGTTTGCTTGCAATATACATACATATATCTCTATCTATCTATCTATCTATCTATCTATCTATCTATCTATCTATCTATCTATCTATACATATATAATATATATATATATAATATATATATATATATATATATATATATATATATATATATAAAACAAAAATTGTAGCATTTTCTCCATTTTGAACCAGAAGTGATGACGCTTTTAAATATTTAGTATGGCAATTTATTAGTAGCTGTTCTGGACATTTTCACTCCCATTGTGCACACAGAGGAAAACCAGAGTTTCAACAGCACTTAGTATTAAGAGGAAAAACATTATTAACTAAATAACTCACTTGAAAGTGACAAGGTGGAACACTTTGGTCACGAGAGTAGTTCTGGATTAAAAAGGCATTCCTCTTGCTGAGTGTCGCTGAAAGTTCTCATAAAAAAATAAAAGTATTCCAAAGAAAATTATCCATGTTTCCTTTTTAAGACATTATATGAATTTTTAAGCTATGTTTTCAAAAATACTTAATGGAAAGTTTTTAAGCTTTCAGACAATTGGCACCCTCCCCTCATTTAATGGAAATTAGTTGATCAAATACAAATACAAATAAACATCTATTTGGTTAAAATTACTTTTATTTGATTCTTTGCGAAACATCCAAATCCATTTTTGAAAATGACTTTTGTTGCTACAAGTTCTGATAAAAATTTAAGTGTTTCATACTAAGCACTTGGGATAAATTCTCTCCATGAGCTGAGAAAAAAAACCTAACCACCAAACTGAGTTCTGCATCTACTTGAGACTTGCTGCAGAAAAGGGGAGCAAAACTTGGATTATCATCCACCAAACGTAATCTGATGTTATTAAAATGAAAACAAGAAGTTCAGTTAGCTGATGTCTGCACAACACACTCGTTTTATTAGATATATTTTTCTAGTGAAATTACTCTTATAAATATTTAGCTGTAAATAAAATCTATATTCAACACAGTACTTATGGGATCTCATTTACATCCAATTTTGAGGGTACTGACGCATCGCTGTGAACATCACAGGAATCAGAATTAGCCTGACACCGTGCAGATTAAGGTTCTGAATCTCACTTTGATCCGACCGACAAAGCATCACAACTCTGTGCTGCAACAAAAACTGTGGTAACAAAGCTGTCATTGCTTCTCCTCTAGACAAGCCATGCAGGGTGATTTTTGCACCCCGCTGCGGTGTGCCTGCAGGATTCTCATGTTTTAATAATATCCGACATTCTCATGTTTTTCCTCCACATCACCTCTTTTTTTCTTCTCTATTTATCTCTCATCGACTATTTGTCCTTTTTTTTGAAAGCCTCTTGAATTGTCTAAAAGGCTACGTTGTTATAATTAATGGATTAATAAAACCATTGTGACATTTTTTTTGCAGTTGTAATTATTAACCCACACACGTCTTTGGTTTGATTTAATTTAGTTGTGGTCAGGTCGGAGTTATAGGACCTGTCCGTGTGCTCGGTGGAGACAATATTCACCCAAGACACCCCAGAAAGGCTGATCTTTCATGTAGACATAACATATTACTCATAAATTTAACTGAGACCATGCTGATTCGTGACTGCCGGTCTGCCCACACACCTCATTTCTTGGTGTCTCAGCTGAGCTGTAAGATGGTGTGTAACCTCCTACAATATTTCATAGCATTATGGGTATCACTTTAGCTTGATTTCCTCAGTTTCCCTTTGTAATTATTTTTAATCCCTTTAAACAGACAAATTAAGACTAAGCTCCTGGCAGTCTTCATCGATAAAGCTTTAAATGATTTTTCTAATTAGATTCCACTCATTCTTGATGTCTTTGAGTGCTAGAACTGATTTGAATAATGAGAAATTAATGATAAACTGGCAATAATTACAAATCTAATGGTCAGTTTGCTTTTAATGGTCTTTCTGATCTCTGAGAGGTCAAAAGGTTTATCGAATACTGTGCTCACAATCTTGTTTCTCATAATTCACTGTGAGTTATATGACTTGTTATTTTTGAAATAGCATTGGTCACACAGAGTTTCACATGTAGTCTAAACGTGAAAATGGCCTTCTACCCCCGTGTCCTGCATTAGCCGTTGATAAAAAGTAGACATGAAAGCTCAGGTCAGAAAAAGCCGGTCAGATCTACATCACACTGTAAATTTGCATTCATGGACTCACCCATCTTGGCTCGCCACAGGGGAAAGCTGTTGTTAATGTAGTGTTCAGGTGATTGCAGAGCATGTCTTGGTTCAGATAAGCAAACTCCACAACATGACAGGACTCCTTCAGGCTTGTGTTATTTGCGGAGATAAAATGTCAATTTTGCAGAGCGAATGGAGGCAGTCAAAGAGTCACATTGCTTTTAGCCAATCAGAGTTGAGATATCCAAAACATCATGAATAATAATGAGTACAAATCTAACTCCGGCTGTTTGCCACCTCTACTTCTCCAGCTAACTTCTACTTCCTGAAACAGGAGCACCAGAGCTTTGTTTTCCCACAGAGATCAACTCACAAGTCATTCATTTAGACCACAGAAAATGTACTGAAATAAAAAATGTATGCCCATTTTAAGACATTGATAATTTATCTGTCCACGCACCTTCTTACAAGCTTTCATCTAGCATACCCTTCACTGAGGTGAGCTAGTTTGCAAATCAAACCTTCAATCCTCCCTCTTTGATCTCCTCGTCCACATGCAGGATGTTTTGAGAACATTTCTGCTGAGTTCTGTTGCCATGGGAATCAGGTTAGGAGCATCACTTCACTTTGTTTGGCAGTTGAACATCACTGTCTTGAAAATGATGTAATTTGCCTTTGAAATGTAGAAGGACTGCTGATTCTTGACCTGAAGAGTTGACTCTTCAGTGTGTGTGTGTGTGTGTGTTGTCATCAGTGTGTGGACTGCAAAGACAACATCTCACAGACTCAGTTCTTTGAGTCCTGTCCTTTGGATGAACCTATTTTGGTTTAAGGGTGTTGCTCCTTGGAGTGGAAGTGAAGCATCTTCAATGAAGTGAGAAAAAAAATATCGGTCATTTTTATAACTTTACCAAATTCAACCGTCGGATTTTAAATAAGTATAAAGGTGTGGGCGTGGCTAAGCCTCAAACTTTGACCTGTCGCCACGCCACTCTTTTTTTCACAGCTCCCTATTGGACTCCTTTTACCCAATCACCAGCAATCTCTGGCAAATAGCAGCAGATCAGTTGAGGTCACTTGGTCTCCAGTACTGGCAGGTTTCGAAAAAAGGCGGGGCTTTGGGAGCATGGCGAAATTCGCCATCAGGCCGTGGAAATACGTTTGCCTCTCATTTCTTCAATTATCGTGACATCGCCACGAAATTTCTGGTGAGGGATCCTAGTCTGACCCCCAATAGAATTAGACAGCTGAAGTTTGTGGGCGTGGCCTATTTTCTGAAATAGCGCCCCCTAGGACCATTAAAACTGTCAGCCCCAAGCCATGCTTTGACTGAGGATCACCAAATTTGGTATACTAATGTGGTGTCTCAGGACCTACAAAAAAGTCTCTTGGAGCCAAGCACAATGTCGCACAGGAGGTCGGCCATTTTGGTCCAAGTACTCGATTTAGTGGTTTTCGCACATGTTGTTTGGACATTGATGCCCTGTCGCCCTTTTCACTGATCACCTTCAAACTTCTGTTATGTACTCTTAAGACAAAGGGTAAAATATTTAACCGTTGGATTTTAAATAAGTTTAAAGGTGTGGGCGTGGCTAAGCCTCAAACTTTGACCAGTCGCCACGCCACTCTTTTTTTAACAGCTCCCTATTGGACTCCTTTTACCCAATCACCAGCAATCTCTGGCAAATAGCAGCAGACAAGTTGAGGTCACTTGGTCTCTAGTACTGGCAGGTTTCAAAAAAGGGCAGGGCCCTGGGAGCATGGCGAAATTCCCACCATGGAAATACGTTTGCTTCTCATTTCCTCAATTCCCATGATATCATCAAAAGATTTCTGGTGAGTGATCTTAGTCTGACCCCGAATATAAATCGATGTCATAAGCTGGTGGGCGTGGCCTTTTTTCTAAAATAGCACCCCCTAAGACCATTAAAACTCCTTAGCCCCCAGTCATGCTTTGACTGAGGATTGTGAAATGTTGCACACTGATGTAGTGTGCTTGGGCCTACAAAGAAGTCTCATGGAGCCATGCTCCATATCCCACAGGAAGTCGGCCATTTTGTTCCAATTACGTTTCAGATTCTCTTTCAAAGCTGGAATATTCTGCTACTGTAAAACATTTTTAGTGGGGACGGCTGGCAGGCTAGGAGGAGAGGCTGAGTCGGATTGAGGTGACAGCTCACAGTGTTCGCAGTTGATTGATTGATTGAAATCTTTATTTTGAACACAATTTTTTTTTTAAAAAGTACAACAACGTAGAATTCAAAGAGACAAATAATTACCTCAAAACAAACAGAAAAAGAAAACGAGCAGTCACAACTAATAACCTTCATGTTCAAAAAGGAGCAGGAAGAAGCATAAGCTTATTTAATCCCACCCCTTTTCCATTATCTAGTAATAAATAGATATACCTACATATACACATACATATATGTTTCCATCTACATACATGCACATACACACCCATTCACAATTTCAGTATCCCCAGGAACACTTCATAGTATACACAACCTACAGATATATATATACACATACCGTCATACCCATGCCCCCGCCAAAAAAAAGAAAAGAAAGGAAGAAGAAAGAAAAGAAAAATGCACGTCGGGGTGTCTGGTGCGCATGGGCGCTCGTGCGCCACCGGTCGCAGGGCGATGGGTTTGGAAAGCGTCGGGGATGGAGAGGGGGGGTTGCGGACGGAGGGCGAGCAGCTTCACTGCGAGGGCCGAACGACGCTGCTTGCAGCTTTAATTGATACTTCTACCTTCATTACCACTTTCAGAGGGAGGCATTTTAATATAAAGTTCTTCAGTGGCCTTCAATCTGCCTGCAGCTTCTCAATTATTGATTTTCACTGCAACTCTTAAAGCATCTCAATTCTCTTAACTTGTAATTCTCTTAAATTCTGAGTTAGTTTAATTTTATTTATTTATTTTTATTTAACCAGATGAGATGAGTTTGTGGCTCTCTTGTAAATACGTGGACAGAGGAAGTCATTAAAACATTTTATAAATATATTCTACATTTTGTGTGAAAGCTATTGAATACAAAATTTTATCATGTGCCTTCTGTCACCTGTAAGCTTACAGAAATGAAAAAAGAAAGAAAAAAATCCCCGTTTGTTATCATTGTGGATTTATTTGTATAGTTTTCATGTGCATTTAGTTTGTTATAAAAATCATTTTCCTCTGTTAACTCTGATTTTTACAGAGCTGCCACCCACACAAAACAAAATTAGAGCAATATCACATCTTAACTTTACTGTTCTAACAATGTAATTTTTTTTACTGTTTCTTTTCACGGTTGCACAATATATTAGCATGTTATTACAAAACAGCATAATGTTCTAACAAGATCATTTTCACGTTTTTACAATATAATATCACATTCATACGACATAGAAAGTGATATTTTGTACAACCGTGCTTAATATGCACATTGTACGAACGTGAAGATGTATTGTAAAAAAATATAATATTGTAAGAACATGATAATATATATCGTACAAACATTGTTGGAAAAATTAAGTCATGATGTTATACAGTGGTGTGAAAAACTATTTGCCCCTTCTTGATTTCTTGTTCTTTTGCATGTTTCTGCTCATCTGATCATCAAACACATTTAACCATTATTCAAAAATAACACTAGTAAACACAAAATGCAGTTTTTAAATGATGGTTTTTATCATTCAGGGAGGAAAAACATCCAAACCTACATTGCCCTGTGTGTAAAAGTAATTGCCCCCTGAACCTAATAACTGGTTGGGCCTCCCTTAGCAGCAATGACTGCAATGAAGCGTTTGCAATAACTTGCTACGAGTCTTTTACAGCGCTCTGGAGGAATTTTGGCCCACTCATCCTTGCAGAATTGTTGTAATTCAGCTTTATTTGAGGGTTTTCTAGCATGAACCGCCTTTTTAAGGTCATGCCATAGCATCTCGATAGGATTCAGGTCAGGACTTTTACTAGGCTACTCCAGAGTCTTCATTTTGTTGTTCTTCAGCCATTCAGAGGTGGATTTGCTGGTGTGTTTTGGGTCATTGTCCTGCTGCAGCACCCAAGACGGCTTCAGCTTTAGTTGACGAACAGATGGCTGGACATTCTCCTTCAGGATGTTTTGGTAGACAGTAGAATTCATGGTTCCATTTATCACAGCAAACTTTCCAGGTCCTGAAGCAGCAAAACAACCCCAGACCATCACACTACCACCACCACATTTTACTGTTGGTATGATGTTCTTTGTCTGAAATGCTGTGTTACTTCTACGTCAGATGCAACGGGACATTTGTCTTCCAAAAAGTTCAACTATTTTCTCATCAGTCCATAAGGTATTTTCCCAAAAGTTTTGACAATCATCGAGATGTTTCTTAGCAAAACTAAGATGAGCCCTAATGTGGTTTATGCTTAACAGTGGTTTGCGTCTTGGAAATCTGTCATGCAGGCCATTTTTGCCCAGTCTCTTTCTTATGGTGGAGTTGTGAACACTGACCTTAATTGAGGCAAGTGAGGCCTGCAGTTCTTTAGAAGTTGTCCTGGGGTCTTTTGTGACCTCTCGGATGAGTTGTCTCTGCGCTCTTGGGGTAACTTTGGTTGGCCGGCCACTCCTGGGAAGGTTCACCACTGTTCCACATTGTCGCCATTTGTGGATAATGGCTCTCACTGTGGTTCGCTAGAGTCCCACAGCTTTAGAAATGGTTTTATAACCTTTACCAGACTGATAGATCTCAATTACTTTTGTTCTCATTTGTTCTTGAATTGGCATGATGTCTAGCTTTTGAGGTGCTTTTGGTCCACTTCTTTGTGTCAGGCAGCTCATATTTAAGTGATTCTTGATTGAAACAGGTGTGGCAGTAATCAGGCCTGGGCGTGGCTACAGAAATTGCACGCAGGTGTGATACACCACAGTTAGGTTATTTTTTTTTAGCTAGGGGGCAATTACTTTTTCACACAGGGCAATGTAGTTTTGGATATTTTTCTCCCTAAATAATAAAAACCGTCATTTCAAAACTGCATTTTGTGTTTACTTGTGTTATCTTTGACTAATGGTTAAATGTGTTTGATGATCAGAAACATTTTGTGTGACAAACATGCAAAAGAATAAGAAATCAGGAAGGGGGCAAAGAGTTTTTTCACACCACTGTAATATGACATCACTCTAATTTTCTTTTACATAGGTGGCAGCTCTACGCTTACGTAGATTTATGTTAATCTGCAGTAAGAGATACAAGGTCATGACAGAGAGGGACATATAAACTACACTAATGGGAGAATATTTTACAGAAAACTACAAAACATTAATAACAAATAAAATTATAATATAATATTTTGATACAGGTATGGATGTTTCTATTGCTATTTTATTTGTTTCGTGAAACTGAGATTTTTTTTTAAATTTATTTGGCCTAATTTATTAGATACATAGAAGGAAATTTACAGCACCTGGAGAGGGTTGACGTTTTTCCGAGAGTTGAGTGACAGGTTGTTTTAGCCAATAAGAACAAAACTAGGATACAAAGGGGAGGGACTTTGCGGAAAGCGCACTTAGCAATGTAACATGTCTCCTTAACAACCGATGCCAGAGTCAAACAACAGAAGTTTTAGCTGGACAAACGCGTCGTAAGTAACACCTCTCTGTGGTGTTTTGCATTTGTATTCTCCCGAAAACACACTGCAGTTCGTTATTTTACAACGGAGGAGTTAAAAATGACGTCTTTGTAGTGGATAGCTTCTTTCAGCTGTTTGCTTTAAAACAGGCTAAGCTAATTAGCTAGCTAGTGAAGACTCGCTTGTTCGTGTTGCTAATTCGCAGTAGTTTGGTCACGTATACGAATTATCCATTGTGTCAACATTATGTAAAACTTAAAACGTGCTCGTTGTTATAAACTATAGTTTTATCACGCTGTAGAGGCTCAGTGTTGTAAGCTAACCTCTCTCCAGTTAGGTCACTAGCTACACTGACACTGGAGTAGGCATAATTTTACTGTCTGTGCTCTTTCTGACTTTGTTACTAGCTGGGTTTAATAAACTAAGGTGGGGGATTTAATGTGCTGCAGGAGTCGGAATGGCTGGGACCGGCGAGGCAAAAAAAGAAGAGGCCGACTACAAGAGACTTAACAGCTTTCCCCTCATCAGAGTAAGGCTGGATCAGGCTTCAAGAGAAAAACCGCTGATTTTAGAATGACTCCATCTAAAAAAGGCTGGCTCACTGAGGTTAATAATAGTTTGATGAGCGTTGAATCTACGTAGTAATGGCTTCTTTATTATAACTGTTACGAGTTTAGGTTAAAGCTTAATATTCTTGGTGTTATTCTCTAACTATTCAACCCTTTGACTATTTAAGAAACCTACAACATTGTATAACTATTGAATTATACAGTTAAGCTGTAGCATTAAACCAGAGGTGTAAAAACAATGTAAACTTTTCCCAGATAACATATTTCTTCAAATTGGATAGATGCTTTTTAGTATTTTATGCCACATTTCACAATAACTATAAAACCTAAAACATATTTCCAACCACTTGTTTACTACTAATATTCATATAATCCATCATTGTCTTCTACATATAGTATTAATGGATTTTTAAACTAATGTAGGCCCTGTTTGCAGTTTAAGAAATTAAAATGAATCTGTTTGTCTCTGTTTAATCTGTCTTTATGGATGAAGTTTCCCAAATACATAAATTAATAGAAAGAGAAGGGCTTTACTCCCTTTTAAATTGCATGTAAAGGTCATTTAATATGCAAGTGCATTTAGATTTTGATTGTAGATGATCCACATGCAAAACAACACATAAGAGGGAAAATGCAGTTCCTCACTGTTCATTTGTCCTCAGCACACAGACATGCCAGAGGAAATGAGGGTGGAGACCATGGAGCTGTGTGTAACAGCCTGCGAGAGGTTTGCCACCAACAATGAGGTGTGTAGTTAGCTATTTTTTGTTTTACTGTGTGCCTTATAAACCTTACGGTGTACTGACGGTGTTATAAAATGACCTAAATACATTATGTACTCAAAATTTTTTGCCGTGCTTCCCAGAGTGCTGCAAAGATGATTAAGGAGTCCATGGACAAGAAGTTCGGCAGCTCGTGGCACGTGGTGATTGGCGAGGGCTTTGGCTTTGAAGTCACACACGAAGTGAAGAATCTACTCTATATGTTTTTTGGTGGGAGCCTGGCAGTCTGTGTTTGGAAGTGCTCATAGCACCTCCCCCACCTCCCTTCAGATGTGCTCAAAAACTGGGAATGAACACCAGCTTCCAACCAGACGCTGGTTCCGTTTTTTTGTCATGGCGTTTTTAGTTTGCCACCAGGGATTTAGTCATTTGGTCAGAGTTTCAAAGTCGGATTGTCACCTTTGTCTGGTGGTATGAAAAATTCACCTATCTGTTTTATGTTGTTATTTTTCTAGTTTTATTTTAATCAAAGTCCCCCCCCCCCTCCCCCCCCCCACACACACACACTTCTAAGCATCTTCCAGAATGTTTGTGTTTGTATTGTTGGAAGTAAACTCAACTTTTACAAAAATGACAGCCAGCCAGGGTCTCCAAAGTCCTTTATCCTCATTTCTCTTCAGGTAGTGCATGTGTGCATGTGTGTGTGTGTGTGTTGATTACATGTTTGTGTGTGCTGGACACACACATTTTTTTTAATACCTACACACCTTTCTGAGCAGAATTCCTTTTAACTACTTTTTCCTCTGTCCATGTCATCTGAAATGATCTCACACGTGTCTTTCTCTCTCTCCAATGGCACTACTCTTTCAATAACTTTTGTAATGTTTTTTATGTGTACATATTTTGATGCAGGAAAACCAGTGTCACCTTCTTACAAGAAGCCAAACACTAAAACTTGATCAAAACTTTTCTCCTTGTAAAGGTATTTGTAATAATCACCCCTATAGGTGACAATAGCAATGTGATTGTGTCATGCTGATGCTGGTTTTAATGATCCAGCGCACTGGACCATGGGAACTTACCTGATTGTAAAATAAACTTGAAATGTGGTGAAATTGAAACTCAGTCTGGTTTTCTTTAGTCCTTGAGAATCAAAGTTAGATTTGTTATGTCTTAAAGCTGAAATCTAGAGTTTTTTTCTCAGAGGGAAACCATCTGGAAGTGGAAAAATGTATTGTGCCTTTAAGCCTTTCTCACAGCTTCCATGATTATGGCTGGAAGCAATGCCTCTTGTTCGTGAACGTGCACCTCTAGCTAGGCAACAGCTAAAAAACATTTTTAAAGACTAACTTGTTCATAAGGCATGCTGTCAACTGCATCAGTCTAAGTAGTTCTGAAAATTAGCATGTATACTCTGTAGTTAAGTGGATGTTGAACACTAATTGCTAATAATGAGCGGCACTGCACTCAAATTGCATACGATATTCCTGAAAATACTCTGGACTGCTGTGGAATACTGGTTGAATCAATACATTTGCAGTGGTCTCCAGTAGGGTTGAATACCTTGTAAGTCAACTCGGGGTGGCAAAACACTGAATCACCATTTCCAGGAACAAAAAATCCGCCACATCACAGCGGAGCTTCGTAGACTCTTATTTCCTTATATTTGGACATTTTGCCTTGGACTGGATAACAGCAACGCGACTCTACCACTGACTTGCAACATTCATGTTTTATCTCCACAAGCCTGGAGGAGCTGCCTTGCGGTGAAGTGGCTAATGCTAACGGTTAGCTTCTACTAGCTGAGAGACACTGCAGTTTCCTGGACGCTAAAACGACAACAGCCTTCCACGTCATTAGTCAAAATGGGTGAGTCCATGAATGTTAATTGGTGACAGAGTGATATATAGATTTGTCAGGATTTTCAAATCCTAGAGTTCCACCGTCTATTTTCTATCAGAAGCTAATGCAGGATGGTGTGGGAGACAATTTTCATGTTCAGCCTGCATGAAAAACTCAGTGACTGATTATAATTAGAAATAATAAAATATTTGTTTTTCAGTCATCCACACCTTTAAGCATGGCCATTTAGGTAATGAAATCAGAATTTTGTTGCTGGAGAATAAAAAAGCTGAGGCAGGTGTGAACATAAACATACTGCAGGTTTCATCTAAATAAAAACAACAGTTTTACACAGAATATGTGCTGCATCTTTAAGAATAAATGCATTTAATTGTAAATAATTCATTTTGAATATCTGGTTAGGGTTAGGGTTAGGCTATGAAATGAAGAAAGGTCACCCCCGAAGGTGGTGACCCTCCTAAATGCACTGTCCATCGAGGGGGCTTCCGTGGCTGACGGCTGTCCCTTTCCACCCAGTTGTCAGTAACCACAAGCCCAAATTTTGAATTCCTCTGTCTTTCTCCACCTCCATTTTTCTGGCTTGGCACCCCCTTTACATATCTTTCCCTTACTTCCTTTTAATTGGCATTGCTTTGCTTTCTTTAGTGAAAATATGTGCTTCACACAGAGATGCTACATACCAACAGTTGCTTTGAAGCAGCTTTTTCAAAGGAGAGCAGACTCAAAGAACCCATCCAAAAATAACAAGAGTTTAGGGGTTTAGTGTTTGGCCAGTCATTGTGAATAAATCTGGGTTTCTAAAAGAACTTTGTGCTTTTAAAGCTGCAGAGTCACAATTTAGATGCAATTTTTCCTCCCGAGGCCATTTTGGAAATGAGCTTCTGTTGTTAAACGCTCAGTGTAGCTCAAACGTCTGTAGAGTTCTTCACTGAAGGTAAGAACTCAGCTTGTTTTGTTGAGGGATTTTTAGAAGATAGATAGAATCTCTTTAAAATTGCATTAGTTTATTAGTAAAATTAAAACTAAAATGCATTCTTGATGAACCTTAAGTATTAATCAGGAAAACATTGAACTAATATTCAACTTTGTGTCGGCAAAACAAAATCTGAAAAGTGATCTGTTTTTAGGAGGTGACAGAAATGCGATCAAATGTGACATGACAGTATTGACTTGTCCCTTCGGAGGTCACAGTTCATCGTGACCCAGTAGTTGAGGTTGCCAGTGTTGACAAAGCAGCAGGACCATCAAAAACACAGAGTGACCTCACATCAGGTCACACTGTTCCATGGGTACAAAAACAGAATAAGTCCTGATTTTTACCCGTATAAAAAAACCAAAAAGTGTTATTCAGCAAATGGTTATACCATAGATCGAGTGTTTACCTTAAGTCATACGTCAGGTTGCTTTTGTTGGGTGCAACACCAATAATAATTTCAGTCAGTTTAAAGTTAATTTATTCATCCGTTGATCCCAGATAAGCCATACGCAGTTACAAATTAAAACTCCGGAGTCGTTTTTCCATGGAAATAAAATACGTTTTTAGTTGTGAATGAAAAATAAAATACATATATACATATATATATATATATATATATATATATATATATATATATATATATATATATATATACATACATACATATAGGTTGACTAATTCAGGACTGCACAGGACTGATTTCAGCCAATATTTTTAGGGGAGCATAAAGGAGTTATATTAGGACTTTTTTTATTGAGACATAATAGTTCTGTGGTCGATATAAAATATATTTGTGAAGTTATTTGCACTAAATCCCTCTCTCATAAATCAATTTCAGCTGTTTGATTCTTCACTTTCAGTACCTTCTAGAACAGGGGTGTCAAATACGCGGCCCGCAAGCGGGTTGAATCCGGCCCGCCAGATGGTTGTGAAAACTTTATTTTCATACTTTACAATGTAGAGTGAAAATAAACTTATCATTGTGAGCAAGTTTTCTCTGTAACGAGTATAAATAAAACAAAGCTGCGCTCAAGGCTCACACAAGAACTTGAATCCCATCCTGAAGTTGGCCGCCACTCAGGATGTGACTTCTGATATTGATGTTCTGGTGAAAGCTAAACGATGTAAAGTAAAATGAGTCAAATATACTTTAAGTGCTGCATGGAACTGATCTTGCCATGTGATCTGTAAGCTCTTTGAATCACTAAGGAATTTTTATTTATTTATTGATTTTTTTTATTTTATTTTCAATTACGCTTCAGGTGTTGTACTTGTACTACACTGTCCTCAGGCTCCAGCCTTGTTTTATATTGATTGTATTAAAACAAAGAAAACAATCTGAAGTTTGTTTTAATTTTATTTACCGGTCCGGCCCACTTGGGACTAGATTTCCCTCAATGTGGCCCCTGAGCTAAAATGAGTTTGACACCCCTGTTCTAGAATGAGCAGTTTCAGGTCACTTTAAGAAAAACAAGCTGCATCTGGCCATGTCCACCCATCCCACACTCAGGCCCTGTCCACACGTAGCCGGGGATCTGCCAAAACGTAGATATTTTTCTACATTTTGGCCTGTCATCCACACGAAAACGGAGTTTTTTCACACGAAAAAGGATCTTTTTAAAAATTCCGGCCAAAGTGAAGATCTGCATTTTCTCCGTTTTGGGTGTCTGCGTGTGGACAGACAAAACCGGAGTTTTAAGGTCCGCAACGTCACGTTCCGCGACAAAAAAATGCTGACATCACGTTTGCGACCTGTGTTTACACTAGCCGACAGCATGGATGCCCTCAGAGCTGTGCTCGCTTTATCAATTGTCCAAGCGCTTTTTGCTTGTTTGTTTTTGCAAGCGGAATTACTGCTCCTTGCGGAAGACCACAGACGAAGGACGAGGTTAAGAACGGCGAAGTACTGCCACCTACAGGTCTGGCATGTCCTTAACAACGTATTTATCCGGGTACGTGTGGACAGAGTTTTTTTTTTTTAAACGAGGTGGTGTGGATGCAAGTTTTTGGAGGGGCGGATATTCGTTTAAAAAAAACCCGGCTACGTGTGGACTAGGCCTCAGGCTGCTATAAGCTGAGAAGCTCCAATATCCAAGAGCAACTCAGAGTATAGTTGTTGCTCCTTCAACAGCAACTCTCTCTTACATATGAGAGCATCTATTCTAATTTCTCCGTTTGTGACATCACAAACAGGGACTTTTTGAAATGACTCGTTTTTGGCACAAAGATACTAAAACCAAACACTGACTAAAGACACATTTGGAGTGTTTATAGAGGCAACAGAGACCCACATGTCAGCACAGAAGGACACATGAGGTGAGTTTTGCATAGTATTACCCCTTAGTGCAGGCGTGTCAAAAGTGTGGCCCAGGGGCTGTTTGTCACCATTGGAATGATTTCATACAGCCCCCAATTGGATTATCTAAGAGTAATATTTTTGTCTCTCTAGCAGACTGTTGCTGTAGATGGTAAAAAAAAATTATGCAGAGATTTTTTTTTTTACTAATACAAGGAATGTGTTTTGATTAAAAAGTACACTGTAAAATAACGTTAGAGGTTGTTTTTTTGCGGGGAATTTTAACTTAATAACTTTTGCTTTTGCCTTGGGAAGTTTGGACATCTGGGGTCCAAATTTAGCAGGTGGGCATGTAACACTGACAAAAGAATGATTTTAAAGTTATTGTGCAAGACGTGAAAAGCGTTTTTATTCAGGTTTTTGCGTGAAAACAACCCAAATCTGCTCTCCACATTTCTAATGTTGTTGTCTGAGATTTACTGACCTAATTTTGCATGTAAACATCCACAGGTGAGGGTTTTGACAGGGATCAACTGGATGTGCTGGGACTGATGCCAGCGTAATACACTGATAGCTTTCACCTGGATTTACCAGGGTGACCCATTTCATGTGAAGAAGCCTTTACAATCAGCAAATACCGTAACAGCACTGAAGCTAATCCTGTAAAAAGTATGTCGGTAAACATGCTTCTGCCACCAGCTTCTGCCTCATCCATTATTAACCTCAGACCCTTTTTATGTATCTCCCTCCTCGTCTTGTGTCTCCTCCACAATGTTAAATATTTATGCATGGAGACGCAAAGTCACGCAAAACATTCTGCTAGTTTGTTTAGTGTGAACATTACAAAGCTTCCTCAGTGTCAGAAAAAGGACATATTCTGAAAAGGCTCTCTAGGTTTTTTTTATTGAAGTTACTGACATTTCTAGTCAAGGAAAACCTTAAAAGATCCACCAAGCAGCTACGCTGTCTCTGGAAAAAACTGCACGGTGCTATTTTTACCTCTGCTGACACTCAGAGCCTCTTTATTTTTGGGTTTTCTTTTATTTTTCATGGTGCTTCGTGTGTTTTCTAAGAGATTTTAAATTTATGTCACCAGAACCAGTAAGCATGTATAAACTTTCATTCTGGTTGATGCTTTGATTATAAATGAGAAAAACTAACATTACCATATTTACAGACGTGGATAAACTTGTTGGTACCCTTTGGTCAATGAATGACAAACTCTCAGTGGTCACAGAAATAATTGGAATCTTGCAAAAGTAATAATAAATAAAAATTCTACAAAATTCATCCAATGAAAGACAGACATTGCTTTTCAACCATGCTTCAACAGAATTATTTAAAAAATAAACTCATTGAAGAGGCCTGGACAAAAATGATGGTACTCCTAGAAAAGATTGAATGTGACCAAATAACATGTTAAGTTTTGTCCACTAATTGGTATCACAGGTCTACAATCTTGTAATCAGTCAGTGGGTATATATATATATATATATATATATATATATATATATATATATATATATATATATAGGGCAAGTACTCACTTTGTTGCTTGGTGACATGGCGTGTACCAGAGATGGGTATTGTGGCATCAAGAAGTCATTTCCATGCCATGTTTTTCTTCAGCTCAGCAACAAAACCAGGTGATTTGAATCAGCACAGTGAATGAAACAGGTTCAGTTGCTGAGCAGAGCAAAAACACGGCATACTTGTTGATGCCACAATTCCCATCTCAGGTGTGTACCACACTCAACATGGACCAGAGAAAGCAAAGCAAAGGAAAGAGTTGTCTCAGAAGATCAAAAATAAATGTATAGATAAGCATGTTCAAGGTAAAATCTATAAGACCGTCTCAAAGCAGCTAGATCTGCTTCTGACTACAGTTGCACAAATTATTCAGAAATTTAAGATCCATGGGGCTGCAGCCAACCTCCTGGACGTGACCGCAGGAGGAAATTAGATGACAAATCAAAGAGCTGGATAATCTGAATGGTAACAAAAGAGTGCAGAACAGCTTCTAATGAGATCCAAGGTGAACTTCAAGCTCAAGGAACATCAGTGTCAGATCGGACCATTTGTCGTTTGGGCCAAAGTGGGCTACATGGGAGACGACCAAAGAGGAGACCATTGTTGAAAACTAATTCTAAAACAGCCAGACTGGAACATGCCAAACTACATGTTGACAAGCCACAAAGCTTCTGGGAGAAAGTCCTATGGACAGATGAGACAAAAATGGAACTTTTTGCCAAGGCACATCAGCTCAATGTTCACAGACAGAAAAATGAAGTAAATCAAGAAAAGAACACTGTTCCTACTGTGAAACATGGAGGAGGCTCTGTTATGTTCTGGGGCTGCTTTGCTGCATCGGGCACAGGGTGCCTTGAATCTGTGCAGGGTGAAATCCCAAGACTATCAAGGGATTCGCCAGTCATGGGTCTTGCAACAGAACAATGACCCAGAGCACACAGCTAAAAACACCCAGAATGGCTGAGAGTTTAACATTGGACAATTCTAAAGTGGCCTTCTATGAGCCCTGACCTCAATCCTGATGAGCATCTTTGGAAGGAGCAGAAACATGCCGTCTGGAAAAGGCGTCCTTCAACCTGAGACAATTAAAGCAGTTTGCTCATGAGGAGTGGGCCAAAATACCTGCTGAGAGATGCAGAAGTCTCATCAACAGTTACAGGAATAATTTAATTGGAGTTTTGTACACATGTCGTGGATATTAGTCATTAAAACTCCAAATTTATATTAGTGATAGCATTTTAGCACATTTTCCTTCACAGTACTACATTTTCAAGTCAACTGTAATTATTCACTAACATGGTTTGAATTTCCTTTGATTATGTATTTATTAACATCCTTTAATGGTAATAAGAAAAATCATAAAGACTTCTTGAACTTTTGGTTGTTATTTTCTCTTTTAATGTCTTTATTATTCTGCTATATGTTAATCTCAGCGTACTTACGGTTTTTACTGCACATGTTCGCATAAAAACCTTTCTATCTATTTAGCATTAGCTTTTTTTTACCATTGGTATCAGCTATATCTTTTAATGTTTTTATACTTGTGCCAAATATGTTTATAACTTTGATTTAAATTCAGAATATTAAAATGCTACATGTTTATATGTGTGTAATACAGCTAATGCTTAGATTTAAAATGGGCAGCGCATTTAAAATTCGTATCAGTGCATTAGTTAGCTGGTAGCTGTTTGGACAGTCATTAGGCTTCTTTCAACACCAGCTTCTCTTTGATTACTGGTTCCTCATGAACTAAAAAACTCACTGCATTCACCAACTAACCTTGTAAAGCTTCTGCATGTGTGTCTTCTGCACTTCTTTAAATGAAAACAGCAACTTGGAGACACTGGAAGAAAAGCTAATGAAATCTGAACCAAAAAGTGCAGCTGGGCAACAATTCATTTAAAAATATATGAAATATTTAAAATGATGAATACATAATAGGATAAAAATCTGAGACTGTCAGAGCCTTTATTGTTACATCATCAGTCATTAGAAATTAATTTTATTTCCCCAGAACAGTTAAAGCAGTCCTTTTGGTAACAGTTGATGGTTGACTTCAAAGACTTCTGAGCCATCCTCTGCGCTCTCATTAAAGGCGTCTCTCAGTGTTAAAAAGATCAGTGCTGTATCTTAGCAACCCCCTTACCACCTGTGATGACAAGTGGAGGCTTGGAGCATCCCAGAGCGTGTGCACGTGTGCGTTACTGACTCACCAAGGAGGGAAAAAAGAGAAGCAATCAGTTGGTGGTCGGTTCTAATATGACAGACAACTCACAGGATTCGGTCAAAAATGATACATAATTGTTAAGGTTGTTGCTTCTTTTTGGAGTTCTGTGACTCAAAAAAATCAAAGATTTCAAGAGTGAGTCAGGGAATTTGGTGGTGGATGACTAAGAGAAGATCATGTTAGACAACCGAGTGAGACGAGAGGCATCAGACGACAGCAGATATGAGAGGGAGGGCTGAATCTTTCATCTGAATATCTCTTGTGTGCTTCTTGTTATTGAGAAATGGGAAACACAATCCAATATTAATGTGTGTGTGTGTGTGTATGTGTGTATGAGACCCCATTTCAACCATCAGTAGCTGAATCTGTGAGCATCACTGGCTCAAATCCAGACAGAGAAAAAAAGTAGAACGGCAAAAGCTTTGTGAAAAAGAAAAGGGGTGGGAATATAAAGTGAGTATCGGGATGAAAGACATAAAAGATGGCTGAGAAAGTGTGAATTAACTTTGAAATAGCTTGTTTATAATACATCAATGCGGAGAGTCTCAGTGCCTTTAGACAAAAAGTAGTCTGCAATATGTAGAAGAGCCAGAAGATGTGTAAAACACTGGAGGAAAAGACATTTTGATGATGCTTTCATCTTTTTTATGGTAGATTCTCTTCTTGGCTGTAGCAATCTTTTAGCTGTGCCAATTCAAAATTAACAAGTAAAAAAAAATCAGTAAGTTTTTTTTACATGTAACTATGAAACTAGATGCTTTTCAATTTTAGAGGCTGCTCTGACCTTGAACATCATTTCAGTTGAGAGAAGCATGAGATGCTACACATGAAGGCTTCCACTGCTGAATACAGATGAGTTTGTTTCTAATTAAACACACTTAAACAACCTGTTAAATTCCCATTACAACAACATGCGTTTCAAACATTCCAAGTTTTTGTTTTGATGTTTCAACATCTTACATTTAGAAAAGTGAATAAATAGTTTATTTATACAATATGTAAGAATTTTAAAGTGAAATAATCACGTAAGGGTCTAATGCCTCAAACATTAAAAACAGATATCTTTGTCAGCTAGCTGGGGGGTTGCCAGTTTTTAGCCTTTTGAAAAAGCTAAAGAGGGACGTAGTCTTCATTTACCCTCTGTGAGCCTGCAGGGTCGTAGAGTCTCTTCTAGCAAACGCTGAAGCAACAACACTTGTAATACTGGTCGGCAAAATGCAGCAACTTTAAAAAAAAGATCCTTCTTAACCAATAAACAGGAGTGACCCAGAGGTTATTTCCTGTACTCCTAAGAATCATCAACATCCTTTAGATTTACTCTGAACATTGGGTACAAAAGGCTAGAGACTAACGTTGAGCTAACAATGCTAACGATGAATTAGAAGCAAGTAATCGGCTCTAAAAATTGCTTATCTCAAGCTACTTTTCAAATGTCAACAACTCGATATTCCAGTAAAATGTATTTATCTTCTTATCAACTTATGATAGGTGTATGAGTCGTCCACGCTTGTCATCTAGAACTTTCTGGCTCTAGAAGGTAGTGAAGAAGTTACTTGTTTTGAAAATGGGCTGCAGTACCCAAATCTGACCACAGGATAACATTCTTACATCATACGCCTTTCAGGTAATGATGGGATTAAATATGCTGTAAATAGAAAGAATTTTAATCCAGTAGCAGAAGAGGGAAACAGTATCTGTACACTTTGGCGCCATGTTTTGTTCAGATTGTGGGTCATGTGACATAATTGTGAACAAACTGTGACAGTCGTGTGACCGTCAAGCACATTTTCTTGTCACAACAAAGTCAAATAGTGTCTTAATTATATATTTAAAATTTTTTTTTCTAAAGGCTAATGTATTTCTAGCTAATTTCAACAAAACAATGGACAATATCACAACACTAATAGCAAAATATAATTGACACTTATCTCCTGCAGTACTTAAAATCTCCACAAGACGGCAGAAGTAGTTAAAGGTCTAATTCACTGAAAAACAATTTTTATTATTATTTCTGAATACCATATAATCGGTCACTGAAATTGTCATGCAGGCTGAACATGAAAATAGTCTTCTGCCTCCATCTCCTGCATCAGCTTCTGATAGAAGACAGAGAAACTCTGGAACTGGAAAATCCTGACAGATCTGTCATGCTGTCCCCTAACATTCATGAACTCACCCATCTTGACCCACGACGGGGAAGGTTGTTGTTGGTTTAGCATCCAGGAAACAGCAGAGAATGTCTCGACTGGTATAAGCTAAACGTTAGCATTAGCAACTCCACAGGACAGCAGAATTCATTCAGGCATGTGCTATTTTATGAGGCTTGCTGTTAGCCAATCTAAGGAAAGAAGCCCAAATAACAGTTAAATAAGAGTCCACATTCTCTCCGTGAATTCTCCAGTGTCAAACAGCTGCACCGGAGCTTTTTTTCCCCAGAGTACAATTTACAAGACATTCATTCCTACTAGAGATCACTTCAGATACAAAATATGAGTAGAGTATACCTTTAATGGAACAGATGTGGAGCTAATATTGTACATTTAGCATTTAGGGGTTAATTATATCAATTTTTAAAGACATTTTATGCTCAAAAACATTTCAATGGCTTTCCATTGTTTTGAATATGTTTGGACTTTCAAGGTGCTTTAAATGTGTTTTTATTTTAGATTTTATTACTCTGTGTGCTTTTAGTAGTTTTACTACGTAACACTTGAAGATTTGGCTGACATATTTAGTATTTTATAAAAAATAATTTTTACTATCTTTATTTTGCCATTTTATGTGCAATTTGGTCACCACCTCCTCTCAAAGTTGTTGTACATTTCTTCCATTTTTGTCTTGCTTGGACTAAAGTGAAACTAGTTCTAGACAAATTCAAAACAAGCACAATACTTTTTTGAGCCTTTGATGATCCGTAAGTTCTTTCAAGCATGCTCACAGCAACACAACAACAAGATGCTGCAACAAACTTGTTGAGACCTTTTGAAAACCCTTTTGCAAACATCGTCTCACTTTTCACTTCAGTTGTAAATTCCACTTTCTCTGTTGTTTATAGAAGCACATTGTTTTATTTTTTATCAGAGCTGTTAGAGAGTAAATCCTGAAGCCTTTGTTTTATGCAGGAGCTCATGCTATGTTTGCAGAGGTTTGTGCAAGGTGCATTTCCTCCCTAATTTACATTTAGCTCAAGCTGATACCAAACATGTAAATGTTTTGAGTTCTGGTAAATAATGAATGAATGTGACCACCTGTGAGAAAACACAAACAGTTCAACACTGTTTGCTTCGCTTAGCTGATTTAAATGAGTCCTTCTGTGATTTTCTTGTCACGTGGATCTGACACACATCGTGTGAATTGACATGCGCACATATTTACACAACATGGACATGCACGCACGTACACACACACACAAACACACACAGGAAAAGAGTAGCTATCCTTAGGGATCTTCCACAAGGCCTGATCAGGGTGTTAGAGTAAGCTCACGTGCAAAAACTATTTTTTAAAACTCCCTGGTTAACGTCTACCTCCATTACAGCTCATGGATGTGTGAAAAAGACACACATTAGTGTTTTTCTTTTAACTTCTGCTTCTCTCAGTTTTCCCTTTAAGCCAAAATCAAACATGTTTAAGTGAACCCAAATTTATTTCGAACCAACCACTGTCTTGAATGCCACTTAGAAAGAAGACAAAAACAAAGATTTGGAAGCTATTATCAAGATTTATTTCAAAAGTCTCTCATCATCTCTGTCCCGACAGAGTTTATGAACTCTGACAGTTCATAAACAAAAGTGTTCCTGCTTCATAAATAACTGAGCAAGTTTGTTCGGTAGTCTTCATTTTTACAGCGGCATCAGAGGGAGCTGCAATAGCTACGTTTCCATCTTAAACAGCAGCACAGAGTAAAATATGTCTTCATGTCTGCCTCAGATCTTTAAAAAATGTGTTGCATAGCCCTGAACCACAAGGTTTACTTCTGCAGGGAAGAGACCAAATGAGTCAGGTTGCACAAAAGGCCAGGTTTAAAAAGAGCCGTGAGTAAACATATTGATTTGAGTCCTGATCACGTTAACCTGGCACCACGCCATGTCTACACTACGTGGAAAGCAGACGAAAGTACAAGCGTTTGGGTAAATTCGGCTCGAATGCTGAATGTTCTCCACTCAGAAAAGCAGCAGGAAGAGCAGGAAGGTCTGAGGAAAAATGCAACACAAAGGATTGTGTTTGTAAGTAGAACTTTTATCGGTTTATTTGTAAAAGATTTAAACACAGACTGTAGTACAGCTGTTGCAAAGTCAAATGGGAATTCAGAAAAATAGGAATATTGATGCTAATATTGTTTATGAGCGTATTTATTCATACAATAGCAACCATAATTGATGCTTTTGTTATTTTTTTGGCTTACATTTTTCTCTAAACAAACTCTCAAACTGCTTTTCTCCACATTTGTTTTGTATTTCTAATCCTTCCTCTCATTTCCTCTGACCTTCTTTCTTTGCAGTTGGACGACTTGGTGTGCACGCCGTCGCGCCAGGACAATCTGCTTATCCTTGGCCTTCATAACAATTTCCCTCCACCTCCTCCTGGTGCTTGTGTCTCTTTCCATTCACCACTTGCCCTGTGACACCCCTCATCCACCCAGGACACACGTCCTCAGAGACTTGGCTCGCACCAACTACACGTCCACGGGGATCAGAAGTGATCCATCTGGAAACCATCAAAGACACATTTCCAGTGAAGATGGCAAAATGGACACAAACAGTCATGTTAAAGGACCTTATAATAAAGGTTTAACAACAACAGGAGGCAGAAAGACCCAAATGAGTGGGCCTGGGAGCACAGGCCCCTCTGGAGCTGACAGATCAGGATCTTGGGAGTCTGACCTGCTGAAGATGAAAGCGCTGTTTGACCATCCACTTTACAGCACACCCCGACCTGCAGTTCCTGAGGATGACTGGCTTCTGAAAGTGAAACCGAAGGTCAAAGCAAGTGAAAAGAGCTCTCTGATGTGGTCAGTACAACACAGCTGGACAATAGGTGTGTGTGTGTGTTTGTTTATTTTTGTATGACTAAGTGTGTGTGAGATTAAACCTCTGATGAGCTAATTCATTATTTCCACGCAAGAAAGGAAATTATCCAAATCACCATCTAGAAAAACTGGGGAACTGATCCCTGCAAAATGCTAATTAAATTGATGAAGTACCAGAAAAAGACTTTAAAATAAGATGAAGGAAATGAATACAGAAAATCATAAACATCTCTGCAAAAATACACTTCATGTGAGGGAATATTCTACCAGAAAAGGTACATAAAAAGTATATTCTACAAGAAAAGGTATATAGACAATATATTCTACAGGAAAAGCTATATTAGAAAAGCTATATAGTGGGTATATTCTACACAAAAAAGGTATATAGAAGGTATATTCTATAAGGAAATATACAGAGAAGGCATATTCTACAAGAAAAGGTATATAAAAGGAAAATTCTACAAGAAAATATATATTGAGGGTATATTCCACAAGAAAAGGTGTACATAGACGGTATATACAGGAAAAATTATAGAGGATATCTTCTACATGAAAAGAAATACAAAGGGTATATTCCACAAGAAAAGGTATATTCTACAGGAAAAGCTATAGAGGACATCTTCTACATGAAAACTATGTAATGGGTATATTCTACAAGAAAATAAATACAGAGGGCAAATTCTACAAGAAAAGGTATATAGAAGGTATATTCTACAAGGAAATATATAGAGCCAATTTTCGAAGAAAAGAAATACAGAAAGCTGCTGAATGTCCCCAGATGGGTCGGACTGCAGGGAGGCGACACAGTTTTCTGCTGCCTTAGATGAATAATACTGAAAGTAGTGCTGCTGCCATGTCTTCCTGTTGTCTCGCTTTAGTTTAGTGCACAGGCAACGTCTGCTGTAGCTCAGCAGTCTAACAATCAACTGTTTGAACCCATCGCAAACACAGCAAAACTATAAAATGGTCAAAGATGCATGCGTTCTGTAGCTGTAGTAAAATGTCCCATGAACCGCAGGAGGCTTTAATAAGACTTTCTCAAAGTAACGATTGCATGTTCATCCAGTACTAATTCACTTTGGGACTCAAACTGATTCAAGGTGACCGGCCACATCAGCTAATCAATGTTAGCATATACAAAAAGACTATGGCCTGGTCAATTTTACAGATACTAAGTAAAGATTTGGTTTAACTTAGTCATTTACATCCCTGAGTGAGATTAATAAAAAGTCAAACAAAACCTTGTGATATCACATTAGATTGTGCGTTTTTCCTATGTCTTTTTTTCCTATCAGTATGTTTGCAAGGGAGTATTGTCTCGTAATTTGATCTCTGACTCATCAATTTATTTATTGTTTTACAGGAAAAGCGACACCCAAGATGGATATGAGGACATCCAATGGAACAGAAGCAGTGAGAGCCACCCTCCTTGGCTGCGCTTCCATCTGGGAATCACACGCTGGGAGCTCTACCCCCATCAGGACCCCAACATGGAGCTGTTGGTGCAGCACCTCGCCACCCACCGCATTGTCAGTGCAGGTTAGACACCTAAATTCTGGGTTGCGTTTTTCTTATAAACTTTTACACAACACTGGCATTGCATATTTATATAGCTGTTTCACTCCTCCACAGAGTAATCTCAGCAAATCACAGAGTCTGTTAAGTGGCACGCTGATCAGGCATCGTGTCGGACTGGCAAAGGCAAGATGTTTTTAATTAGAGGAGCGCCTGCCTCATTAAATTTAAAATTATCATCATAAAACTACACAGGCTTATGAGGGAAGGATAACCAGTGGCATTAACATTCTCAGCCCTACGTGAGCTACAGCGACTTAAAGCAGTGCAAAGAGGATGATTCTTGTAACCCTGTGACACCTGAGGTTTGAGGCTAGACTTTCAAACACAGATTTACTTTGAAGTTTTCCTGTAATGAGATCGCTGTCGAGCTCCAAGGGACCTGGGAGCTTCAACCATAGAATCAGTGGGCTCAGAGGAGGATGGACAGGAATACACAAACCGCTGATCAGGCAGCATGCTCACAGCGTCAGTCAATCACGAGAGTTTCTAAGAAGTTTGGGGACATTCTCTTCGACTCTTTTCACACTAAAATTTTACCTGTAATGAGATGTGGGCCTAATACTGTTGATTTGTTCACTCACAATTTTTATTTAGTCAGACTCAGCAACTATTAGCTGCTTGTCATGCACTGCTGTGAACAAGTATTTGTCCCCTTAAATACACTTAAATATTTGATAATAGCGAAAAAATGTTAATATCAGCTAGAAATTTTGCACAAAAATACCAGATTACTCCAGTTATTAATGCTTCAGATAAATATTTGTAGATTCTCTATGGTACCTTTTGAAAAGTGTGTGTACCATTCCATCTAGTGTAAAACAAAAACACTGTATTTCAGAAAAACAGTCAGACACGGTGGTGGTAGTGTGATGGTCCGGTGCTCCTTTGCAACTTTAGCACTTGGAACACTTGCTGTAATTGATAAATCCATCAGTTAGGCTCTCCGTCTGCAAATCTAGAAGGTTTGACCTTTGACCTGAAAGATGCAAATCACTGAAAAGCCATTTTTTTAAAATTATGTCTGATTAGAATCGGTCAATCTGAGTTTTTCATGCCGGCCAAACATGAAAATAGTCTCCTACATCTATCTCCTGCATTAGCTTCAGATAGAAAATAGACGGTAAAATCCTGGATTTGAAAAGCCTGACAGACCGTCACACTGTCACTTAACATTCATGGAGACTTGGCTTGCAACGGGGAAGGCTGTTGTTGGTTTAGCATCCAGGAAACAGCAGAGAATGTCTCAGCTAGTAGACGCTAACAGTTCACATTAGCAAATTCACCACATGGCAGAACTCTTTCAGGCTTGTGTTATTTGTGAAAGATAAAACCTCCACATTGCAAGTCAGTAGTAGAGTCATGTTGTTGTTATCCAATCTGAGGCGAGACATCCAAATATCAGAAAATAAGACTCCAAAACCTGCCGTCTTAATGCGGGTTAGTTTAGTTCCTAGGAATGGTGCACCAGTCAGAGCTGTAAATCGTGATAAAACGGTCTCTCAAAAATGACAGACCGTCAGATGTGTAGATCGTAAAACGGTCTAAAATCGTCATATCGCCCAGCCCTAGCACCAGTGCATTATTTTTCCTCGAGAATGACTTTCAAGGCATTCATTCCTACTAGAGACCACTACAAATGTATTGATTAAATGAACTATACCTTTAAACTTCTTCCACATGGCTGAAATAAAACAATTCTGATAAAATCTTATTTGAAGTCATCAGTTTCATTTGTATCGTGGCAGATAGTTGCTCATACTGGGCCAGGTTCTGTTGGATATTTCTTCCTGTTAAAGGGGCATTTTCCTCTTCACTGTTGCCACATGCTTGTTTAGCATGAGGGTTGCTGTTAAGTCTCTGACACCACAAATCAGTGACTTGATCCAATCTGCTGTTTCATTAGGTAGAACACTTTTAATTAATTGATAAATCAAATGCAATGCTCAGTTTACATTTACTTTAGTAAAGTGTTTCGAAATAATGCTCGTTTTGAACTGGCGCTATACGCTCACTGGCCACTTTATTGGGCACACCTTGCAAAACCCGGGGTGGACCCCCTTTAGCTTTCAGAACTGCCGTAATCCTTCGTGACACAGTTTCAACAAGGTACTGGAAACATTTCTCAGAGATTTTGGTCCATATTGACACGATAGCATCATCCAGTTGCTGCAGATTTGTCAGCCGCACTTCCATGATGCAACTCTCTCGTTCCACCACATCCCAATTGTGCTCTATTGGATTGAGATCTGGTGACTGTGGAGGCCATTTGAGTACAATGAACTTATTGTCATGTTCAAGAAACCAGTCTGAGATTATTCAAGCTTTATGACATGGGGCATTATCCCGCTGGAAGTAGATGGGTACACTGTGGTCATAAAGGGATGGACATGATCAGCAAAAATACTCAGGTAAGCTGTGGCGTTGCAGTGATGATCGATTAGTACTAAGAAATCCAAAGTGTGCCAAGAAAATGTCCCCACACCATTACACCACCAGCAGCCTGATCCGTTGATACAAGGCATGATGGATCCATGCTTTCATGTTGTTGATGGTAAATTCTGATCCTACCATCCAGATGTTGCAGCAGAAACTGAGACTCATCAGACCAGATAACATTTTTCCAATCTTCTATTGTCCAATTTTGGTGAGCCTGTGTGAATTGGAGTCTCAGCTTCTTGTTCTTAGCTGACAGGAGTTGCATCCGGTGTGGTCTTCTGCTGCTGTAGCCCATCTGCCTCAAGGTTCGACGTGTTGTGCATTTGGAAATGGTTTTCTGCATAGCTTGGTTGTAAAGAGTGGTTATTTGAGTTACTGTTGCCTTTCTATCAGCTAGAACCAATCTGGTCATTCTCCTCTGACCTCTGGCATCAACAAGGCATTTTTGCCCACAGAACTGCCGCTCACTGGATGTTTTCCTTTTTTCAGACCATTGTCTGTAAACCCTCGAGATGTTTGTGCATGACAACCCCAGAAGTTTAGCTGTTTCTGAAATACTCAGACCAGCCTGTCTGGCACCAACAACCATGCCATGTTCAAAGTCACTTAAATCACCTTTCTTCCCCATTCTGAAACTCGGTTTGAACTACAGTGGATCGTCTCAACCATGTCAACATGTCTAAAAGCATTGAGTTGCCACCATGTGATTGCCTGATTAGTAATTTGCTTTAACGAGTAGTTGGACAGCTTTACTGAATAAAGTGGCTGGTGAGTGTATAAATAAACTGAATTGAGCTGAATAAAAATAAATAGGACAAAATTCCTCCATGGCAACATAAGAAACTTAACACCAGTTCTCACATATGCTTTGTTTCAGTTGTTCCCACCAAGAAGAAGAAGAAGAAAATATCATTTCTATAGCGCCTCTCAAGATAAAAATCACGAGGCGCTTCACAAAAACAAAAATTGTAAAAATATTAAAAAGCATTTAGAAAATGTTTAAAAATATATTAAAATGAGCAAAAACAGGCAATTGTGATTAAAAAATGTTAAGAAAGAGAGAGAGTGAACAGGAAAGAGGGAAATCAGTGGAGGGTGTTTCAGCCAGTTATTGAGTTTCAGGTTTAATTAAGTTTTAACACAAATTGGTTAGGAGAGTTTGTTCTCTCAATAAGTAAAATCATTGCTTGAAAACTAAATAGTATTTTAACCAGGTCATCATTGTCTGATACTGACTTTTATTTTATATTCTGTAACTTTTAAGAGTAGAAAAAAGCTGAGACAAAAGAAATCTTGTGGGGGGGGGGGGGGGGGGGAGATATGTTTTAGCAGCTCTGACCAGGATATGTGTTGCATATAAAACATGACTACAATCTTTCAGGAAGGATGCTTCCAGTTTTGATCCAACCTTGGACAAGTTGTCCACTTTATCTAAAAGCGTATTCAACCTGTTTACATCCTTGTAGTTAACACCGTGTAATTATGCACTGTAGGCTGAAATGATGGCCAAATTTAAAGGAAACCATGTTTATCGATCCAGAGGCTACCGATTGATCTTTTCATCATATAAAAATAAAGTTACAACAATTCAGAAGCAATTGCTCAAACACACATTTGCAATAAATTTGTCTCATATGAGTGATGTATGACTCCACTCTGTAGAAAGGGTGCCACTTTGACAGGAATTGATTCATATGATGCAAACTCCTGCCAAATAAAGACGTGTGAGAGAAAAACAGGGATGAACTCAGCATTGTGTCAACACAGAGCTGATTGAAACGTACCATACTGTACCTCCACGATGACGCACAGATTCGGTGTGTTTGCTTGCATGTGGCTCCATTAAAAGGCCAGGGCATTTGGTCACAGCGGGATGTGTGTGTGTGTGTGTGTGTGTGTGTGTGTGTGTGTGCTTTGTTGCTATGGTAACATTCTTCTCAATGTTTTTCAGTGCAGAAATCCGGAGGGACACAATTGAAACTGGTGATGTCATTTCCCAACTATGGACAAGCCTTGTTCAAACCTAAGAAGTGAGCTGCAAGTTGAACTACCAACACACCTAACAGGAACTTTCAAATTAAAGAACTTAAAACAACATCAACATCATTAGAGAATTTGTTTCAGCACGGTGTAAATTTATTAGAAAAATGTAAAAAAGTGAATTTGTTGTAATAATTATATTTAAATCTCAGCACAAACAGCAGGGATGTTGTAATACAGCAGAGAAAGATGTGGTTGGGATCTTTAGAGATCATTATGAATGTGCTGGGTTGCTAAGTTGGTAACCTGGCAACAACATCACATTCAGCATTAACAGGAAAATAAGTAATCAGCATGTTTAAAGAGCAAGTCACCCCCAAATAAACATTTTTTTTGCTGATAAACTAAATAAACGAGTGTCTAATCATGCTGCAGACACGTGTTGTCAATAATTTGGCATTTCAGTGCATCTTAGTTAAAATTTAAATATTCTGCCTAAAACTGGCAGTGTTGTGCCGTTGTCAGGTAAAAACTCTGCACTGTATTCTAATTTAAATCTGCCACCGCTATTGGCTAAGAAGTATGCTATGATGTAAACTGGTACATTATGATGTCACAATGCTGTCGTGAGCCTGAGTGTGTGTGTATTTGTTAGCGGCTCCGCCCTCTCGGTCTGCCAGGCAACAGCATGTGTTGCATTTTTCAAACATGAAGTGGGAGTGGAGTTAGACTCTGGTAGGGGTTGACTTGCTCTTTAAAAACTCACAATGCTCATGTAAGTGTTCTAATATTTGTTGCTAAGAAGCAGTACAATCTTTCCTCATTCTCAACTCTGTGTTATTGAATTTGAGTTAAGTACCTGGAAAATTATCCTGGAGCCAAGGATGGATGAGGCACGTGATACAATTCAATTCAAAAATACTTTATTAATCCCAGAGGGAAATTGATCGCTGTAGTAGCTAATAATAATAATAATAATAATAATAATAATAATAATAATAATAATAATAATATCATCAAGTCGTCAAAGAGTTATTGTATATTACAATGGCTGTTGGCAGGAAGGATCTCCAGTAGTGGTCAGTGTTGCAGTGAAACTGAAGAAGCCTCTGACTGAAGACACTCTTCCGTTGTCGGACAGTCTTGTGAAGAGAATGCTCAGGGTTGTCCATAATTTTCTTGATTCTCTGGAGAATCCTTCTTTGCATTACCTCCTCCAGTGGTTCCACAGTCGTCCCCAGAACAGAACCAGCCTTTCTTAGGCTGTTGAGCCTTTTCAGGTCCCTGCTTCTGATGCTGCTACCCCAACAGACGATGGCTGAAGAGATTACACTCTCAACAACAGACTTGAAGAAGATCTGCAGCATCTTGCTACAGACATGAAGGACCTAAGCATCCTCAAGAAGTGCAGTCTGCTGTGTCCCTTCTTGTAAACGGCTTCGCTGTCCTTTCTCCAGTCCAGTCTGTTGTTCAGGTGAACTCCAAGGTATTTGTATTCCTCAACCACCTCCACTTCTTCTCCTATGATGGAAACAGTGTTTGACTCCACCCTGTTTCTTCTGAAGTCTGAAATCATCTCCTTTGTTTTATCACGTTCAATGTCAGATGATTGTTTCCACACCATGCCACAAAGCGCTCCACCAGTTCTCTGTACTCAGCTTCCTGTCCATCTCTGATACACCCGACAACTGCAGAGTCATCTGAGTATTTCTGTAGATGACAGGTCTCTGATTTTTACTGGAAGTCTGAGGTGTACAGGGTGAAAAGGAATGGTGGCAGTACAGTCCCCTGTGGTGCTCCAATGTTACTGATGGGAGGAGGATGGGATGTTTGATTTGCTGGGGACAGGTGAGGAGGATGCTGGGTTTGTTCCCGAACTGAACCTATTGCAGAACTTGTTCAGTTCATTGGCTGTTTCCAGGCTGCCATCTGTGCAATCCTTCCTCTGCTTGAAGCCTGTGATCTTCATCCCTGATCAGACATCTCTGATATTGTTCCTCTAGTTTGTTCTCAAGCTTCTTCCTGTATGCCTCCTTGCTGTCTCTGATCTTGATCTTCAGTTGCGTCTGTATACTCCTCAATAATTCCCTGTCTCCCTCCTTGAAGGCTCTTTTTTCTCATTTAGCAGATTTCTTCAGTTCACTGGTGATCCAGGGTTTGTTATTAGTGAAGCATCTCACTGTTCTGGTGGGTATGATGTTGTCCACACAGAAGTTTATATAGTCAGTGACACATCCAGTCATGGCATTGATGTCCTCTTCATATCCTTGGCAGAGAGTCATCCAATCTGTGGTCTCAAAACAACCCTGCAGGGCTTCTTCAGCATCCTGTGACCATTTTCTCACAGTTCTTCTTGTCACAGGTTGCCTGTGATCAAGTGGTTTGTGTTCTGAGCAGAGAAAAACAAGATTGTGATCTGAATGTTCCAGAGGAGGTCTTGTGTTGGACATGTTTGCATTCTTTACATTTGCATAACACAAATCCAATGTCTTGTTTTCTCTGGTGGAGCAGCTGACAAACTGTTGAAATGTTGGAAATGTAGCAGAGAGTGAGGCATGATTAAATCTGCATTACTGTGTTACTGCATTACTGCATTATATTACAAATCTGTACTAAATACTGCATCCCTAGTGGACATGCTGTTTCCTCTTTAACGTGCCAATCTTCTTCACTCATTTGCCAGTGATCGTATATTCCTTATGGTTACCATGGAAAAAATAATTGAAACTTCCGCCTCCTTCCCCTCCCTTTTTGCTCCTGCCCTACATCCATGAAACTGAGTTTTATTCTAGGCGTTGCTAAAACTCAATCAGCTGTTCTTATATATAGAAGTTTAACCTTTGGCTGGGAACTTCTTTTATTCTTACGTAGCACCATCGACATATAAATATTGGACAATGGGTTTCCATAGTCTCCTATAATAAGTTATTGAGCTAAAATGGGAGGTGGCCACCACCACCATTTTGACCGTGTCACAGGTTCCGTCAAGCCCAGACAATTCCACAAAAGGGAAGAGAGGTGGAGCTGAGGGTGGGGCTGTAAGGCTGGGATCAACTGACGACACTCGGTCGAACTAGCTACAAGCTAACCTGAAGCTAACCCAAAGCTAACGCGGAGGTGGGAGCTAAGCTAACGGAGGTAGCAACCTAGCTACAAGCGGAGTTAACTGTGCACAACACTAGAACTTCTGAATCAGAGATACGCCGGGCTGACCGCTGGGTAAAACCGGGTGGAACACAGAGGTCTCCCGAGAGCTCCACAAGCCGGCAGCCGCGCAGCAGACAAGCGCTGCTGCGATCTGAGATGCGCAGAGCTGCCGCTGGGAGAACCGGGTGGAAAGGTTTCCATCCCAGAGCTCCACAAGCCGGCAGCCCGCGCAGCAGACAGAAGCCGTGATCAGACAGAGATGTGCCGAGCTGCGGGGAGGGGAGAACGGGTGGAAAACATCGGTCTCCCGAGAGCTCCACAAGCTGATAGTCGGAACCCAGCTCCACCAATATGTTATATTTCAACCCATTTTCTAAAGTGCAACATTATGTTAAATGCACTGGGTTTTACCCTATTACATTTAAATTTCATGGTTAAACAGTACATGTTAAAATCTAAGCTCAGCTCGGCAGTGACCTAAAATACATAAATATAATTTTACTTACCAAAAAAAATGAAGTGGAGACTCCTTGGACGCTCTATTAGTGCAATTAATGCCACAGCAAGTCATTTTGTCCAACAATTGCACAAATAATATCCAAAAAAGAATACACAAACACGGAGACTCAAAATCCCAGAACAGTTTCCAGGCCAGACCGATGATCTACTGAGGCCTTTCCACGGAGCTAGCTCTGTGGTCACGTGGGTCTGATGCTCATTAATTATACAGAATTTTAGGCTTTTAATATACTTAAACAGAAGCGTGAAAAAAACATTCACCCCCCTCAGAGTTGTCATGAGTGTAAACTAGATCATTTAAACCAAAAACATATTTTGGAACCAGGCTGTAAACATGTTTATTTCTGCTGTGAAATTGGTATTTTTAACTTGGGAGTCAATGATTTGCTCGCTTCTGACACCAGCCCCCAGCGGATGAGGGTGGAACTGCAATTTTTGTCACTTCCGCGTTGGACTAAATTTTTCACCCACATTGTGGGGGCTTGTGTAGCACTGGCAGTCTGTAAACCTTTAAAGAGCAGCGAAATACCCCATATTTAAAATTTATCCATCCATTTTCATCCAATCCAGGGTCAGGTCGTGGAAGCAGCCACCTAAGCAGGGAGGCCCAGACTTCCCTCTCCTTAGCCACTTGGGCCAGCTCCTCCAGAGGAATCTCAAGGTGTTCCCTGGCCAGACAAGAAAGTCCCTCCAGCGTGTCCTGGGCCTTCCCTTTGGTCTCTTCCCAGTTGGATGTGCCCAGAAAACCTCAGGGAGGTGTCCAGGTGTCCTACTCAGATGCCTGAGCCATCTCAACTGGCTCCTCTTGACGTTGGAGAACAACAGATCTACTCTGAGTTCCCAGATGATCAAACTTATCACCCTATCTGTAAGAAAGAGCCCAGAACCCCTGCAGAGACAACTAATTTCCATAGATCAACCAGTAAATAGAAAGCTTCGCCTTCTGGCTCAGCAGTCTTTTCCCCACGACAGACCGGTACAATGCCCGCATCACTGCAGACACAACACCGATCTCCCGATCCGCCTTTCCCTCACTTGTGAACAAAACCCTGAGACACTTAGAGTCCTCCACTCGGGGCAGGACCTCGTCCCTGACCTGAAGAAGGCATTCTACCTTTTTCCAGTTTAAGACCGTGGTTTCGGATTTAGGGGAGCTGATTCTTCACTCACCTGTTAACCGCTCAAGCAAAAGCTGGAGATCACAGTCAGAAGCCAACAGGACATCATCTGCAAAGAGCAGAGACCTGATCATTAGGTCACCAAAACGAATCCCCTCAACACCTTGACTGCAGAAATCCTACAAAAAAATCACTTTTGCTTAAACCTTTTGTGTGATTTGTTTTATGAACATTTTAGTTTCTAATGATCTTTATTCATCTGTTTTTGTCTTCTAATTATGTTGTAACGTCTCTGGTGATAACCGCCATATAAATAAACTTTACTACCACTAATTTACATTTCAGATGGTGTAGCAAAATCACATTGTGCAACACCAAAATAAACGTTTTTTAAAACACAGATTTTATTTTACTGATTAAAAAAGAAAACTCATGAAAATACAAGAAAAGATCCAACAGAGCAGAAGTGCAACAGGCTCCTACAGCTGGAATCACTGAACACTAGTTTTGTGGATTAGTCCTCTGTGACCATTTGATGGAATAATTATATGGAATTTAATTTAATTTAATGCATCAGTGAATTTATCTTTTCTCTGACAGGCAGGAAAGAGATGAAGAGTCCAACTATAACCTCTACTATTTCTCAGACTTTGAGAGACACAATGCAGAAATTGCAGCTTTTCACCTGGACAGGTGAGTCAGTAAGGGTCAGTAAAACAGAGACAACAAACACAGAATGTGGGCGAGCAGAAAATGAATCACAAAGCTCATTCCTTTGTTTGTGGCTTTTTCTCTGTACTTCTGCAGGATTTTGGGTTACAGGAGGATCCCCCCCGTGGTCGGGAGGCTGGTGAATGTGATAAAGGAGATCAAAGATGTCACTACTGACCGCAAGTTGGCCAGAACCTTCTTTACTTCCCCTGGTACCCTTAACTTACACACAGCCTGTTTAAAATGCTTTTGAAATCCTGATCATAAACACCTTTATACTCTTTCTTTCTCCCTCTCTAATGACATTTTTACTTTGTCATTGTTCTCATTTCCTTCCTGTAATTTTTACTTACTGTGTGCGCCTCTTTCTCCCTCTAGTGGGCAATGTGTGCTTCTATGGCCAGTGCTCTTATTACTGCTCCACTGAGCATGCTGTGTGTGGCCATCCTCGGGACCTTGAGGCCTCCTTGGCTGTTATGCTGCCAGATCTGTCTCTGGCCACCCGCAGGAGCTGGAGATCCCCGTGGAGGCGCTCCTACAGCCGCAGCAAGCTGGCAAGGTTAGTGCACAGAAAAGAACCAGTGTGTTTATTTGTCATCCAGCAAGCAAAAACAAAAATCCCACTAATCCTAAGAAGACACTAATGCATTTTTGTATTTCAGTTGGGAAACAGACCCTGATTATTGTGAAACAATAAAAAAGACCCCACCATATGACAAAGGGACAAGACTGGTGGACTTCATGGATATGGTCATACTGGACTTCTTGATGAGTATGTCTGCTAATTCAATAGGTTGCCTTTACGGCAGACTTTGGGTTTAAATAAAGCAGAGGTGTGTTAACGAAGGCTGCATTCTATTTAGAAGCTCTGCTTGTTAGCAGTTTTAGAGCACAATCAGCAAGCAGAGGTGCAAAAATAGAATGCAGCCCTTTTGAGCTCGTCTTTCCTCCAGACGTGAAAGCATTGTGAAACGGCCGCGAAACTTACCACGCTGCAATTAGCCTCCGTTATAGCGGACAGGGTCCTTTCCACTGGTAGCTAAGTGCAGCGTTCTGGACGTGTCCCATGAGTGAAGGGATCCTATCATTACGTTTTGAGTCTACTTTTTTCGCGCTACACTTTCAAAACACGCCAAACTCTGCAGTTCAGATCGAGCCAGACAGGAAGTCAAACATGAAGGCAGTGTAAAACATCCAAAAACATTCAAATTAAAAGTTATATGCAGCATGTATTTCCGGTGAACCCCGTAGTTGATGTAAACAGAACAGAAAGTAAACCACAGACCTTGGGTACAAGCAGCTGTCTTTCTCCCTGCTTGTGTGAATTGCAACTCCACGTGTGGAAATCACACGTGGTGTTGCAATTCTCATTTTGTGACCTCATGGGATCAGCTGTGTGGAACACTTTCACTCCCGTTTAGCATCAGTATTGCTTCCGGTCGGAAGGGAGCTTGTGTATAAAACATCTATATATTGTTAAACACCACTTACTCAGCCGGTGGAAAGAAAGGGTTAAAGAGCAAGTCACCCCCTACCAGAGTATTACTCCACTCCCACTTACTGTCTGAAAAATGCAACCAAAGCTGTTGCCTAGCAGACCGAAAGGGCGGAGCCGCTAACAAATACACACACACACACACACACACACACACACACACACACACACACACACACACACACACACACACACACACACACACACACACACACGCACGCACGCACGCACGCACGCACGCACGCACGCACGCACGCACACACACACACACACATTCTTGTATTTGTACCCATGTTAGGACTTTGCATTGACTTCCATTCATTTTAGTGAGTCCACTATGCCTAACCCAAACCCTAATCAGATGCTACTTGAAAAAAAAAAGAGTCTACTATTACAACAATCATTAGCCACTGATGTCCAACTCTGTATTCAAGGGCCACCATCCTGCATGCTTTTTATCTGGGGTCACCAACTCCGGTCCCTGATGTCTACTAGCATGTTTTACTCGTTTCCCTGTTTAGTTGTTTAAAACAACTGGTTTTAATCAGCAGGTGATTTATAGGCTGAACAGGTCATTCAGCCACTGAATAAACAACTTAAACACGCTGGATGTGGGCTGGAGTTTGACATCTCTCAATCACAACTGCTTTGAATTATTGATGGATTAAAATTATCAAGTAATTTAACCACTGAATCAGGTGTGCTGGAGAAGGAAAACAACTAAAACATGCAGGATTGTCGTATTTGAGAAGCTGGAGTGGACATAACTGATTATGTCCAAAATGTTCTCGAAAATATTTAAATCCTAAGCAATAGAGGTAGTCTATCTATCTATCTATCTATCTATCTATCTATCTATCTATCTATCTATCTATCTATCTATCTATCTATCTATCTATCTATCTATCTATCTATCTATCTATCTATCTATCTATCTATCTATCTATCTATCTATCCATCCATCCATCCATCCATCCATCCATCCATCCATCCATCCATCCATCCATCCATCCATCCATCCATCCATCCATCCATCCATCCATCTATCTATCTATCTATCTATCTATCTATCTATCTATCTATCTATCTATCTATCTATCTATCTATCTATCTATCTATCTATCTATCTATCTATCTATCTATCTATCTATCTATCTATCTATCTATCTATCTATCTATCTATCTATCTATCTATCTATCTATCTATCTATCTATCATCATCCATCTGTGGTTTGGTTTACAGCAACAGAAGTGCTAACTGCGTGATTTAATGCGCACAAAGTAAAAGTCGCTCACACTTTTCACCAGGACCAAAGCCCTGTCTCGCTCTGCGTTACCATGGAGACGAGCAGTCGCCGTGGTTGCGTTCACAAACTCGCAGGTGAGAAAATCTGTTTCTTTTCTACTTTTATCAAATAGCGCGTTTTATAAACTCCGTGTTTAGAATCAGAATCGCCTCTTGTTTAATTGTATGACGCCATGACGTCGGGTTAATGACTAAAAGTTAAACTAGTGGAATACTTTTTGGCTTTGAGACGTCAGCAGTTGTGAAAGATGTTAGCGAGGTTAGCTAACTAAACGTCCGTGCTCATCTTCGTTTTATCTTAGCACGTTGTTGTTTGTTTGAGAGAGTGCAGGGAATTATGAAAACTATGAGGAACTTGAAAACTTTTGAAATCAAAACTCTCCACACCAGTGCATTTTTAAATGACTTATATGCAATTTCATTGACCTAGCTTATATTTTCCCCATGTTCCCATTTGTTTTGTGTGTAAAGTTACTTAAAAGCAGGCCGGTGTTCACTTGTAAGTCAGAAATAAGTTACAGTAATATATTTTTGCTTCCATTCATCCATTTAATCTGAGGCGATAATATGAAATTTTGCATTTGCCAAACAGTTTTTATCTCCTAGAAAATATTTTTATATCATTTTTATACAGTTATACGGAACACGCATAGATACATAGGCTTCCCAAAAATGAGTAGAATATTTATACACCACCAATCAAGAGCTCTCTTCCTATATACTTCTCTAATTTCGTATTTTTATAATCTGCATTAATCTTCCTCAGTGCTAGCCTTGCTTGAGGTTAACAAATAACTTAAACAGTTTAACACCAGAAGCAGAAATAATGTGAATGTTGTTTGTGCATATGAGTGCTGGAAGCTTAGTTATCTATGTAATTGTATATTTAATAGTTTTTAATAGCTTTAATTGTTCATCTTGCATGAAATTAATAGGTACTTTGTACATAAATACTGCAGTAATTTCAATATTTTTAAATTATGAACAATGTGTTTGTGTGTTCTCTTTCACCTCAGAAATCCCAGTGTGAGTGACCAACAAGGCCAGTTTCACTTCGCTCATATTAGCGGATGGTACTCCCAGAGAGGTCAGCAGCATGTTCGCTGCCCCTCCAGAGGACAGATTCCCAGATGAATCTTCACCGACCCGCAGCAAAGACGTTACAAAGATCAAAGTCAAGAAAAAGACGGATTCTCCTAAAGTGACTTTACCGCCTCTTGCTGTTAGGCCTCTGTTGAGTTGCTCATATATCCATAAAAATACTCCATCTGATAAAACTCTGTCACTGCTGGAACTGCCTCAACTTGTACCTCAGGCAGAGCCAGAGACAAAACAGAAAGAAGGACCTCTAATGGCTGCAGCTTTAGGGGCCGCCATCCCCATCAGACGCACCCAGCTGGAAGCAGAAAGGTGAACAAATTCTCTCAGAAAATGTGAATTATTTTGTATATGAATATCATTTCTAATTTACTTAAAACTGTCACTTTTCGGTAGAAAAAAGAGAAAAACTATGAGCAAGAATTTTACAGATGCAATAACCAAGCTGGCAATTTTAGCCATCATCTTTTACCTCTCAAGCCTTCAGAATCTTAAAGAAAGTCTTGTTTCATCTATGTTGTTGTTTTTGTTTCAGTCCTGCAGAAAAAGATGAACCAATAAAAGTTTCCGCATGTAGAATAAAAAGAAAAACTTATAAACAAGCGACCCAACTAGATAAATATCCCCATACGGGCTTAGAAGTTGCTCACGTGTTTGGTCAGAGACGAGACCCAGAGGAACCAGAGTTTTTCTACCTGAAAGAAGTGGATGAGGATGCCTGCAGGTAGAATGGGAAAGGGCTCCTCTTCCTGTGTTATATTTTTAATTTACTCTGAAAGTTCAGACATGGATGCACAGTCTTATTTATTTGACCTTTTTTCTTGTACACAGACCGTATGATCTGAAGGTGGTCCATTATAGTGAGGCTGGTTCTGATCACTATATCTTCTCACCCAACACGGTGATTCATGTGACCGAGACTGGTTTTGGTGGCACCCTCAGTCTCTCAGAGTGGTACAGAGAGTGCGTGTTGTGGACAGCTTTGCAGGAGATTCCTTTTATTAGGAACTTCAGAATCAAGAAAGCCTTTGCCAGGTAGAGTCTCCTACTTGCTTTTTGTCTTGCTCAGCACTTGAATAAAATATTGACTATGTTTTCTACTCTGCGGGTGAATGTGGCAGGTGGAAGGAGAACAAGCGCATGGTCTCTTTTCAGAGGAAGTGTAAGAATCTACAGGATCTCCTTCTTGTAGCTGTCCCTCAGTTCCGAGAAGCTCTTCATCTGTTCACCAGGTAAGTTAATGGTTACGAGAGTCAGGAAGAGTCAGAAAATCAGAGTGAGAATTACTTTTAAGTGTGTTTTAGAGAACGTGTGCCTCAAATAAAACTAGAACTCATTGACAGAGTGATCGGGGAGCTGAAGGACACACACTGGATGCCATTGGATGACTGTAAAACCTACACAATTCAGGAATTCAAGAAAGTGCTGATGAATAAAAATGAAGAGTACCGTCTGAAACTGAAGAAGTTATCTCAGTACCATCTGGGTATCCTGAACGTGGTATTTATTTATTTTCTTACATTAATGTCCTTCAGTCTTTAGAGCAAACAGTGACTATTTACCTACTAAGGTCATATCATTGCGTTTTCATAAGAGTATTTCTAGAAAAATTCCACAGAAAATGTATTGATCTTTTTTTTAATTCCAAGAAATGTATTCTTTCCAATCAGTTCTTATAAATTTGTTTCACATTAAGGTGAAAGAGGAGACCTACAGGAGGCACAAGGAGCTCCAGATGCAACTAAAACGAGCAAAACAGCAAACCAGCTGTTCTGAACCCATTCACCTGCTTCTGGCGTACCGACATCAGCTGAAGAAAGAGCTGTGCCAGTCTGAAGTCATCCTGAGGAAACTGGGAAATTTTGCAGCACTTGTCCATCAGATGATTACTCAGGGTCTCATCACCATCACCAAACAAGATGCTGTTTCCTTTCTCAGTTTGTTAAAGGTACTACGAGAACATTCATGAGCTCCACCGATGCCGCAGGATTCTTCAACACTAATGAGGACCACTCTGTTAAAGAAAACATATTTAAATCATTGATGCTTTATGGCTTTGGTCTTAAAATGGACAGTATGCTCAAACAGAGTTTGAACTTTAAGCTGGGGACTACAGTTTAAAATTATTTTAAAGTAACGTCAAAAATGGTTAAATTAAATAATCTGACCCCATTCATGGACATAAAATAGGCAATCTTTTACCATTTATATCTCCCCAAAGTTCCTCGCCTGGCCTCTACAGCAAATCATTCACATGAGCCTTGAGCCTTAACCAATAGAATAGAATAGAATAGAATTCAACTTTATTGTCATTGCACATGTACAGGTACAGGGCAACGAAATGCAGTTTGCATCCATCCAGAAAGTGCTTTAGCCGTGATATAGATGTATTACAATATATGTTAGCAATAATATAGATGTGTAAGTATATTACAGAAATGGATCTATTATGTATGTTATAATGTACACGGTATGAAGTATGTTATGAATATTCTATGACTATAAGTATGTACAGGCTGTAGTTAATACAAGCAGTCCATGAGTTTAACGTGGGTCATATGTCAGGAGGCAGAGTTCAGGAGTCTGACAGCTGTTGGTAAGAAACTGTTCCGGTACCTGGTGGTCTTAGTCCGGAGGCTCCTGTAGCGCCTCCCAGAGGGCAGCAGGGTGATCAGTGCATGTGATGGGTGACTGTGGCCTCTGATGATTTTCCTAGCCCTTTTCAGACACCGCTTCCTGTAGATGTCCTTTATGGCAGGAAGTGGTGCTCCGGCGATGCGCTGGGCAGTTTTCCCGACCCTCTGCAACGCCTTCCGGTCCGAGGCGGAGCAGTCCCCATACCAGACTGTTATACAGTTGGTCAGGATGCTTTCGATGGTGCAGCGATAGAAGTTCACCAGGATGTCTGAGGACAGGTTGTTCTTCCTCAGAGTCCTCAAGAAGAAGAGGTGCTGGTGAGCCTTCTTGACCAGCTTGGAGCAGTTGGTAGTCCAGGTGAGATCCTCGGAGATGTGGACTCCCAGGAACTTGAAGCCGCTCACACGCTCCACTGCCGTCCCCTTAATGTGGATGGGTGGATGTGGGTCAGCATTCCTCCTGTAGAGCTCCTTAGTCTTCTCAGTGTTGAGCAGCAGGTTGTTTGTGTCGCACCACTCAGTCAGACGGTCCACCTCCTCCCTGTAGGCGGTCTCATCGTTGTCACTGATGAGGCCAATCACCGTGGTGTCATCTGCAAACTTAATGATGGTGTTGGAACCATCAGAAGGTCTGCAGTCGTGGGTGAAAAGGGAGTAGAGGAAAGGGCTCATCACACAGCCTTGTGGTACACCAGTGTTCATTGTGATTGTTGATGAGCAGCGGTTATTCAGTCGGACATGTTGAGGGCGGTTGGTCAGGAAGTCCAGTAACCATTTGCAGGTGAGGGAACTGATCCCCAGGTCTGTCAGTTTCCTGATGAGTTGTGAGGGGTCAGGGTGGATTGTATTGAATGCTGAACTGAAGTCTATAAACAGCATTCTGGCGTAGGTGTTGGTGTTGTCCAGGTGTGAGAGGACAGAGTGCAGTGCAATGGAGACTGCATCGTCTGTGCTCCTGTTCTGGCGGTATGCAAATTGGTGGGGGTCCAGGGTGGGGGGGGAGACAGGATTTGAAGTGTGCTAAGACCAGCTGCTCTAAGCATTTAGTGATGATGGGGGTGAGTGCTACCGGGCGGTAATCATTGAGGCTAGATGGGTTGGAGTTTTTGGGTATCGGGACGATGGAGGTGGATTTGAAGCAGGCCGGTACCACAGCATGGGCCAAGGACAGATTGAATATGTCTGTGAGCACTCCTGCGAGCTCCCCAGGACACGCTCTGAGAACACGCCCAGGGATGCCATCAGGGCCTGCAGCCTTGTGGACATTGATCCTGCTCAGCACCGCTCGTACATCGGTGGGGGAGAGAGTCAGAGGTTGGTGGTCTGGCATCATGTCTGTTATGGTTGTGGTTGTGAGGTTCCCTCGCTCAAAACGAGCATTAAAAGTTGTTGAGCTCGTTGAGGAAGGAAAGATCAGAGGATGCGGGGGAGGGTTTGGTGATCCTGTAGTCTGTAATGGTCTGGAGTCCTTGCCACATGCGCCGGGGGTTGGAGTTGGAGAAGTGTTCTTCTATCTTCTTTTTGTAATGGTGTTTGGCTTTTTTGATGCCCTTCTTTAGATTAGCCCTGGCTGTACTGTAGGCGTGTGCATCTCCTGTCCTAAAAGCGGTGATGCGGGCCTTCAGTAGGAGACAAACATCCCGGTTCATCCAAGGCTTCTGATTGGGGTACATGGTGATCCTTTGGGTTAGGGTTAGGGTTAGGCCAATAGAGTTAGCCACAAGAGAATGCTAGCACTGTGGGATTAGTCAGTTTAGCACACCAACCTAGCTTGAATGCTAACTCAACCTGCGTTCACTTAATGTAAATGATGAATGGCCTATATTCTATATAGCACTTTCTAGAGTCCTAGAACCCCCCCCCCCCCCCCCCCCCCAAGCCACTTTACAACACAAACAGTCATTCACCCATGCACACACACATTCATACCCTGGTGGTGATGAGCTACACTGTAGCCACAGCTGCCCTGGGGCACACTGACAGAGGCGAGGCTACCATGTACAGGTGACACCGGTCCCTCCGACCACCACCAGAAGGAAAGGTGGGTTAAGTGTCTTGTCCAAAGACACAACAGGAGGATTCTTTGCCGGTACCTGGGATTGAACCTACAACCCTTTGATTACTGGACAACCCGCTCTCCCTCCTGAGCTACTGCTGTCTGTAGGGAGGGGAACACAAAGAGATTCATCTTTTGTGTATTGGAGCTAAGTGAATAACGTACGCTACACCACACTATTGATGGTGTAGCCTGTTATAGCATTGGCAGGGGTATGCTAGTATTATTAGTGCTGAATTTCTGTTAGTTTTAGATGTTTTCCTGCTTGAACACTGATTATTTGATTCAAACGGATGATTAGCTGCTCCTGCAGAACCTGATGAGGGCTGAGAAAAAAATTCAGCAGTTAGAATCGTGTGTGTCTGAGCAGGAACATATCAAAAACATACAGCCTCAGTGGGCCTCTGTTAGCACTAAAAGGCAATGTGCATGTGAAAGGTATGAGGGGTGGCTTTCAACTCCTATTAGAAGAGGAGGGGGAGCAAAGATGTTCAAATTTCTAAATCTCTTCTGCTTCTTGTTGACGTCACACTAAGGACCCCAGCTTTAAAGTATGACAGTAAACACAGAACTGGATCCACATTTAGTATGAAGTACTACTTTTTATTTAACAAGCAACAATACTTAAAGTTTTGGTTTACCTGAATAAAATGTGCCCCCCCCCCAGAGGGATCGATCGCAGCAGTGCTGCCTCTTCTACGTTGAGCTGTGTTTCACTGCTAACAGTCGGCCGACTGTTGACTCAGCCGTTCACGAGTTTCATAAAGCAGCAAATGAATCACTCCTGACTTCTGACAACACCATTGTTCAGGTATTTTGCATTAAAGCGCCACTCTTAAATGTACAAGTCACGTCAGATCTTAGGAAATGTGATTTGTGATAACATGAATTTTTTCATCAATGGCAGATGTGTGAAAATTTGGGATTTTTCCAGGAGATCAGCAGTAAATTATGTAACGAAGATCAGGGTTTAATCTCTGACTCTAAATGTGTTAAACATTCAGCAACCACAGGTATGATGACGTGTCTCACTCTCAGATAACTTCCGATTTATTGTGATTTGTTTACAGTGCTGATTTACCTTTTATTTCTAGGAGTAAAGAAAGAGGAGGTGAAGTTTCAGTCGCTCAGATGCATGTTAGCTCACCAGATGATGCAGCCAGAAGCTAATTCTCTGAAGGTTCAAGGCATCAGGGTTCAAGGCTGTTACCGTCCGTTCTCCAAGGCACAGCTGGAGTGGCACGTCAATATTGAGGATGTTTTTAGAAAAGCTGAAACTGAGCAGGCCAAGATCATGCAGGCAAGGCTGTTTCTGAGTCCAATAAGATCTGAGTCTGAAGCAGAATTCCGAAATATGACACATAATCAGCAGTTTATGTGTGTTGCTGTTGATTGCCATTGCTGTTTGCACAGGATACAGAGTTAGAAATCCAGCAGGTGTGTGACAGCTTTGCTTGGCTGAAGGAGATCCATTCGTTTGTTCGCCAGTGGAGTCCAGGTTCTTTAGAGTCCATGAAGGATCAGCCTGCTTCGGTGTATGAGGAGAACATCAAAAAACTGAGCTACTGGGCCCAAAAGGTTGACGCTATTGTCTCATCAGTTAATACCTCCAATCAGCTGTTCTTCATCAGCTGTACCCACACAAAGGAAACTCTACGTAGGTATTCACTGTGTGAAGGTAAAACTTTTCTTTTAATGTGACCTTAAACTGCTAATTGTAAGTTAGCAAACCTGTTACAGCTTAAGAAGATGTAACAGAAAAACTGACTGTTGGGAGATAAAAGTTCATATTACATATTCTAACATCCAACTAACTGTCAGAGGTGTGACTAAGTCATTGCTTTGCAAGTCACAAGTCTTTTCAGTCAAGTCTCGAGTCAAGTCCAAGTCGAGTCCAAAGTCAATGATCTGGAAGTCCAAGTCAAGTTCAAGTCCTTAACTTTGGATTTTCAAGTCATAATCAAGTCATCTGTCCAACTTCAATTTAATGACAATGATAATAAATAAATTCCAGAAATAAAGCTTCTTAAAGCTTCAAAATTTTGCTCAAACAAGTAGAAACTACAACTGAAACTGATTATAAACAAAGTGCTGCTGGATTTTGCAGTACAAGATCAAACCCAGAACGAAGAATGATTCATGATTTTTATCCATGTTGTGTCACTTTTGTGCTAAAATATCAAATATGCTCAAGTCATCATCAAGTCAACAGACGCAAGTTGATTCAAGTTGCAAGTCATTGGCATTCAAGTCCGAGTCAAGTCGTAAGTCTTTATAGATTTTATCAAGTCAAGTCAGAAGTTATTAAAATAATGACTCAAGTCTGACTCGAGTCCAAGTCATGTGACTCGAGTCCACACCTCTGCTAACTGTTCACAGTGACGAGAAAATCATTAAAACAAATATGAAAGAAAATTGAGAGAAAACAAAACCTTTAGGACCATCACCTAGAAAACTTGTATTTTAAATTAAGGTTCTGGATTTTGCTATAAAAAGTAGGGAATATATATATATGTATATACATATATATATATTTTTTTACTGATGTCCGTTAATCAGTGCAAAATATGACAAGTTCTATGATTTAAGTAAGGCCAGTTGTGGCAAAAAATACCTCTAAAACTAGAACGCAGATCTGTCGGGTGAAGAGACGTATAGCTGAAGAGTTTGATGTTCATGGTAAAAGTTGTGTCATTAAAAGAGTAAAAACCTATATAATTGTTTATTGTAATGTTAATATCAGCCATTCAGATGTACATATAAATATACGTAGAAAAAAGTTATATTTTTATAAAGATTTCCACAAATTTTTATCCTTACATTTTATAAAGAACTCAATTCAAAAGTTGTACTTCTTTTGAAAAAACATGTATCCAATCCACTTATTAACAAAATGGCTTTTGAAGTCTCTGTTCTCGATGATAATCCTCTTTCACTCTTTGCTGCTGTTCCTTTAGGACTCCAGCTGAGCCGCATTGAGAAGCAAGTTGTAGAGCAGCTGGTTGAGCAGACGAGGTTGAACTCCGAAAACCTTGTTTTTGACTTAGAGAGGATGACTGCTGAACTCCAAACAGAACCACAGGATGTGCAGGAGTTCGCAGCATATGCTTTAAGGGTATAAAATGAATTTAAATTTACACTTGGGTAAAGTTTTAATTAATGTAAAATAGGAAATAAGTGTTTTTTTATGTCTTGAATGAACAAATATAACCTGCTGCCCTTTATGGCCGAGTTTTACCAATTAGCTGTGACGATGACTTTGAATTTGATCCATTCCAAAAACTAATCAGTTGTGGTTGTGATGTTTTACAAAAAAAAAAAAGGAAAATGTACACATGCACATGGGCTTTTGCTTATTTCACAATAATATTTCTTAACATAGAAAGAAAACGTGATTGTTCATTACTTTGTTCCTTTTTCACACAGTTTAGTAAAAAACTAGTTTATTACCTTACATGTTTCGGTTAAAAACTCTAGCCATCATCAGAAGTGATGCCAACAACACCGAATAAATCTTGTGATGGCTAGAGGTACCAGCCAAAACGTGAGGTGAAACACTATTTTTTTTTACTAAGCTGTGTAAAAAAAGAACAAATTACTGGATTATGCAGTTACACACAAAACGAACGTACAAAGGACATTTGTTTGTTGTTCAAGGATAACGTTGGTATAATATTCTGGCTATTTTAGGGCTACTTTTGGTCACAAATAAACCAAGTAATTTATTTGGTAGACACTGCCCGCTAAGGAAACGCGTCTTGTTAAATGGCTTAATGTGAGAAAATCAGGTTCTGATTCCTGCTTTATAAGTGTGACTGTGACCAAGGCTTGCGTTTAGTCTAGACCATGGTTTCTCAACCTTTTTCAGCTAAACGCCCCCCCAAGTCATGCTGAAATCCCTTACTGCCTACCAATGTCCCATGCAGAGAAATGGAAAGTTTTTTTTAAATAAAAATCATAATAAAAAAATAAATAAATAAACAATTCAGCCTTGAGTTTGAAACTGTTTCATACAAATATGTCATAAAAAAGTATCATAAAAAGTGTTTTTAGCTATTAGCAACAAGATATTGTAGGAAGCTAATAATCCTCGGTCCAGTAAATTTGAGCTTCGAGCAAACATACTGCTAATGCTACCTCTTTTAGAGTGTCTCTCTTTAATTACCTGAAAATAGTTCAGTTCCTTTAAAGCTTTGTCTGGATGCATTTTGGACTCCTTAAGCCGGGAGGATTTCATCGTTTCGTTTCAAAAAACTTTTCACAAAGCAGGCACATGGGGAGTTGTGGATTCGTGGGTGAAGGAATACGTCCATACCGAAGGTAGTGCACATTGTACTGTCGACACTTCTTTTTATTCTGAGCCATTGTCTGTTATGAATGTTCTGTATTGCTAGCGCCCACCATTAGCATCTCAGCGCCCCCTTCAGTGGCAAAAAACTTTCACCGCCCCCTTATGTAGTCTGAACGCCCACTGGGGGGCGCTACAGCCCCCGTTGAGAAACCCTGGTCTAGACTCTAGAGTGTTGTAACTGGTTAGCCTGGCAGGCCTATATATGTAAATATGTAGTCTGGTAAAGACCCATAGAAAGAGCTCAGTTGTAGAGGCAGAATCTATGGTTGTCTTTCAAACTGTCCCATGAAATTGGGACCAATCAGAGTGACGAACAACGAGACTGCAAATAATTCAATGGAACAGTTCACCATACACCATTAAAAGAAGAAGAAGAACTTAAGTACCTCTATCTGCTCACAGAAACGTCCAAGTCTAAATAGTATAAAGTTGATACCAAAGCTGTTTGAAAAGAGCGCCATTCCTGAGCCACTGATATCTTTGTTGTTTTGCACCGTCACAGTTGTGCCATCACCGTGAAAGAGGCCGAAACAACACCTCTCTACAAATAAAGAGCGCCGTGATTAACCAGGCCTAAACTACGCCGAGCCGATATAGACCTGCTGATGCTACAAAGGAGGGTGGCTAGACCAACTTGCAGAGCAAAATCTTTTGCTACTGCTTTAGTTTGTCTAGATTTCTAAACTAGTTGCTAGTAGTAAACATTCTATTTCTAACGTTAAGAATGGTTGCTATGGAGGTTCATGCACATTTTAAGCATTAGAGCTACTCAGAGACCTCTCAGGCAAAAATGGGTTTAGAAGACAAATGTCTTTAAGCACTTTCTCGTAACTAGCATCAGAGTATATATTGTTTTGATCCCTGATATTTAAAAACAAGCAAATGTTTCCTTCCTGTGCAGGTGAGGGAATCAGAGAGAATGTGGGCTGACATGCAGAAACGTTTGGAATGCATTCTCTCTCTCCACAACACGATTTGCATGAACTGTAGGAAGATGACTGAACAGGAGTTGGCTTTAAAAGAAAAGGTTTGCTGACACAGATGTGAAAATAAAAAACACTTTATAGCTGTGCTGATTATTTATGTGCATATCTTTGAAACATTGCAGCTATTTCATGTAATCATTGAAAATACCCTTTTTTCCCCTTTCTGTTTGTGTCTTACATTTAGATGTTGTGCTTGTGGGAAAGTTTTATTCCCATATTGAAGCAAGCAGATAGTCATGTGTGCAACAGTCTTCCTTCAATGACAAACGCGCTGAACACAATGGTTTCATTTTTGGTCTGTGACCTTAAAAATACAGTCTTGAAGGCTTCATCTGGACCTTTCCTCGACCCAAGCCAGGATGCCAAACAGATGGCCTCTGAGCTAAATTACATGTGTGCACATGTGCAGACGCTCAGTGCAAAGTTGGAAGAATATAACAGGAGCAGTCAAAACATGCAAGGTGAGGCATTATCATTTATTATGTAACTTATTTCTGGATTGAGTTATGATAAGTTATAGATTATCAATAAGGATAAGAATAAATCAGAAATGAAAAATCTTAGGTAATTGCTGCAGTTCTGTCTGTATTCTGTTCTGTAGAACAACCACTGGATTTAACCGTTTTGAAAACAGATGTTAAGAAAGTCATAGAACGTAAAGAGCTGTGGCGAATCAAAGCTGCATATACTACTTGGTTGGAAGAGTGGAAACAGTTACAACTGAGTCAGGTAATTAATTAAATCATCTTTTCTTTGCTTAAAGATGGGGTATGTAGTTAAAAATTTTGAAGTGATTTAAAAATGCTTACATTTGACTATCTAACTCTTTTCTATGATATAAAAAGGTAATCGTGCAACATTTATATTGCCCCGAAGTGGTGATTTTCATTTTGGGACTTTGGTAGTTTGTTCTAAAGTTGAAGTAATAGCAGTCAGCTGTTTCTCCTTCTCTAATATTACTGAGCCACAAAACTCACACCAGTGGTGTTCCGTTGCTAAATACGCGAGTGTGTAATGAATGGAGGACCCAGGGAAGTGCAGAAGTGCGACGGTTCAGTGAGACTGACAACCTGGTGGTCCAATGGTTGCTTTTGTTATTGGTGGAGGTTTTTAGACAAATGCGAGAGAACCATTTCATACATTTGTTTTTCATCTCCACAATATATTTCTAGCTAAACTATGTAAAAACGTTGTGAGGCCTGTAAAGAAGGGTTTAATCAAATTTATTTTCCAAATGTACTATTGCAAATACTGTAATACCTGTAATATTACAAAATTAAGAAAAAGTTTTTCTTTAATGAAAACACATCATGGGCTACACAGTGGTGCAGTGGTTAGCGCTGTTGCCTTGCAGCAAGAAGGTCCTGGGCTCAAATCCAGGTATGGGGTCTTTCTGGAAGGAGTTTGCATGTTCTCTCTGCATGCGTGGGTTCTCTCAGGGTACTTTGGCTTCCTCTCGCAGTCCAAAAAAACATGACTGTTAGGTTTATTGGCATTTCTAAATTGTCCTCAGGTGTGTGTGTGTGTGTGTGTATTCCTGGTTGTTTGTCCTGTGTGTCTCTGTGTTGCCCTGCGATGGACTGGGTAACCTGTCCATGGTGTTGGAGATAGGCACTGGCCCCCGTGTGACCATGTGTAGAAAAGCAGGTACAGAAAATGGATGGATGGAAAACACATGTAATACCAGCAGTGTCCACCCTCAGAGCTCCACGTCAAATGTGAGACGATATATCAACCTCATTCATCCGTTTATCTGCTGCTCTTTTTGTCTTTAGCTTGTAATCTCACAAGCTCAGGAGAAAATCGTCCTGTGGAAAGTGCAAACTCAGTCTTTGATAGGCATACCCATGAATGATCCAGTGTTGGAGGAGGTTTTAAAGATCCTGGAGAGCCTAAGTCATCAGGCTGAAGTCATGGAAAAGCTGACCAATACCACACTCAGAGAAAAACACATGAAAATGATTTTTCAAGGTCTGATTATATTTATGTATACTTCTTTTTAAAATCACATAATTGCATATTTACTTATAGAGAAACATAAAATTACATAGCCAAGCACTTTATCAGCGAGCTTTGTAAAATATATCTGGTTCTATCTCATTTAATTCACATCTGCTCTGCTCTACAGGTTTGGGTCTTTTGTTTGTGCCAGAGAATACATTTTCTGTAGCTGAAGTCTTGTCTCAGCACCCTGAAACGCACCAAAGACTAATTGACAAGGTAGATAAGAAGCGCAGAGATTATATCCAGAACATGCTGTGATTTTATACAAACAAAACAAAAATTCATTCTTTGTAAATATAAGCAGTAACATCAAATACTAACAAACCTTATACGTTGTCAGATTTGCAGGGATGCACAATCCGAATGGAATATGGAGCAGAGGTTTCAAAGAATTTCTCTTCGATGGAAAGACAAACTCTTTCAGCTCGATGAAGTCATTCATCCTGCTTGTCAGCACTGTGAGAAACAGAAAGGTTTAACAGAAGAGAAGCCTAACAAAAACACCTTTCCATGTGCCAGTCACTGCTCTTGTGATGATGCTCGATTCACTATTACCGGTAAGAATACATTGAATTGAGTACATTAATAACACAGATCTGATCTTAGATGTCACTGTAAGTATTGTTGATGTATTGAACAGCTGCGGTATTCTGCTTACAAGTTGCTTCAATTTGCTGAATGTCTTCTCACTTAGGTCTTGAAACACTTTCTGCTGAGGTAGACAATGATCTGATAACTCTGTCCATCATGTTGAAGTCCCCTCAAAGCGTAGAGTTCAGACTGCAGTTGGAGGAGTGTGATCAGTCACTACAAGAACTCGGTAAAGCTATAATTAGACAAGTATTTGATGAAGGCTTAATACACTTGAGAAACACTTTAAAACTAAAAATGTATTTTTGATTTCCCTTCCAAATCGTTAAAAGCAAAGCTGCTAAAGTTATTTGAATCATATCAGCAACTGTGGGCATTCCTGTCAAAGACATTTGGAGAAACATCCTTCTATGATCAAGAAGTGAATCTGGTATGTCTCAACATCATCTCAAGGTTTTAGTTAAATAGCATACCGCAAATCCTCTAATACAGGCCCGTGCCTTTATTTACCCAAGTGCTTCCTGGCTTGGGCCTTTATTGGAAGGAGGCCAGAATTAGAGGCAGGCCTCAATTTCAATTTGAGCAAAGTAAACAACCAGTAGAAGGAATAAAGACAAGATTTTGTGTCTATTTGAACGTATACAACACTAGGTTATTTTATTGAAAGTGTACAGTTAACATTGTATGTATGTATGCATATAGAACATTTACAACAAACATTGTTTCAAACTAAGTCCAAGTATGGTAACAAACGTAGCGCATTCTAAACACTTGGTGATAATTAGGTTATTGATTCACAACAAAAGGCAACAGACACTTTACCGCTCCAAAGTTTAACTGTTCGTGTCCCGTTTGGTTTGAAGTAAAAAAAAAAATCCTCCAACTGTTTAATCGTCATCCTCTACAGTTCCACGTTACAACACTGAGCTAACTGCTAAAAACATTAGCACTCTACAGGCTATTTGTGGAGAACACGTGAAAACAGTATGAAACAATTTAACTGCTGTTTTTGTAGCTGCGTTTCTAAGCTGTTCAGTAAAACGCCATAAAAAACCTTTAATAAACCCTTACCTGTGATGAAGTGATCACTGCAAACTGTAGCATTTTCTGTTCTGTTTCTGCTCATCTTGCAGCCGGAGATTATGATCCACAATTTCGTCTTCGTTCAGTAAGTCCTTTGTAGCGCACTACTTTCGAGATACGATAAAAAAAAGCGTTTGTTTTTGCCCCGATCACACAGAATTTGAGCATTTTTACACCCAGTCAACAAAGTAAATAAAACCTGGGACACACTGGAGGTGGAAGTGCTGCATCGTGCCTGCGATTTTGAGAAGTCAAGTGGTCATAGGACATGCCGCGCCACGCCGCTGAGCGCTTCTAGGAAAGTCATGTGATAGTCACAACATCACGTGGGACTTGAGAAATGGAAGCGGAAAGTGACTGTATTGTTTATTACGTGATCAGACGTGTTTTGTGAAACTCTAATTCAATTAACAGTGGTACGCTATGCTTATGGGTGCTAGCGCTATCAATAAAAACAACCTGACAGACACCATGTTCAAATGTTAATCATTACTCACAGTGCTCAAGTAACATTTTCTCTAAATTACTTTTTTCACTCTCACATTTTTATTTGTGTCACTACTTTTTGCATACCAACCACCTCTTTTTCGTCCATGTTTGGATGCTGTTTGGCTGAGGGATTCAGATACACCACTGCTCCCTAGATAACTGAAAATATGCTTATTTACATAAACACTGCCATCACTTTGCTTTCTCTGTCTTTAGCATGGCCCATTTCCTTTTCCAGCTGTTTTAATTGGACAGTGGTTAAAAAAATGTCCCCTCTGACATGCGATCTGGGTATCTAGAGTCATCACCCCCAGCAGCGGTGCTTACTTCCATCGTGTTTGAACATCTTTAGGAGACAAAACTACAACTTTGAGTTGAGCAGAGCGACTCAGAACCATGTCTAGGGCTACATCAGTGCATTGCAATGTTATGTCTTGATCTATTTTTAGCAATGTAGAATACACTATTTACAATATTATTTGATTTTTACTTGTCTTATTCAACCCCCCCCTCTCTCTCTTTCTCTCTCTTGTAGCTGAAGCATTTTCAGCAAGTTGATGAAGCATTTAAGGAATTAATGAGCACAATTTCAGCAGATCTTCATGTGCTGAACTTTGTGTCTAGTGAAGCAGAAAGATTTCATGGTAACAACCTTTATCAGACTCTCACAGATGGTTTGTCGATGATGGACTCCATTTCCAATCAGATGATGGATCTCCTCCATAACTTCCGTGACCAGTTTCCAAGACTGTGGTTCTTGAGTGATAGAGAGCTGACACAACTACTCTCTTATAAACCACTGTCCTTTGCACTTCAGACAGTTTTAAGCAAATGCTACAAAGGGATTAGTTGGCTTGAAGTGGAATTTGAAACACGTTGTGATGAAAACAATGTGGAGAGTTATGGTGCGTCATCTGAAAACTACAAGCAAATGAAAGTTCGAGGTATTTTTGGCAACCTCCGGGAACACATTGCTTTTGAGCCTCCTTTGGAACCAAATCCCAATGCCCTGGTATGGCTATGTGTCTTTGAGAAGCAGTTGAAGCTCACCATGATAAGGCTCATGAAACAATGTGCAGTGCTGCGAAACCAACTGGAACCATCCTCTCAAGATTCAGCATGTGACACGATAGACAGAAACACACAGCTGTGCTGTGCTGAAATGATTGGTCCACAACTTGTGCTAGATCTGCTTTCCGATTTTCCTCTTCAGTCTCTGCTGGTGGTTGAAGAGGCAGTTTGGTGCAAGGTTGTTCTGGGTGCATTACAGGAAAAAAGCCCTTTACAACTGAGTAAGATTAAAACATACAACTCTTTGAAACTGAAAAACCTAGGCAATTTCTTAAGAAAAACAGCCTTTGGCTCAAAGAGCAAATCTCTGGTTTCCAAGTACACAAATATGTGTTTGCGTGCTTTAGTGCAACTCACTATGAATCATGCACAGCAGCTGTCACAACTCATGGAGGTGCAATGTGACCTGGAGTCATCCTTTGAGTGGCTATGCTTGATGAAATATCATATCAACTCAGAAAATCAGAGTCCAGAAACCGATAATCTGCCGTGCTATGTGGATGTTTTAGGCCACCAATTTCAATATGGTTTTGAGTATTATGGACCAGAAGACTTACTGATGGTGCATGCTCCTTCCACAGAGAAGGCAGTACTGGGGATTGTCCTAGCCCTGACAAGATACAGATGTGGGTTGGTGAGTGGACCTTCCATGACTGCAAAAACAAACACTGTAGCCCAGCTGGGGAAAGCTCTGGGACGACAGTATGTTGTTAAACAGTGTTTTTCGAGCATGGCATCTGGTGTTGTTCAGCAGATGTTGTTGGGTGCCCTTCAGACAGGAGCATGGCTTCTACTGGAATCTGTTGAGTTACTAACTCCAGGAGTTCTGTCTTTATTGGGGCAGTTTCTAGAAGACATACATCAGTCATTCTTCAAGATACAAAGAAAGGAGACTCACAGACCAAATGAGGTGCCAGACCACAAATCCGCTGAAAGGGTCACAGACTTTTCCAGTCCACAATGCAATATTGTTCTTCTAGGGAAAAACATCTTACCAAACCCAAGCTATGGATGTGTTCTCATCCCATCAAAGGAGTATGAATCCAAAATTCCAGAAAGTCTGCGATTTTCTACCAGACCTATTGGATTAACGCATCCAGATTACAGGATAACCACTGAAGTAACACTGACTTCCATTGGTTTCTCAGAAGCCTCATCTTTAAGTCATCGTTTGGTGTCCCTGATCCGCTTAGCCAAAGATTCCAACTGTCTGCCTGATTCTTTCACAGGCGATAGCTGTTTTTTTGATGTCTTGCAAAAGATCATATCTACTTCAGAAATGTTCTTACAACAAGCTATGAGTCAAGATGAAAGTTCAAATGAGACAAAAGTTTCAACTGCAGAACACACCGATCTTTCCTCTTCACAAAATATGTCTGCAAAACATTTTGAGAAGAATAGAGAAGAAACTACAAATCTTCCGAAGTTATGTAGTTCTCGACTGTCAATTATACAGTCTCTAAAGGAGGAAGCAGCCATTGTCAAAGCAGTTCTTACTGTTTTGGTACCGGAGCCTGAGATAACCTCACAGTTTCATATGATTTTCAAGGACACATTTCCCATTGTGTGTCAGTTTCCTCATTTTCAACACCATATTGAAGAAAGAGAAATGACTCAACTTCAGCATGCAGTCACAGAAGAGCTAAAACAAGAACACCTCTACTCTGACATGGAAATAGTCAGCAAAGCTCTTAGGCTCTACCAGGCTCTGAAGCTCTCTCCAGCAGTCATTCTCATAGGCCCCCCAGGTAGTGGAAAATCAGCCTGTCACACAGTTCTGGCTGGAGCTCTCAATAGGCTGGCCTATATAAAAGATGACAATGTGTTTGACAATGAAAACACGATTAAAAAAAACACATCCACCTGGTGCTTTGTTGACACTTTGGTCTTATTTCCCAATTCCATGTCCCACGACGAGCTGTTCGGCTGCTTCTGTGAAAAGAAAGGATGGAAAGATGGAGCCATTTCAACCCTACTAAGCGATTTAGGACGTTTTGAAGTCTTCAACAATAGGAATGAAATTAAAGAGGCATTGGTAATGAAATGGTTGATAATGGATGGGGAGCCTGTAGGGCAACCATGCTGGTTAGATAACTTAACCACGCTGTGCAGTTCTCAGCACCCATGTCTGCATTTGTCGTCTGGTGAAACATTACCATCTCAATCACATCTCAAGCTACTAATGGAAGTCACTCACCTGCAAGATGCAAGTCCTTTTGCGGTGACTCGCTGCAGCCTTGTTTACTTCACAGGTGTTGATCTGTGGAAGGCTGTATGGAAAAGTGAAATGGACGTTCTCTTGTTTGAACACAAACTGGACCAAGAAGTCTTGGATTTGTGGAAGAATTTGGCAGATGACCTTTTTTCAAGCACTTTTATTTTGCTTGGGCGATACAATTTAACCTCTGCTTACGGATCTTGCAACAACAATGGCCTACAAGCAATCATGTCATTTGTCAGGATTCTGGAAGCCCTTGTGCAGCATTTTGAAAAGCAAATAGAAAACTCCAAAACAGCATCACAAAAAGGTAAAAGAGGTATGAAAACCATCACTAATGAGCTGTTATGTATCTATTTTCCTCATATTGTAATTACATTTGTAACACCTTTTGTCATGTTTTATGTGCATTCAGATGGAAGTAACTGTCCTGGACTAGATTCCCAAAATAAACAAGACCTGCTCACCAGAAACCTTTTTTTGGTGGCTTACATTTGGGGATTTGGTGGACACCTGCATTCTCGGTAAAAGTCCTTTATGGAACATTTAGATGTTTTATGTAATGTGTGTGTTTACTGTTGTACTACATTATACTAATAATAGTATTATTCTTCGTTTAATTTTATTTTTCTTTCAGCCACTGGCCACAGTTTGACTTGTTAGTCCGCCAGCTGCTGTTTTCTTCTAGGTATAAAATTCTGGTTCCAGATAAAGAAAGTGTATTTGAGCAATTTCTAGGATTCAAGAGTCAGATCCATGCCAATGATTCACAGTTGACAAATTCCATCATTCCAAAGGTATTCTACTCAGTTTTTTCTAAAATGCTTAAAGTATGTTTGCCATCAATTTAATTGATTCTCAAACTCTCAAGATAAAAGAGTCTCAAATATCTTTACACAGTTCGGGTTGTATAAGCACCTTCTGAACATCATGTTGGAGGCAAAGCAGCCAGTGCTGCTCGCTGGAGAGCCAAGTTCTGGAAAAACAACTTTGTGCAACACTTTAAGTTTTGAAAGGCCACACATTAACCTTCCAGCAAGTCCACTCCTGAGCTCCAGAGAGTTTAGAATTATATTGAAGAACTGCTGCCATAAGAACTGGAACAACAATGTGGGTTCTGTAAAAAAAGAGCCAGGCCTGCTTTTATTCGTGGATGATTTGCATGAAGCCCCTCGTGGTAAGTTCATAAAAAAATAGCAAATGATATTTTTATACATTGAAATCCGTTTGAAAGTGAAAAGTCTTTAAAATTTAGTATGAGTGTTTTGTTTTTTTCGTTTCAAAGATGTCTTTGGGAAAGTGTCAGCTGCATTGGAGACTCTACGTCAGAGCATATCACAGGAACAGATTGGGATGTTCGACACCTACTTTTTTAAAGCCCTCAGTTCTAAAACTGTCAGCTACATGGCTACAAGCTGTGTCTTCACCCTGAGTGATCCTGTCAGAAATGCTGTATCCTCACGGCTCTCACGTTTATTTTCCATCTTTGTCCTCCCTAGTCTATCAAAAGATGTTCTTCTGTCCATTCATTCTCCATGGATGAAGATTTGGCTCAAAGAAATGTCCCCAAGCCACAGTGGTGAAAAAATGTCTAACCGTATAATCACTGCTACTAAAAACGTGTATGAGTCTGTATGCGCCCAGTTCCATCCCACTTCAGAGAGACCTCAACTCACATTTTCTCATCATGACATCCAAAAAGTGTTCTCTGGAATGTACCTGTGGCAAGATGACATGTCAAACACTGCGTTCACCGAGAAAAACAAAAGTATACCATCACCCTCCCTTCCAGTCCTGCCAGGTCTTCCTGCTTCAGATCTTAAAATAGTACACCTCTGGATACATGAGTGCATGCGTACGTTCAGCGATAGGCTTTGTTCCGAGGATGAAAGGAAAACGTTCCTGTCAGTTTTAGTTGAGACAGCAGACGCTCACTTTGGATTTAACTTGCTTGATAACAGCCAGCCTGACACATCAGAGGCAAAGGAAGCTAGCCAAAAGTTTAAAAGTGACCACACACCGACCAAATCTACAAACATTTCTTCAAGAGAGACCAACTTTAAACCACAACCTGTTACACCTCTGCATTTAAAGCATTACAAGGCCATAGAGACGAGCCTTGTGTATGGACCGGACTTCTCAGAGACCCTAATGTTTCTGAATCCGGAACACAATTTTAAAGATAAACGTTTGTATGTAAAGCAAGACCTTGATGTAATATGGCCGGAGCTACTTAGACTAATAGACAGCAAAGAGGAAGCAAATCATGTTGATAATATTCACAACACAGTGACCAGATACAGTGTGCACAGGCAGGGTGTGAGTCAGCTGTTACACATCTTCAGGACTTTGCTCATACCTGGGGGGCACGGTGTACTGATCGGCTCAGGCAGAGGAACAGGCCGTAAAACCACAGTGCGTTTAGCTGCCTACCTCACAGGCTGTCAGCTAATGGAAGTACGTTCTAACAATGAAAACAAGGTGCATGAAACCTTGAAAGAGGCCGGCAATCAAACTGATAAGAATGGAGTCAATGTCATCATACTGGTCCATGAAGATATCAGTTCACCTGTCAGAGAAGAAATACTGATAGCAATGGCTCAGAAAGTCTTCCCAGGGCATTGCACAGAGGATGAGCTGAGCAGCCTTGTTTCCAGAGTGACAGCAATGGAATGTGTAGAAAGATACCATATGGGCAGATGGATATCTGAGAAGTAAGTGGAAAATCTGACTGTTATCACTTAGTCTAAGAGATTCATCTGCTGAATTTAGAGTCCAGCTGGCACTGTTGGCAGATATATTGAGTGTCACATTTTAAACTGTCCAGTACCTGTAAATAGGATGTTGATAGTAGTATAAAACAGTTCACAATAAGGTCTTATGTTTACAAATATGATATTGTAGTAGGGTGTGTGTAACCATAAACTCTATGTAAGTCGTTTTTTGTTTTTTACCCCCAAAGGGTTTTGAGTCAAATCCACAAAAATGTCCACGTGTTCTTGTTGATGCCTTTCAACATGTCCAGTGACGAAAACACCCAAAGCTTCAATGTAAGTGATTTAAAGGTGGGCTCACATCACTTATGTTGTGCTTTTCCTGTAGCACTCTTCCTCTGTCCTTTGCCCCAGGGTAAATGTGGATGAACACACTAAGACAGGAGAATGCACAAATGCAGCCAAAAACGGGTTTGTGTACTTTTCATGAGGAAATAACAATATCACACATGGTAAAAAGCTTCAAAAGGTGGATATTCCATTAGATGGCCCCTTCTAACACATTACTGCAATATCTCAGGAGGTAGAGCGGGTTGTCCAGTAATCGGAAGGCTGCAGGCTCTAACCCAGCTCCGGACAGAGAATTCTGCTGTTGTGTCCTTGGGCAAGACACTTAACCAGCCTTGCCTGCTGGTGGTGATCAGAAGAACCAGTGGCACCAGTGTATGGCTGAGTGATACACTATAGTGCCAAGCACTTTGAAGTCCTCTGACACTGAAAAGTGCTATACGAGTGCTGCTCATTTATCGTAACAGAAATATATTTTTATTTTTTCAAAGAAGCAACCAGCTGATAACTTTTTTACAGTATCACAGGCTAATTGTAAATCGACTTGTCAACTGTGAGATCAGTTTACTGTACATGCAAACATTTCTTTAAGAAGACAACATAAAGGGAGCCAAGGCTTGATTTGTTCTGTTTTTGTTTGTTTTCTTGTTGTTTTTTAATAATCCAGACACAAATGGCCAAGGCCGTTAAACTCAGCTGCTGTGTGGAGGTGTACCAGCCATGGTCCAACCAGTCTTGGGTGGAAATAGCTGTTCAAAATCTCAAACTCTGTTCCAGTGAAAGTGAGTCACAAGACTGAAGTTACTTATTCACGTTTTCTTTTCAACATTAATTTGAAGCACATTTCTAAAAATGTCACAAAATAATGATCTTTTATATTTTATTTTTACAAAGTGTTCAGAGGATGCTCTGAGGACAGCTTGTCAGTGGCCATGGCAGCAATCTATCAGTCTGCACATCAGTATGCTTCTATATTTTTAGAAACGCAGCCTTTCAGCCCTCGTACCTACACAGAGTTTATTGCCTTCTTTAGCTACTTTTGCAACCAACTTCCGAAGCAATGGGTTAACAAAAACAACAGGTAACTGTTTATCATGATTGATGCTTTAATATGTATGCACTGTAAAACACGGAGTGTTAATATTGCAGTTTTAACTCAGATATTTACAACAATTTGAAGAGTAAACCAGCTCAGTCAAGTCCGCGTTAAATACTGCAGACATGCAGTGTTAATTTACACTCAACATAGGAGGTCTTTTCACTTATCCAACTATTTTAAAGGGAGATCTTGCAGTTTAGGTTTGCTTTTAGCTCCCCCCAGTGTCTGTTTTAGTTCATTGTCAAGAAGACAAATAGAAGTTGTCCTCCTTTTGGTGCTTTTCTATTTTTAACACGTTAATCTAACTGTTAAGAGGTCTCCTCAGCCTTCATTAGATTCTACAGAAGCAGCTCATCACTAAATCAAACAATTCAGTTGTGTTCACGATCTAAATCATGCAGGAAACGACTTGGAGCTCTCACAAGTCAGAAAACTACCAATGTTGGCTCTTGTTTGACTCCTTTTGTGATTGAACATTCTTTTTTTATAGCTTCGTCAGATAAATGTTTTCTTTGTCTTTTCTGAGGCTGAAGTTGCAAACGGGATATCCTGCACACAAGGGGCGGAGGGGGCTGAGAGACATTTCTTTAACCCTGTAAAGGGTCATTTAAGCACATACTGGCTCAAGAAAATAATTTAAAATATGAAAAAGTTGCTTAGTATGTCTTTAATAAATTTAAGTGTTAATTTTCACACTAGTTTGATTGAAATTAACACTGGCTAAATAGTACATTTTACTCAATTTGAGTGGGAGCAAATGCTACCAAAAACAGAGTTAAATACAACTCTCCTAGAGTTAAAATTAAACTGGGTATTTTACTGTGTGTGTTATTTGGCATTTACTGGGCTGTCATACCTTTATTTTTGTGATTATGTGGATTAAAGCAGCAACCACACATTTCTCCTAGCTAGTTTTAAACAGTATTGACATGACTGCTGCAACACATGCAGATGCAGTAAATAGTACAGATGTAAATGTTCTTTCCCCTCAATACTATTTATTTATATTTTATTCTAAAATAAACCTGAAATTCTGTTCATGTCAGAGCTAATCCATGTCAACTGAAAAGCCAAATTTTTGTCACGTTAGTCAATTCTATAAGTCAGAAGTAAAACCCCTCTGACAGGTTCAACTTTCAACTTTTGTTTTCTTTTGATCAATGTTATGATATTTACAATGTGCTAAGCTTTGAAAGATAAAATCACGCCAACACCTTCATGTCTGAGAGCAGGAGAGTCAGTCAGTTACATTATTTATATTTGTGTGTTTGTTTTATAGGACTACAGATGGAAACTAGCATCTTGATAAATCCAATGCCTTTACAGCACATTCCTTAATGTGAATGGTCCCATTAAAATAAAAAAATCATATCCAATAAAGAAAAAAAAACCTTGATGAGTTTTCTCTTTTTTCAGAGTTTCTTCTGCGTTGGCTCGCATGGATGTCCTCAACAATGAAGTTGGGAAATGGAAAGAGCAAATACTGAGGTTGCAGAAGGAGACTGAAAATAAACAGCAGGTTTTTATGCAAATACATACAGAAGATTTGAATTTAAATGTTCAGGTAAGCTGTTTTCACTCCTTTTGTCTCTGTTCTGCAGCTCCATAAAATGCACCTTAAAGCTGTAGACGATAAGAAGAATCTGCTTCAACTAGCATCAAAAACATGTGAAGCAAAGAAGAACAAACTAAATCAGCTGGAAGAAAAAATCCACCAAGTTCAGAAACTGGTAATGTTTTGTTTTAATGCCACCTTAAAAAATCCCAGAGGTAATACACCATTTAGTAAAGATGGAGAACGCCAGATCGATGTAATCAACAGTGAAGCCGCAAGGTTTTCATGGGACCCCAAGCAAAACGACCTGTTGTCCATTGCTGACAAGGAAGTGTGCAGCCATTTAGATTATTGTGGTGCGGACACAAACAACATTGTTTATTGGGGTGGGGGGTCTGTGCAATGTGGAAGTGTGTGGCCGTCTCTGGATAAGCGGTCGGGAAGGAGGGAGAGGGCCCAGCAGGAAGTGAGCTTTTTACTGCCTCACCCCCGTTGCAATCCCATCTTAGTTAAAGGTTGTTCGGCTCAAAACAACTTCCATCCCTGCTTGTCGGCACGCGATGCCTTTGATAATCAAATCTGTTTATCACCTACTGATGAAACATCTGTGATTCTATGTAAAGAGCTTTGCAGATGTTTATGTTGACATGTCCTTTTTAACTTCCCCAGATTAAACCAGTCCTCCTGTCAGGTCTGAAGATCCTTCAGTGTTTGAAACCTTCTGACTTTGAGGAGGTGCGCCACTATAGAGATCCACCTGATGGAGTGGTGAAGATCATGGATGCTGTCTGTTTGTTGTTTAATCGTCCACCAGGCTGGGAAAGTGCCAAGCAGCTTATCATGCAACCTGACTTTTTTCAGGTCTTCTAGCATTAAACCTTTAATATCGCAAATATTGTAGTGTGAGGATAAATTAGTGGACAACAGGCTTCTTTTGAATCAATCCTCTCCTCTATGCATTTCTTTGTCCAGGAGATGGAGTTTTATGACTACCAAAGCCTGACAAAGGCACAACTGCAGCAGCTTGGACAGATAGCTCACAGCCCTCTGTTTGTGCCAGAATCGGTGCAGGAGGTCAGTAAAGCCTGCGAGTCCCTGTGCAGATGGGTCCAGGCTGTGTGTGAGTTCTGCTCCATGCAGCACCACCTGGTGGTCAAGCAGCAGCTGGAGGTGCAGGCTAGAGAAGCTCAAAATCAACTGCTTTCGGCCGAGAAGCACAAAAAGGAGGTCCGCCAGCTTTTAGAACATGCTGAGTTCCAGCTTCAGTCCATGGAATCTGAGCTGGAGGACCTCATGCTTCAGCTGTATGAAACCGAAGCAGAAGAAGAAGAAGCTACTTTATGCGCTGCAAAGCTAGAGATGCATGTCAAAAATTGGAGGGGTGCTTTTCAGGTGATGCAAACAAAGTACTGTTAATTTAAACTGGCCCACAGATTTAGTTGTTTTTGTGTTAAAAGCTTCTGATTTTTTCCCCTAAGGTGGCAGAGACACGTTTTCAAAACACACCCGGTGACGCCCTTCTTCTTGCAGCAGTTGTCTCCTACTTTGGCCCATTTGAACCTCATTTACGCACAGAACTAGTGAGCAAGTGGAAAGAACTGTGCTGGACGGGAAGCATCGACATGAACCCAAAGGATCTCAGAACCTCCCTGTTTACACCTGTAGACTCTGAATCAGCTGTCCCTTCTCTGGGCTTTCCCATAGCTGTGACTGAGAGGCTGCAGCTGCCTGTTGATCAGACATTAGGGATAACCGACTGGCAGCTTGAGGACGTTCTACCTGCCAGGCTCATGGTTAAGCTGATGCTGTGGGGCCTCACAAATGCTTGTATGCAGCGTTGGCCTCTGCTGGCAGATACGGAGCAGCATTTACAGATAAGCTCTCTCAACTGGTCCATCACAGGTATGTCCTAATACATCAAACACAACATTACTGTCAAACAATGAAGTAAAACAAACAGATGTAAATCTTAGCTTCGCTGGGAAAAATATAATGGCTTTGAAGTATAATTGTCTGTTTTCAACAAGAAAATTGTCAAACTTACATTTGTTTCCTGCATTAGCCGTCGTAAGAAATTGTGAGGAAGTACTTGAGTCAGAAAATGCCACAGAGATCTATGTCACAGGAAAATATTTTCATTTGTGGAGTCACCCATCATGGGGCTGCACAGTGGTTAGCGCTGTTGCCTTGCAGCAATAAGGTCTTGGGTTCAAATCCCGACCTGGGGTCTTTCTGCATGGAGTTTGCATGTTCTCCTTGTGCATGCGTGGGTTCTCTCCGGGTGCTCCGGCTTTCTCCCGCAGTTCAAAAACACGACTGTTAGGTTCATTGGTCCCTCTAAATTGCCCTTAGGTGTGTGTGTGTGTGTGTGCTTGGTTGTTTGTCTTGTGTGTCTCTATGTTGCCCTGCGATGGACTGGCAATCTGTCCAGGGTGTACCCCGCCTGAATGCCTGGAGACAGCTGGAGAGGAGGCACCAGCCCCCCCGCAACCCTGCGAGGATAAGCGGGTAAAGAAAATGGATGGATGGATGGATGGATGGATGGAGTCACCCATCATGGTTGCAACCACAGAAGGCTGTGTTGATTTAGTAGCCAGAAGAGAGCAGAGCAGGTCTTGGCTCAAAAGACATTAACTGTAACTGTTAGCATTAGCAATTCAACAACATAGCAGAACAAATTCAGGCTTGTGTTATTTGTGGAGATAAGACATCAACATTGCATTTTTTACCCAAGAAAGCAAAGCAAATGCTGGAAGAGTCATATTGCTGTTAGCCAATCAGAGGTGAGAAATTAGCATATTATTTTCAAAGAGTAAGATTCCAAATTCTGTTGTTTTCTGACCGCCACTCCTCTGAATAACTTCTACTTGCCGAAACAAGAGTGCCAGTGCTTTTTATCCACAGAAAATTACTCACAATTTATGCTTGAGACCCCAGCACATTTATTTAAAGAACATATGTACGCAATTCCTCAATCCCACCTACGCGCATTCCGAGGAGGAACCAGAGCCAGGAGTCCTGGGGGTGGACTGTCCAATCTCGGGGACAGAAGTTGCTGAGGTAGTCAAACAACTACACAGTGGCAGAGCACCGGGGGCGGATGAGATTCGTCCTGGGTATCTCAAGGCTATGGATGTTGTAGGGTTGTCGTGGTTGACACGTCTCTGCAACATTGTGTGGTCATCGGGGGCAGTTCCTAGGGAGTGGCAGACCGGGGTGGTGGTCCCCATTTTTAAGAAGGGTGACCTGAGGGTGTGTTCCAACTATAGGGGGATCACACTCCTCAGCCTCCCTGGAAAGGTCTACTCCAAGGTACTGGAGAGGAGGGTCTGATCGATTGTTGAATCTCAGATTGAGGAGGAGCAATGTGGTTTTCGTCCTGGCCGTGGAACTGTGGACCAGCTCTATACCCTTGCAAGGGTGATGGAGGGGGCATGGGAGTTTGCCCAACCAATCCACATGTGTTTTGTGGATTTGGAGAAGGCTTATGACCATGTCCCCAGGGGCACCCTGTGGGGGACGCTCCAGGAGTATGGGTTGAGTGGCTTTCTGTTAAGGGCCATTCAATCCCTTTACCAGAGGAGCGTGAGTTTGGTCCGCATAGCCGGTAGTAAGTCGGACCTGTTCCCGGTGAGGGTTGGACTCCGCCAGGGCTGCCCTTTGTCACCGGTTCTGTTCATCACTTTTATGGACAGAATTTCTAGACGCAGCCGTGGTGTGGAGTGTGTCGAGTTTGGTGGCAGGAGAATCTCGTCTCTGCTTTTTGCGGATGATCTGGTCCTCCTAGCTTCATCCAGCTCTGACTTTAAGTTCTTGCTGGGTAGGTTTGCGGCCGAGTGTGAAGTGGCTGGGATGAGGATCAGCACCTCCAAATCTGAGACCATGGTTCTCGACCGGAAAAGGGTGGCTCGCCAACTCCGGGTCGGGAGAGAGGACCTACCTCAAGTGGAGGAGTTTAAGTATCTCGGGGTCTTGTTCACAAGTGAGGGTAGGAGGGATCGGGAGATCGACAGGCGGATTGGTTCAGCGTCTGCAGTGATGTGGACGCTGAGCCGATCTGTCGTGGTGAAGAGGGAGCTGAGCCAGAAAGCCAGGCTCTCGATTTTCCGGTCGATCTACGTCCCAATCCTCACCTATGGTCATGAGCTTTGGGTAATGACCGAAAGAACGAGATCACGGATACAAGCGGCCGAAATGAGTTTCCTCCGTAGGGTGGCCGGGCTCAGCCTTAGAGATAGGGTGAGGAGCTCGGACATTCGGGAGGGGCTCGGAGTAGAACCGCTGCTCCTCCGGATCGAAAGGAGCCAGTTGAGGTGGTTTTGGCATCCGGTCAGGATGCCTCTTGGACGCCTCCCTGGGGAGGTGTTTCGGGCATGTCCTGCCGGCAGGAAGCCCCCGGGTCGACCCAGGACACGTTGGAGAGGTTACATCTCCTATCTGATCCGGGAACGCCTTGGGGTCCTGCCGGAGGAGCTGGTGGAGATGGCCGGGAAGAGGACGGTCTGGAGCTCCCTAGTTGGGATGCTGTCCCTGCGACCCGGACCCGGATAAGCGGAGGAAGACGACGACGACGATGATGTGCGCACTTTATTGTAATTTGTCTGGTTGTATATATCCTCAGTAGTACAACGGGGGAAAAATGCATACTGTGCTTTTGCATAATCTTTATTTATCTACAACACTAACTGCTGCATTCCTGCTGTACAGGAGTGAAGGTAACGCTCGAGGAGGAGTTAAGGTGCAGGCTGGTGGTTTGTGCAGATGATTCAAAGCTGCTGGACAAGCTGGATCACGCGTCTGAGGAAGGTGATTCAGAAAAATATTATTTAAATACTAAAGGCAATTTTTCACCCTTATACCTAATTAAATCTTGTTTTGTTTTTCAGGATGGAGAGTACTAATTACTCACTTGGAACGTGCAACACCTAGTCCTGAGTTCATGGCCAGATTAACACGCCCTGTTGATTGTAGGCTTCCTGGATTACAGCAGATCTCCTCAGATTCTCCTCAGACGGTGAATCCAGAGTTCTGCCTCTTCCTCAGCACTAATCTGCCTGTTAGACTGCTCAGCAGTGGTGAGAGTCATTATTATACCCGCCTGATTCCGGTACAGTCAATTCTGCATTTTTTTTATTGTCATCTATAGACCTTAACATAGAATAAAAAAATAATCCAACTGAATTCTCCTGTTGAGTTGACCTCTAACTGAGTATTTAAAGGTTTTGTTAATTCTTCCTGTTCCCCAGGGATCCACCCGTCCATCTTGGCTCAGCTGTTTGTGGTTGACCTCTCTCTGAGCTCAGAAGAGATCCAGGAGCTGATGCTGACACAGCTGCTGCAGTCAGAGCATAGAGAGCTGCTGATTCAACACAGGCGATACCAGAATTACAATCAGTTTCTGCAAAAGAAACTGGTCTCAAAAGAGGTGACAAAGCTGGCCTTTAGCAGCACTCAGTTTCAGAGGGTTTGGTTATTTTTGTTTAATTATTGTAAGAGTTCAGATATTACTGACTAAACTTTAATTCTTGATTTTCTCGATTTCAGTCTTTGTGTGAACTTCACCTTTAAATACGTCTCATGTTAAATTTTACAGAAATCTGATTATAAATTCAGCTGATTATGAAAATTTAAGCTGACCCCTGACATTAAAGTAGATCAGGACAAAATTTGGCTGTAAACTATAACATTATTTTGTGTTTATAGCTGCTGGACATTAATTATCTGTTCATCTTAGGATGCTCTGATAGACTGCACCCTGCAGTCTGACACCTCGCTGCAGAAAGATTCAAATTTTCTTTCCTGTGTGGCTGTTTGTCAAGAAGAGATGAAGGAGGTGCAGGCTGAGATAAAGCTCCTGAGCGAGGAGCTGAAGCACCACGAGTCCCTGCTGGCTGCTCCGAGGCAGTTAATGAAGCTGGCTGCTGCCCTCTACCAGGCGCTGCAGGCAGTGGCTCGTCTTTCTCCTGGATATATCTTTTCCCTACATGAGTTCATAAATGTGATGCAAGATGCCTTCAGTGTAAAGTACCGACCATTAGTACCGTATAAACCTGGGAAAGCAGCAGAAAGCATGTTACCAGAGCTGATGAACTCAATGGTGCTCCAGCTGTTGGTGCAATACAGACCTTGTCTCTTCAAGAAGCACTTTGCAGTTCTGAAGCTGTTGGTGTCACTGGCTGTGCTCCAGCACAATCAGCTTTGCTCCGAGGCGGAGAAGTTAGCCTTCCTCAGGGGCCTCGGAGACGTGGAACAGCCTGTAGCTGAAGTTCAAACTCAAACCTTTTCCTCTAACCTTCCCAGCTGGATTCCCCCTGACATCCACTCTGAGCTTTTCACCTTGGAAAACATTCCATCTTTCCGAGGCCTGATTGCATCGCTGCACACCTCTCCCATCCAGTGGCAGGAATACATCCAGTTCACCTCCTCCACGGTGACCGGACCTGTTCCCTGTTGCTCTCACTCCCACCTCTTTTTGCTGCAGCGGGCTCTGCTCTGGAAAACAATCCTTCCAAGCTCCTTAGAGAAAGTAGCAGATGCTATTGCTGTCTGCTCGCTCTGCCTGCCTGAAAAGACCGCAGAATCACCTCACAGTGGGAACCTCAAAGCCCTCTCGAGATATCTAACCAAAAACAAGGGACCCATCATTCTTGCATTCCCTAATCCAGACGAAGACACGTGGATAGGCATTCAGCCTCTCCATATAATAAACCAAATGGCGTGCTGTGTAGGAAACGAACACGAGGTGATCACATAAATCTCACTCTTAAGAACGACAGATTAAAATCTGAGTTTGATGTATTTTGTTCTTTATTAAACCATTTAGGTTTACGTGAAAGTCATTTGTTTTGGAGAACAGTGTGACACAGAGATCATTCTGTCAACGATGGATGAAGCCATCAGTGAAGGCCACTGGTTGGTCTTTAACAACTGTCATTTGTTGGATCATTGGACTGATAATGTGGTGGCTCACCTCAGTCAGCTGATCTCCTTCACAGGTACAGGAAGTCATACAACAACAAACAAATTCACGTAAATGTAGAAAAATTTGATATTTTAAATCTGAGTAATGACATATTTTGCTGCTTTTTCTTGTGATTTAATTACTTCCTTAATCGTACTCAGAGGAGAACCCTGAGATCCATCCAGACTTCAAGTTGTGGTTTGTAACCCAAGAAAATGCTTCACACTTTTTGCCAGGTAGCTCATGAGTTCTAAAATGCTTCACCATCATCCTCTCTTATTTTTTTATCATGGACTGATAATTAGCTAAATGTACTATTTGGCAAAGCAAGTCAGTTACAGCAGCATCCAGAGTTTGAATTGATCATAATTCAGCATTAGCCGATAGCATTAGACATCCGCTTAGGCACAGATGTCAAACACAGACCTTGTGTGAACATTTGCAGAAGTCCTAGGCAGATGCAGAGTTAGCAACATTTTTATGAAAAATGAAGGCTTTGAAAAATATACATAAAGAAACAGCACAACGTGGGAATAATAACTACAACAATGTTTGTTAGCTCTGTTGGACGGCTAGAGTGCTGACGTGCGAGAGGCGTTGCTTCCCACTTTAATCACGGAAGTATAGAAATGGGCTTAAGGTGCAATACATTTATCCACCTCTGGATGGTGCTCTTTGACTATAAATCTGAAGTTCTGCTTTAATTTAGTGTTGTAATCATTGTGATTTTTTTCACAATAAAAACTACAGAAAACCTTATCAAATTGTGATTTTAATGCTAATTATTACATTATTTACAGCTGCTGTGCGAATGTGTGCCCAGCTGCTGGTATGTGACTCTCCCTGGGATCTGAGAGAAGAGCTGAGCTGTTCTTTGCAGCACGTGGATTGGGTCAGTCAACCTCAGTCATCGCCACGTGTCTCAGATGACAACATGGAGATGCTTGTTCGCTGTGCCATCTTCCACTCTGTTCTGATGCAGAGACAGAATTATAGATCTTTAGGTTTTGGAAGAATCTATCACTGGTGAGGAAAGGGATGAGTCAACCCCAAACACTTTTCTTTTCTTCTTAATTTGGCATTTTCCACTCTCTTAAAGGAGTCAGGAGGATCTTCTAGGTTTAATAGATGCATACATTTGTATTGCCAGTCTCTGCCATGACAAAACTAATGTTTTGCAATTTATAGCAGGTAAGAGCATAAAACAATAAAACCGTGATTTAGCCACTGCACACTTTGAGAATAATTTTTGTTCCTTTTCCTAGTAAATCTTCTGCATGGTAGCTACGTTACGGACTCTGCAGATTCAGAGGTGGTGGAGAAAATCGCCAAGACTTTATTTACTACAGAGTCATCTCTTTCAGGAAGTGGGCCACACATGATATCAGATCTTATCAGCAGTTGTGGCCGTTTAGGTAACCAGACACCTTTTCTGAAAATGTATTGTAAAGTTTAACGCAAAATAGCTGCTTAAAATAACACTAAAGGGTTTTTAATACTTTAAGCCGTTTCTTTCAAACTGGTTTCACTGATTCTTCAGCCAGAAACTTTGGAAACTGCTCTAAACAACTTTGGGGGTTGAGGAAAGGACTATTGGTAGGTCTATACCTGCTTTGTGGCTTTGCAGGTAGCTCATGTAAAGGCTTGCAGTTAGCTTTTTCAGTTTGTCTACCTCCAATACAAGCACAAGAAGAAGAGGAAGTTTTCTTCTTTGTTGCCGTCATGGCTGAACTTGGAAGTAAAAGGAAGAGAGCAATGTTTTTGGAGGCGAAGGAAATTATTCATGGACTAGACAAAGAACTAAAACCAGAGTGAACTTACCAGAGTGGCTTACACTCGTTGATTTCAGTTTCAAACTATCAGAAAAAGTAGCAAGCAAAGTCCTTATTTTGTTTCTGAACTGCCAGTAGACATGCATTCATAAAAATGTGCAAAACACAACACCTTGTCTCAAGACATTGTTATCTACAAAACCAATGCAAGCAACTGCAGTGTTGTTTATGTTTATGACAGATGCTGATGCTGCTTTCACCCAATAGGGGGAGAAGTGGGAGGCTTATTAAGTGTTACTTTATAGTGTTATTGGATGAAAGTGGAATAACAACCCTGCTGTAGCTAGCGCTAACAACAAGCTAACGTGAGCCAACTAATACACCACGAAGTAAAAAAGATCCACACTGTTGCACAAAATATTATTACAGTAGTCCAGTGGCAGCAAAGCCAGGTCACCATCAGTTTGTGATTTTGTTGCCTCCTTTAGCTCTCTAAACTAGTGTAGGCCACCTCAATATTCACTTTGATTTTAGCTCTTTGCTTCGCCTCCAAAGACATTACTCTCTTACTTTTACTTCCAGGCTCCACCATAATGCTAACAGAAAAAGCAAACTTCTGTTTCTTCTTCTTGTGCTTTTTATTGATGATCGACAAACTGAAAATTCTAACCGCTAGCATTACGGCTAACAGCCGTAAAACAGGTAAAGAGCGCCCCCTAGGATGCCCACCCGCTCCACAAAACTGTGCAGTGCAGGTTTTTGGCCAGCAGAGGGCTGCAGAGTGGTGCCAAATCTGAAACAGGTCAAGTTTCTAACCCAACAATCACTGCAATCAATGTTAAAGCTTTAGCTTCAATTTCAAAAACTATGTGTTGTTATTTTAAGCACTGCTGAAAATTGAAAGTCTATCTCACATTCTGTTTGCTGTACATCTGTTTGGCTCTGATGCTTTGTACATTTTATTTTATTTTTTAGATTTATCCAGATCATTACAGGTCTTGGAGAAACATTTTCAAGATCCAGCAGTCTCTGACCCTGTATTGCTGGGTTTGAGTGTGGATGTGGCCCCTGAGATAACCAGGATCAACAGCCACCACCTGAACCTACTTCTGCAGGCATCACAAAGTCCTCTAGGAGCAATGAGGAGTTTCAGCACCGAGCAGAATCAGCTTGTCAAACCACCAGACTACAATCACGCAGCAGAGAGACTGCAGGCCCTGAAGAAGTATCTCTCTTTAAGGGAAGACAGCACAATTAGAAATGTGGGAACGCTTTCTCGCAGTCCCCTTCGCAACTTCCTTGAGGCAGAATGGAATGATCTAATTGATTTAGTGTCTTCGCTCCTTTTACAACTTCAACGTCCTGTTCAGTACGCCTCGTCCTTCAGCTCGCCCCTGAATTCCTGTGACTTGTCTTGGTTAGAGAAGAGGGCAAAGCTGCTCAGTGCTTATTGTTGGAGCGACAGTTCTTCAGATCCACCCGGTGCCTATCGACTATCCGCCTTTAAGAATCCAAGAGGCTTTCTGGTGGCACTGATAAGAGAAGGTGCTCATAAATACTACAAATATTCAAGTGATATAATACTGCAGTTTCAGGTATTATAGACAAAATCATATAACAATTAAATCTAACGCCACACTCTTAAACATCTTTGGATGATTTCCGGTGATAACGTTTAAAGTGCTTTCCCTTCCAGGTTCTGAGTAAAGACACAAACCCAGCTGTGCTTCCTCCTGATGCTGTGTATTTGTGTGGACTGGAGCTCAGAGGTGCATCATGGGATACAGAGCAAGGAGTCCTGCAGGAGGCTGTATTTCCTCAGCCGGTTTTAATGCCTCTTCTTTGTGTCAAAGCTGGAGTCAGGAGCAGAGACAGCGCAGCAGAGCCGTTGTCTTCCTGTTCCTATTTAATGGATTCAGGAAATCTCCAGGTTGAAAGCGTCTCTCAACAGACAGCCTTACCGGCCTATTACTGTCCTCTTTATGTAAACCAAGAGGAGGAGATCGGAAACTCAGGACTCAGTGACATTAACATTATCACAAAGGTTCCTCTGTATACTCAGATAAGTCCTGTTCTGTGTAGCTTGAGAAGAGTGAGATTAGTTTGTGCACTCTGACGGTTTGGACATGGATGATGTGACATCACATCAGACGTCTGTGAGAAATTGCAGGATTGATGCTCACAAATTCATATAAAATGTGAAATAAAGTTTTTGTTTGAAGATACATTTTGTTTGATTCTTTTCTTTCAATACTTTAAAATTTAGCTTCCTTTAAAATGTTCCCAAATAACATGTTTTCACATACAAACTCAGTAAGCACTGAAAATCATTATTCATAACCTCATGTTCGTAATCTCATGTTTACATACAGAAATTTAAGTATTGAAAAGTCGAGTTATAAACATATATTTTCATAGGTAACATGGACAGACATCACTATGAAACCTTTGAGAAGTTTGGCAATGATACCTTTCTGCTGCACCTTGACAATGGGAGGGGGTGAGTATCGGAGCAGATTTTGATGTTTAATGTTCAAGACATTATTTTTGCTAACAAAATTTTTTTGTTATACATTTGTTATGACTTCTTTTTGTGACTCAGCCTGAGTTTTTTTTTGTCACTGCAGATTTGGGCGTCACTCAAAAGACGAACCTTCTATTTTAGCCCCACTGACACAGTGCTGCAGGTACAAATGGGCATGATGAAATCTGTGAAAAAATATTCTTTTTTTATGACCTCTTTTGTGATTTTGAAAGGACTTAGCGAGAAAACATTTTAGCATTATTGAGATTTAGTGACAGATGTTTATTTTTTGCTAAGTTTCTCATGCATGCAGAATGTGAAGAAAGTCTTCTAACCCATTAGCCACGAATAGAAAATAGACAGAAAAACACTTTGGTCAGAAAACACACAGATCTACATCATACTGTAAATTAGCATTAACAGAGTCACCCATTTGGCTCAAACTGCAGAAGGCTATATTGATTTTTGCATCCAGGAGAGAGCAGAGCGAGTCTGGGCTAGTGGAAGCTAACCATTAGCATTAGCAGCTTCACAACATGGCAGAACTTCAGGCTTGTGTTATTTTTATAGGTCAGTGCACCCTAGAGCAACTGTGGCTACAATGCAGCTCATCACCACCAGCGTGTGAATGTGTGTATGAATGGGTGGAGGACCGATCATGTTGTGAAGTGCCTTGGGGGGTTGTAGAACCCTAAGAAGGCGCTATACAAATACAGGCCATTTACCGTTACTGGCTTATCTGGGATTCTGGCTGCTTACCCAAGTGTGCTGCTTGCCCAGCGTGAGCCGGCAACTATTGTATGTATGTATGTATATATATATATATATATATATATATATATATATATATATATATATATATATATATATATATATATATATTAATATTGTGTTTATGTAATTCAACTTTTTAATGCGGACAATTTTCCCCTTTTTCTCCTCCACCTCTTCATGCAGTCGCCACTACCAAACTAAAAATGCGGTTTCCCTCCACAAGTTAAAAGTTTGCTGCATATTGTTCTTCAGTCACGCATGTATAAATGTTCACATCATTAGACTTTTACCATGAACCATTCTCCGTTTTGCTCCATTTCAGCCGCTAGATATCTTTAGTTCTCGTTATTTTTTTTGAAGGGGGAATGTCAGTCCTGCTGATGAATTTAAAGGAAGTGGCATGCTGACCAATCACAGGCTTGCGATCCTCTTGCAGTGCCTTCTTTAAAAATAATACTTTTTTTTTGCTTTTGCATGGGAGCAGTCAATCATTTGTATTGTTTTCACTTATTTTTTTCTCTTTGCTACATTATTTTGCTCCACCCTAGTCCATTGTCACTCTTTTTTCTTTTTCCATTAATTGTCTCCTCAGAATCCGTCACTCCACCTGGCTGCGTCTTCGGCTCCTCTCTTTGCCTCAGTATCATATTAGTGACGTGATGAGAGCCTCGCTGTCCCAGGATCCTCTTCACAAGGTGGCCCCACTGCTCTCTGAGCCTCACCTCACCGCTCTCAGTAGACGTTTGAAAACTGTCCTGGAGACTGTAAGTCATTGCCAGGAGCAACGGAGAAATGATGGCAGTGGCCAGAATGTCATCTATGATGACCTTGCACATTTGAAATGGAGCACTAAAGAGTGAGCAGCATCCCACCTCTCTCTTGTATCATCTGTTATATAAAACATGTCCTGCAAGAAATCTTTTAGTAGCTCACAATCAGAGCATAAACATGGTTTTGGGGGAAATTTCCAGTACATCACTGAGAAACAAAATAATGGAGGTAACTTTTAGCATGAATGCCAGCCACAAACATTACCGAGATTTTTTATTTTGACTGCATTAGACGCATATTTTCATTATTCGATCACATTTCAGGGTAAGATCACATTTCTTTTCTGTGTGTGTGTGGGGTGTGTGTGTGTGTGTGTGTGTGTGGGGGGGGGGGATTGTTTAGTCATGTGAACAGTGAATGAAATCATCTCCGATCTGTAAATGTGTGTGTGTTGTGTGTACATAATAATGTAAGTTCTGCTTTAATAATTTTCATTATAAACAAAATCTGCTGGTTTTAGAAGCATTAATGTCAGTATATCGGTATTGGCAAATATCGGTTATCGGCCATAATGATCTTAATATCGGATATTGATATCGGCCTAAAAATTTCATATCAGTGCATCACTAATTGGGTTGTGGAAAGAACCTAAGAGGGATATCACTATTTATCTTTTTTCTTTTTTTTGTCTTTTTGTCTCAACCAAGCAAAATCTGAACCAGTCTGCTTCTTATGCATCTTATTGAGCTTAATTGTTATTGTTTATAAAAGATTCTTCTTTACCAATGGTTGTTTTGTGTCTGAAAGTTGTAAACTGTGACTTGAATCATTAAAGGTCAAAATGGTAATTAAAAACAAATGTTATAAATACAGTTTTACAAAAATACACTACAATCAAAACCGAAATGATATCCCTGTTGTTATTTTTTATTTAGCTGACCATAAGATAACTTAAATTTAATTTTAAAAAAGGTACATAAAAAACAAGAATTGCAACTAGAAAATACATTTTTAATTTATTTAAAATTATTGCTTAACATCTGCCCGATTTTAGGACAGTTGCTGGTTTCACCTGGGTTACAATGCTTCTTCGGGTGTGAGTCCACACGTCATAGGGATGTCTGGCTGTCCTCCTTTTCTTTCAGGTCATGAATCAATAATTCATCCAGTCATATCAATGCCACCTACTCCCTTTTCTCTTCTTTGCACATGCTTGCTCTCTCTCTCCACACAAAAAGGTGATGACAAGCCTGCAAAGGAGCTTGTTAATGGACAACAAAAAAAGAGGGAGGGAGGGAAAGGTGTTATTGGTTTTGGATCAGCAGCAGAAAGAGTGGGACTCTCTGTGGACCGAGGAAAGGCAACTGGAAGAAACTTTTTCATAAATTTGAATGGAAATACAGACCTTCAATTTAACAAAACTTCATTGAGTCTGACAGTTTTTTTTCTCTGAACTTAATTTTGTCTTTGGAAATTGGTCACCATGTCAAAAGTCAGCAGTGAGAATCTACATAAATCAACTTTAAGCGTCTACTCGGTGAGCTTAAGTTATTTTATTTGAGTTCATTACATGGAGCTGACTTTCCCCCGTTGACTCTTTTTTTAACTGTGTGACTGCAGCACCTCATGGAGCAATTCAACCCAGGTCTCGAGAAGCTTGTTGCACTTGGAAACAGCTACGTTAAAGCTTTCCAAGGTGAGTAAGACTGACTTTACAAAAGGTCATTCTAATGTCGGGGTGGATTTTGTATATTGAGAGGAGTCAAAAGAATTTTCGTTCATTACTCAGGTGGAAGTATACAAGGTTTTAAAATGACTTCTGTAGATTCAATTTCAGCTTTTTAAATGGGTTAAAGTACAAAAGTACAGCTTTCTAAACTGCTTCAAGAATCATTTAATGAATCTTTCAGCAAATATTCATCGGGTGGACAAATACAAGTGAATAAATTCTACAGTCAACCCACTTCAAGATGGCCACCACAGCTAATTGACATTAGCAAACAGAAAAATGACTGGCTGGTCAGTCCCCGGGCCACTGAGTTCCAAACTCGGCCTGCCCTGGAGTGGGCGGCTGCAGGTGGGCCTGTGGGCTTGCCGTTATTATCTCCTAGGCCGCTGGCCCTCTTGGGAGGGGGTTGGGGTTGCTCCGGTGGCAATCTCTCCCTGTAGACCCCTAGATCTCTGGGGCTTGGATCTCCCCCATCTTCCGCAGGTCTATGGCCCCTCACACTCACTGTTGGACATGTACACACACAGGTGCACATTTGGGTGATTTTGACACCTACCTAAGGCTGTGGTTGGCACTAAATACACTGTGAATTATTACTGTGTGTTTTTCAGCAAAAATTGTTACTGTTGTTATACATCCTCATGTTGGCGGCACAGTGATATTTTGTTTCTGTGGTATTTTTTTGTGCCACAATTTTTCCCCTCTTTCTGCAGGTCTAGAAGTGGATTCTTGTACATCCGCTCCCCCACCTCTTCCTTTCCTCCCCCATTCTCTTTCATTTCCATCTCCGTGTCCATTGGAATTTAAAACAACCAAAATATTTCTATAAAATTTTTAATATCAGGCAAGGCATTATAGCTGAGTCTATAACGCTCCACCTGTGAGAGTAAAACTGTAATGGTAAATAGCCTGTATTTGTATAGCACCTTCTTACCCCGGTTTCACACTGAAAGCATCGGCGGTGCGGAACAGAAGCGGAACATCACTGCTTCAGATGGAATCCATTATAGTCTATGGAGTGTTTCAAACCAGCACGTCCTAGAAATGTCGCGCCACACCGCTAAAGATATGGTCGGGGTCTATTTTTGCCGCGTGCCGCTTCTGGGATGCATCAATTTCCACAGTTAACATAGAGCTTGACAGGAAATCATACACAGCTTCAGTGTAAAATCACTGGTAAATTTCAAAATAAAAGTACTGCAGCAATGCAATTTCATATATATGAAGCTCACGTGTGACCCAGCTGATTATTTACTTACAACATCATTCCAGAAGTGCAGCGGTGTGTTTTTCATGGCTTTAATCCAGGCACTGGAGAGGAACAACATCATATATGTATATGACATCAAAAAGCGATATCAAACGTGAATTCCTTCTTTTGGGTTTAATGGTGAATTGTATAAACAAACCGTGACCTGAAGTCTCGAGGGATCTTGTAATTTCGTGAGTCCTGCAAAGAGCACAGAGAGGAAGCCGTGCCTTTGCCAAGACTCTCCCGGTGTGAAAAAGACCGCTTTGAAGTCTGCGAGTAAACCGTTCTGCTGCCGTTTCACGCTGCTGATGCTTCCAGTGTGAAACCAGGGTTAGGGTTCTACAGCCCCCCAAGGCACTTTGCAACACGATCAGTTACTCACACACACATTCACATGCTGGTGGGGATGAGCTACAATGTAGCCACAGCTGCCCTGGGGCTCACTGACAGAGGCGAGGCCTGTCGAACACTGGCGCCACCACCAGCAGGCAAGGCAGGTTAAGTCTCTTGCCTAAGGACACAGTAGCAGCAATCAGAGCCAGGATCGAACCTGCAACCTTCCAATTACTGGACGACCTGCTTTACCTCCCGAGCTACTGCTGTCACAGGCTTGTCTTCGACACTTAAACATAAATTCTGATTGCTTTACAGCTGGACAAGACGCGGGGAAATTCTATCGATAACTTTCAATACATTTTTTATAAGAATTGTGGCCAACTCTTTTAGTAAAGTATCCCAAGTACCGCTGGATGCATTTGAATAAACTTCCAGAAAGTAATAACTGGATGTATAAGGAGCCAACTTGGCTATAAGCCTGAACATTTAACAGACACTGAGCTCGAACCTGATTTGATAGATGTTCACATGTCATATATCATTGCAATATTTCAAGGAGTGTGAGCCCTTTAATTTTTAATGTTGTTTTCTATAGAGCTTCAAGACTGGAGTGTTCAATAAAATTTGCGTGGTTAAACGTGAGATTTAAAAAAACAGCACTGCAATAAATTCTCAGCTAAAATAAATTTTGAGTTCATGTTACAAGAAAGCAAAATCACAACAAATTAACATATTGATATTTTCTAAGTCATCATCACACTAGTGAGTGGGATGAGCAGCATGCATCATTAATGCGTCACTCTTTCTCGTGAAATACGAATAAGCCGTCACTCACAGTGCAGCGTGGTAACACTAAACCCTCTGGCACGAGGTTTATTCCTGGACCAGAATCACGTATCAGCTGTCAGCGCTGCCGGGCTTATCTTCCTAAATAAAAGGATTTTCTAGCGACACAATTAAGAGCATTTTTGAAAATGTGTGATAACAGCAGTTCCTGATGTCGTCTGTGTGTGTGTGTGTGTGTGTGTGTGTGTGTGTGTGTGTGTGTGTGTGTGTGTGTGTGTGTGTTCTGCAGCCTTAGCTGTTTGCAGTGAGGCCTACTTCAGTGCTGTGGCTAAGATGGGTGATCAGGCCCTTCACACACTTTCGTCTCATTCTCTTGGTAAGAGTGTGTCCCTGTGAATGTGTGTTTATGTTAGTCAGCAAGTATTAAACTTAATTTCTCACATTCAAGAAAAAGAAGCATAAATTTCCCTGATAAAAAATGGCATGTATATATATATATATATATATATATATATATATATATATATATATATATATACGTATGTATGTATGTATGTACTGTATCTACGTATGTATGTATGTACGTATGTATGTACGTATGTATATATATACACACATATATATATATATATATATATATATATATATGTATATATATATATATATATGTATATATGTATAGGTATATATGTATGTGTATTTATATATATATATATATATATATACTTTTTTTGTTTTGGTCAATCTTTATCAAGGTGGTTCTCCACACACTAATTATGAAGTAGAATATCTCTTATATTCTGTCTTATAGGTACACATTTGTTGTTAACAGTATCATGTATACCATGTCTCTTGAGAAGAGTGCTAGCTTTAATTAAAAACTGTAAACATTATGGTACTGAGTTCCTTTTTAAGAGTGTAAAGCCTCAACAACAACAACATGACAAATACTAATCTAGGTTGTTCTGCCTGAGAAGGGAACCACAGCGTGACCACAGGCCCTCTAAAGTGATGACATCTGAATTATAGATGAAGACAGTCATTTAACTGCACTCAGTTCATTAATTTACTCTCAAGAAATAAGCCCAGAGGCACTCATAATGTAAAGTTGTTGATAACCTTCAACCTTCTTAGCAGTTTGGATGGTTGGATTAAATGAGCCTTAATGACCTGAGTCATAGTGTGAAAGTCATATATCAGATAACCCAGACTGCTACAGCAGAGGTAGGCTTGAATCAACACAAAGAGTTGCTTTATTATGAAATTGAGATTTATTTCTTTTTTAATGTAAACACTCTATTAGAAACCGGTAGTTATTTAAAGGTGTGGAACTATGAAAAAAACATCTTTTAAATATTATTTCCTCTTTTAATCAGTCACTGTTAGTTTTTCATGCAGGCTGAACATGAAAATAGTCTCCTACACCTATCTCCTGCGATAGCTTCTGATAAAAAATAGATGGTGAAAATCTCCGATTAGAAATGCCTGACAGATCTACTTCACGCTGTCACCTAACATTCATGGACTCACCCATCTTGACTGAAGACGGGGAATATTGTTATTGTTTTAACGTCCAGGAAACAGTAGAGAACGTCCTGACAAGTAGAACCTAACTGTTAATATTAGCAACATCACCCTCCAGGCTTGTGTTGTTTGCGGAGATAAAACATCCACATTGCAAGTCCGTGGTAGGCAAGCCGTTGCTGTTATCCAATCCAAAGTGAGATGTCCAAATATCAGGAAATAAGACTCCAAAACCTGTTGTATTGTGACACTCTGCTGCAGCAGTCTAGTCCCTGCTGATCCAAGTATTTCTGGGCTTTTTTTGTCCTGAGTACATCTTGCAAGCATTCATTCCTACCAGAAACCCCCGCAAATGTATTGATTAAACGAGTGAACCACACCTTTTAACGGTACAATAAGTAAGAGTTTCACAGTGATATAATCACAAAATGACCTAAGTCTCAGTCATGTTGGAAGGAAGGTTACTCTGAAACAGATTTCCATCATAGGCCTTGTTTACAATCTGTCCTACCTCTGTACTTCCTGCTTCCAGAGCCAATCAAATTTGATGCCGCAGAGGTTGCCAAGTCTGCAACTGCATTTGTAATTCGACACTGGCCGCCAGACGTCAGCAGCGTTGTGGAAGGAATCTTAGCCAGTAAAAGGAGTGACCCAGAAGTTATTTCTAGTACCCTTAAGAAGCCACGGCATATTTTTGTTTTACTCCAATATTGGTTGACAAAGGCTAACGTTGAGCTAACCTTCAGCTAAAAATGCTAACAATGAATCAGAAAATGAATACTCTGCGCAAAAAATATATTAAGCTACTTTAATCAATCACCAACAAATGAAATGTTTATGTTTATATATTTAAAAGACGCTTTTGTCCAAAGCGACTTAGGTTGCCCTTGAGGCTAACAACAAACAAGAGAAGTGAACATGGAGTGTGTAGTAGAGTGGGGGATGAATGCTGGGAGGGTGCTAGTTTAGAAGATGCTTTCTGAAGAGTCAGGTCTTCAGGTGTTTCTTGAAAATCGACAAGGAAGCCCCTATTCTTGTAGTGCTTGGTAGGTCATTCCACATCTGTGGAATGATACATGAAAAGAGTCTGGTAGGCACTGCTAGCCAATGATCCTTTGATGACCGGAGTGGCTGAGCCGTGACGTAAGCCTTTGCAAGAGGATTCGGGTAGATGGGAGCCGTACCATCCAGGACTTTGTAGTGCTAGGGATTTGAATTTGATGCGTGCAGCTAGCGGTTGCCACTGGAGCTCAAGAGAGGGGTGACATATGCTCTATTAGGCTGATTGAAGACCAGACGCGCCTCTGTATTCTAGACCATTTGAAGAGGTCTCACAGTACAGGCTGGAAGACTAGGTAAGAGGGCATTGCAGTAGTTGAAGGGGTGCAGTTTTAGTTTTAGAAAGGTTGAGTTAGAGATGGTGGGATTTCATCCATCTTGATATGTCAGAAAGACTGTCCGAGATTCGTGCAAAGACTGTGCGGTTATCCGGTGGGAATGACAGATAGAGCTGGGTGTCGTCGGCATAGCAGTGGTAGGAGAAGCCATGCGATCGAATGATCTCACCCAGTGAGGTGGTTTATATGGTAACGAAAAGAGGTCCTAGTACAGAGCCCTGGGGGACTTCTGAGGCAAGATCGTGAACAGCAGAAGATTGTCCAAGCCAAGATACACTGAAAGATCGTCCTGTCAGGTACGATTCAAGCCAAGTGTGTGCTTTCCCTGTGATGCCCAGAGAGAGTATAGACAAAAGGGAGTCATGGTTGACAGTGTCAAATTCAGCCGATAGATCAATCATCTTTTAAGGATTCTGTCACTGCTAACAGACCTGTTTCAATGGAGTGGCCATATTTGAACCCAGATTGGTAAGGGTCAAGCAGACAGTTTTGTGAAAGGTGTCCTGTGAGAGGTGAGGAATGTATGTATATACTTATCAACTTACTGTGTATGACTCATCTTTGGTTGTCATCGAGAATCTTGTGGCACTGATCCGTAACTGGCAACAGTTGCTGTGAGCAGATTTGATATAGGGTCTGCAGTACCCAAGTTTGACCACAAGATGTCGTTCTTACATAATGCACCTTTAAATTACAGTTTTTCTCAGTCGCTTTGGTGCGTTTCTCAGAACACTATTAACATTTGCACAGCAGTTAGTGCATTTCTCAAAACAATTAGTGCAAACTGCAAAACCTAGTGGATAGCCTGCAAAATCACGTCACATGCTCAAAATTGATAATCCATTCCTCAAAAGCAAGTATTCATGTCAATGAAACTGTCAGTGCCATCAAAATGAAAAGTCTTGACACCATCTCTATGAACAAGATAGTCAAATGGCCTTGTCATGTTTTCACTATGACAGTTTATAATTTCAGTGTTTTCCATTGCAAGAATATTTGGTGACACCAGAAAATGCTCAAGACAGCACTATGCCCTACTTGTACAGCCATTTGAAATGTGCAGTAAAGTTACTGTAGATGTTATGGGAGTTTTGGGAGTAACTGAGACACTGAATACGTACGTTTTACATTTTTACTGTATGGAAGTGTTTGTAATTCTACAGCATTGTGCAAAAGGAAAATATGCTACAGTCACTTGTTTACTGTAGAATACATGTAAACAAAAAATCACCCTTTTGGTAGAACTGTGCACAAATGTGAACAATATACAGTACATGTAACAGTACATACAGTATTGCACAGTACTGTAACATACAGGTACAGTAAATCATTCTGGCACATCCAGACGTTCCTGTCTGTCTGGCCACATATTTTCATTTACATCACAATGGATGTCATCCCTCGCAATGCAGCGAGGAAAGTATCTCCTGGAGTGGAGAAGTATACAGAAGTATAGAAATGGTACACACTAGCTCCTGCTCAGTTCATATATGCTTGCCAATGGAGGATTCACCTCCTCATGAGTGACAGATGAAATTCACCTGTGATCAATTGTTCAATTTAGGAGACATTTCCAGAATAAAATGATAAAGAAAGGTTTAGAATTTGCTTGACAGATGACTGATATTTGACATTTGATAACTAGTTCAACAATTTTGTGTAATGACTCAAGCAATGAAAGTAAGACTATTAGTTTTATTGAGAGTGAATATTCAGCATCCATAAGTATAATTCATTTTGACTGACATGACATAAGCAAATGGAAATGTCAGAAAACAGCAGAGAAATGTATGAAAGCAACTGATACATGTCCAAAATCATTTGCAGTTTGTTCAGAGAAAGGATAAATTGCTACTATGATGTGCACAAATGACTAAATGTTGTGGAGGTTGAACTAATAGTTATGAGAATTTTAATTCTGATCTGAGAAACGCACCAAAGCGACTGAGAAAAACTGTATACAGATGCAGAAAACCTATAGTGACATTTCATGATCCAGTCAAATAACTCACAATGTATTTTCTTTCTACTTTAAACAGGAGATGTTCTGATTCAGATATCAGAAACTCAGAGAAGACTCACAGCAGAGATGGAAGGAGTGGTCGGTATTTTTACTTGTTAAATGTAAAGTAACTGCATCCCAAAGCATTAGCATGATTAAATAAGTTTAAAACATTTTTAAATGCAGTATTTCAAATTTCAAATAACTACAATTTTAACGCTAATGAAAAACAAATATAAACACACAAAGGTTTTTGCTGCCTAACAAAAGTTGTGTCTTTTTTCCTGCTACAGTTTCAGTGGTTCCAGGTTGAGGTGCTGCAAGCAATGGAGAAGAATATCAAGCTAGATGAAGAGTACATTGAGGTGAGCTGATATGAGTAAGTTGTTGATTGGAGATCTGCAAATATGAAGTAGATATTATAATTTTTAAATTGAATATAGCAGAACTGATTATGAATATGCAGCTAGAGCTGATAGGACTTCAGGGCCACCTTTTGGTGGCTTAAATTATTGCAACTTACCTCCACAGTAGCATTACACAACAGCAGCAAATAGTATTACATTAATTAGCAGATATGCTAATAAAACATTGTTAGAGAAAGTCAACGTACATTTTTTGTGTTGCACAGCTAATTGCTGCAGGACGATACACATTAAGGCTAACCCAGAGAATTAGCAGTCCCCCGTTCCTAATTTTTGCCTGAGGCTACAGAGTAAAATCTTGTATTTATTTATTTTTTATTAAAAAGTTAAATCCTAAAGTAGCCCAAGCAACTATAAACAGAACTTAGTTACTCACCAAACTCACCATCAAAGGCATGCACACGTGTCCGAGAGCTGATAAGATCAGGAGATGGATTGCACATGATTAAAATTCAGTATTTTCTGGTCCACAACAAATAAAATCAACAGTCAAAAGCAACTTTCTGATTTTTTACAGTTGTGCATTCAATAGAAACAAATACCCTCAGCATTTGTTTTAGATGTGCCAGCCTTGTAAAACAGCCAGAGCAAGAACACGCTGTTTTTTGCAGGAACTTGAGGTTTGGTTATGAGTGAGTGGGGTGACCTGCAACATGATTCCCTGCTAGCATTAAATGTGGCCAAGAGTAAAGCAGAGCACCTCTGCACAAACATCACTCAGCGTACCGCTTAAAAACACATTCAGGCAAAGTCGTGATTCCTGAAAATTAATGTTCTGCAGGGCAGTCGCAGAGTGTACGAGCTGGAGGTGAGGAACCAGGCCGAAGCTCTGGAGAAACAACTTAGACGAGGAGCTTATAGAGACTCTCTGGTACGCACACAGATTAGTGATACTTTTGTGCCACTGTACGTGCAAAAATAGTTTAATGTGTTCCTGCTTTTAGGAGAACAGTGACTACATGATTTACCTGAGGCAGAGTCAGCAGGAGATCCTGAAGGAAGAGGAGAGGAGGTATCGTTTCCTGGCAGAGAAGCACTGCGGCCTCACTCAGTCTCTATTGTTTCTTGTAAACAAGGTAAATTCAGGTCTACTAGTCCCACACAACAAGTCCACTCTATTATCCTCGCTGTTTCTCCATATCCTTGTTTAAACTGGTTTTGTTTCAGACATTTTCCACAGTGCCTTCCTTCAAATAAATCCTGCACCAGGAATTTAAAATACTAATGTGGGACCTGACTTGGCAAAAAACAAAAGCAATAAAAACAGTATATATTTAAGTCCAGTAACTAGTGATGAAATAAGAAATATCAATAAATGCATCAATAAAAGAAGTACTGACTGTGATGGTTTAGACATAACATTAATAAAAAATATAATAGAAAGTATTATTCATCCATTGACTTACGCATGTAATTTATCTTTTGCAACAGGGACATTTCCTAACAGGATGAAAATTGCAAAAGTCATACCAATTCATAAAAGTGGAGACAAACATATCTTTTCCAACTATAGACCAATATCTTTATTGTCACAATTCTCAAAAATATTAGATAAATTATATATTGCTAGGTTGGACCGATTCCTGATCAAAGAAGAGATATTAAATGACAGTCAGTATGGTTTTAGAACAAATCATTCAACATCCATGGCATTAATGGAATTAACAGACGAAATAGCGGAAGCCATTGACAAAAAAACTCATCTCATGAGTATCTTTATTGATTTAAAAAAAGCATTCGATACAGTGGACCATAAAATTCTTATTGAAAAACTTAGTAGATATGGCATCACAGGGATGGCCCTAAAATGGACAACAAGTTATCTTACCGATAGGCATTAATTGGTTCAAATAAACAACACAAAATCACATATAAATAACATTACTTGTGGTGTACCACAAGGGTCGGTACTGGGCCCTAAACTATTTATCATTTGACAAATGACATTGTTGAGGTATCCAATATATTAAAATGCACCTTATTTGCAGATGGCACAACCTTTTATTATTCAGGAGATAATGTTGAGCAGATGATAGAAGTGATACAAACAGAGATGAAAAAAATTAAACTATGGGAACAAACTATCATTGAACAGGGATAAATCATGTTTTATGATGTTTAGTAATACATATTCAAATGATGAAATTTTATTAAATATAGATGAGATTAATATTAAAAGAGTTAAAGAAGTGAAGTATCTGGGAGTCATCATTGATGAAAAAATATCTTGGAAACTACATATAAACAGTGTCAAAACTAAAATATCTAAAACTATTGCACTGTTACATAGAGCAAAATGGTCACTTGATAATAATTCACTATATTTGTTATATAACTCACTGATCATACCATACCTGAACTACTGCACTGAAATCTGGGGAACAACATATAAAACTTACACAAATTCCATTTACATTTTACAGAAAAAAGCAATAAAAATAATCACAAGGAGCATCTACAGAGATCCGTCCAATCCATTATTTATAAAATTAAAAACACTAAAATTCTATGATCTGGTGGACTACAATATTTTAAAATTTATGTATAATACAAACAAAAGGAACGTACCTGCAGGTTTAATCAAAAGATTTACAAAAAGACATAGCAAATATGATTTAAAAGGACATTAATTATTTAACATACCTAGACATCGGATACTCATAAAGGAACATTGTGTGTCCATATATGGAGTTAAAATGTGGAATAAATTAAATACTGAAATCAAGAATGCAAAAACAATACTGACTTTCAAAAAAGAGATAAAAAATGAAATGATTAACTTATATAGATCTGTTACATAAATGCGTGAGGGGAGGGGGGTTGGGGGGATGAAAAAAGGAAACACGTCTATGTATTCATATGTGTATATATGTATGTATATAGGTCTATAACTTTATGCTTCCTCCCGTGTAACTTGTTTTCTTTCTTTTTTCAATTCATGGGTTGAGGTTGTGTCGGCCAGCCAGTCCAGGAACTATATTGTTAAAATATCTTAAGAATCATATGATTGTTTCATTTGAATTAATGTTATTTTAGTTAAAAGGGGCAGATAGCATACGCTTTTCTTCTCTCTGTCCCCTTTTTCAGTTTGGTTTGTAGCAATTTTGTTCTGTATTTTTATTTTAATGTCAATAAATGAAAATAAAAAGGTGAAAAAAAAATACTACTCAACCTATAAGGGTCAGAGTGGATTATTTAGTAACATTTGATGGAATGCATTTCAGATTTCAGTTCAATGATTACTTCTCACCTCACATTGGGCTTTAAAATATGAAGAAGAAACCACAAAGACTTCTCAGCAGCCTGAAATAGATTTACATATTGTGAGTAACGTTTGTAACAAGGCAATTCACCAGGAAGTGCTATATTTTAAAAGCAATTCCAAAGAACACCATTTCTTATATTTGTTTGCTTATAATAATAATAATAATAATAATAAAAATAACTATATATATATATATATATATATATATATATATATATATATATATATAATGTTTAATTAAATTATGAATAGTCTTGCATTTACAAATTTACACCAGCAGGGGGAGGTGAGAACTCCCCTTTTCCATCTTCCTTTAGCAAAATATTCAAAGTTTCTCGACATTTTTCTTCAGTCATGAGCGAACATGTTGATTTTTATGAAACTGAAGTCTAAATGCGCATTTTTAATTTGTGTTCATCTTGTTTCTGTCTGATTAGCTGCTCATGTCTCTTATCTACATTCAGACTGGTACCTCCCTGCAGCAGAAGGCAGATGGGTGGAAGGAGAAAGTGAATGAGACCAGAGGTTCTCGAACTCCTAATCATTTGGATCAAGAGGTGCAGGTATATCATCCCACACATTAGCCAGCCTGTACTTAACTGTTTAGCTGCTACTGCATTGGTGCAAGTTCAGAGCTGACATAAAACGACTTAAGAAGAAACAAAGACCATCACACTTTTTAAAAAAATGCACGAACAGAGCTGCAGAACAATTAAGATTTCAAAACACGAACTTTCAGATTTCCTATGATGATTTTCACTGGATGATATATAATCTGTAATCTGTGTAGCTTCGAGGATCAGTGGGCTCTCTGCTGCAGACCGTAGCCAGAGACGAGGATATGTCCTGGGCCCGGCGGGAGCAGCTGGCGCTAGGCGGAGTGCCCTCCAGAGGTGAGAGCTACATCCACTCATTTGCAGCTGTATATTAAAAGCTGACTATATGATAAACATTTTCTCCTCTCTTCATGCTTACTGCTTCTTTTGTGACCCTCTAGCGCCATCCCCGCTCCCCAACCGCTCCCGCTCCAGCTCAGTGGGGGAATCTCTGGGTTTGGGAGGAGGAAGACCCATGAGAGCCCTGGTGTCTCACCCCTCTTCATCCAACCCAAAGCTTTTACCATTCAGTCGAGGAGAAACTGTCACTGTTCTGGTCCAAGAGCCTCGTAACGGCTGGCTGTATGGACGCACTGACACCAGCCTGCGGTGGGTTCATTATGTGTAATATCATACGCACAGGTGGTAAAGCTACAGTTTTATTAAAGATTCATTCAGCACAAAACGTTGGTCAACGAGCTAGGTTCATGTAAATGATTCATTTTGCTGTAGAGGCCAGGGAAGTTACTTTGAACTTGTAGTTTTGTAATCTGTTTTGTTTTATCTTCATCAGTCAGGGCTGGTTCCCAGCTGCATACGTGGCTCCGGTTGAAAATTTCTCCATAGCAACCAGGTGGGAGTTCCTGTCAGTCTGCTAGCAGAATTACAGAAGAGAGATGTTTTCACAAAGATATTAGCAACGTTTAGGTCATCGTTCTGTGCGGAAAAATAAGCTGTAACATTCTGTCAAACGTCTGACCTTTGCAGTAGTGGTTCTGTACGAAGCCACAGCATGAACAATCTGCTTGATACCGACCCATCAGAGGCCAGGGGTCATGGCGATGTCCCACCACCGGTTACACCCAACCGTAGAGCGTCTGCAGACTTCCGACCATTCTCTCCGGTCCCTGAGAGGAAGGCAGAAGCTGCAGTGGAGACAAAGCCTCTGTTTCTTCCTCCACCACCTCCTTCACAAAATTTGAATCTCAGAAGGGGATCTGCAGATTTTCGACCAGTCTCTTCAGTTCCAAAAGGACAGACTGACAAAGTTTCAGATGTCCAGGTACTTTGTCTTGAATTTGGAAGAAAATTTCCACGTGAACATTTCTCTAATTCTACATCACCTCTCCTTTCTTAGACATTATCACCGCCTGGCCCACCCGATAACCCTTTGTTTCCCAGGTGAATCTGTTTAAATATTACCTATATATTAAATTACATATATATTATATTACCAGCCATGTTTACACTAAAGATGAGCTCATCTTTTTGAAACAGTAAACTGAGTTGTAGAAAAAGCGACCATGAGGCATGCTGACCACCTGAAGTGAAATGTTACCTTCCTCAGAGTGTGTTGTCAGGTTTCTAACCTAGATCAGGTGTGTGTGTGTGTTGAGCGTGTGCTGTATTGTGTAACATTTTCCGTTATACTCTCGTTTCAGAGGCACAAACCCATTCGCCACAGTAAAGCTTCGCCCCACGACGACTAACGACAGGTCTGCTCCTCGGATCCATTGATCCGTCGGCGGAGGTGGAGGCAGGAGATCTCTTATTTTTGTCTTTCTTAACTGTGAGGGCCTTTAGCCTGGTGAACAGAACTGGAGGTTTTGTAAATAAGCTAGGTTACTTTTTGTACCTAATCCAAAAGTGTGAGCTTTATTACCTCTAAAAAGTGAAAACATGAAAGTGGAATTTTGATTTTTGAAACCCTTTGTACATATTTAGAGAAATAAGGTTTTTTGAGTGTTTGGATCTTATGTTCAAGATCATTTCTTTCATTAAAGGTGTGGAACACTGAAAAAGCATTTTTAAAATCTTATTTCTGATTATAATCAGTCAGTTTGAGTTTTCCATGCAGGCTAAACATTAAAATAGTCTCCTACACCTATCTCCTGGATTAGCTTCTCATAGAAAACAGATGGTGAAAATCTAGGATTTGAAAAGTCTGACAAATCTACATCACACCATTACTTAACATTCATGGACCCACCATCTTGGCTTGTGATGAGGAAGGCTGTTATTGGTTTAGACCTGGAAAGGTCTACTCCAAGGTACTGGAGAGGAGGGTCTGATCGATAGTTGAATCTCAGATTGAGGAGGAGCAATGTGGTTTTCGTCCTGGCCGTGGAACTGTGGACCAGCTCTATAGCCTTGCAAGGGTGATGGAGTGGGCATGGGAGTTTGCCCAACCAATCCACATGTGTTTTGTGGATCTGGAGAAGGCTTATGACCGTGTCCCCAGGGGCACCCTGTGGGGGACGCTCCAGGAGTATGGGGTGGGTGGCCTTTTGTTAAGGGCCATTCAGTCCCTTTACCAGAGGAGCGTGAGTTTGGTTCACATAGACGGTAGTAATTCGGACCTGTTCCCGGTGAGGGTTGGACTCCGCCAGAGCTGCCCCTTGTCACCGGTTCTGTTCATTACCTTTATGGACAGAATTTCTAGGCGCAGCCGTGGTGTGGAGTGTGTCGAGTTTGGTGGCAGGAGAATCTCGTCTCTGCTTTTTGCGGATGATGTGGTCCTCCTAGCTTCATCCAACTCTGACCTTCAGCTCTTGCTGGGTAGGTTTGCGGCCGAGTGTGAAGCGGCTGGGATGAGGATCAGGTTCTCGACTGTAAAAGGATGGCTTGCCAACTCCGGGTCGGGAGAGAGGTCCTACCTCAAGTGGAGGAGTTTAAGTATCTCGGGGTCTTGTCCACGAGTGAGGGTAGGAGCGATTGGGAGATCGACAGGCAGATTGGTTCGGCGTCTGCAGTGATGCGGACACTGAGCCGATCTGTCGTGGTGAAGAGGGAGCTGAGCCGGAAAGCCAGGCTCTCGATTTACCGGTCGATCTACGTCCCAATCCTCACCTATGGTCATGAGCTTTGGGTAATGACCGGAAGAACGAGATCGCGGATACAAGCGGCCGAAATGAGTTTCCTCCGTAGGGTGGCCGGGCTCAGCCTTAGAGATAGGGTGAGGAGCTCGGACATTTGGGAGGGACTCGGAGTAGAACCGCTGCTCCTCCGGATTGAAAGGAGTCAGTTGAGGTGGTTTGGGCATCTGGTCAGGATGCCTCTTGGACGCCTCCCTGGGGAGGTGTTTTGGGCATGTCCTGCTGCAGGAGGCCCCCTGGTCGACCCAGGACACGTTGGAGAGGTTACATCTCCAATCTGGTCCGGGAACGCCTTGGGGTCCTGCCGGAGGAGCTGGTGGAGAAGCCTGGGGAGAGGACGGTCTGGAGCTCCCTAGTTGGGATGATGCCCCCGCGACCCGGACCCGGATAAGCGGAGGAAGACGACGATGATTCAGGTGTTTTGTGATCTCAGTGAAAAACAAAGACACAATAGTTCAAAAGTTTTCTTTATTATCGTTTCTTACTCATGTCTTCTCTCTTCACGGCTCTCCTTAGAAATTATTTTTACTACATCACATGATCAGAGGCAGGGAGTGAGGAGGAGGAGGAGGAGGAGGAGGAGGAAGGTCAAGAGGTGAGAAGAAGAAGATGAGTGTTAGAGAGAGGAGGAAAAGAGAGGAACGAAAGTGAACTGATGTGCCAACATCCAAAGATAAATGTGGTAAAGACATGATGCACAACTGTACAAACCATAAAACAGATGAGAGAAACAGAAACACCGTTCAAAGCTCTAGTACATCTCTTATTAGACCACGATCTATCCTCATTAGTCATTAGCAATAATCCTGAAATCCATACGTCATGTGTGGGTAAATATAAATAAAAAATGGAAAAACTATAAGTGAAACTGATGTCTTTTATTCCTGTATGATTCTCCTCGTCCCTGTTGGCCCGTTTTAGGTAGTGTGTCGTGTGGAACAGGCCCGGTCGGTCTCCGATCATCGGGTCCAGAAGGAAAACGGAAGAGCTTGAAGGTGGCAGTTGCAAAATGTGAACGTGGGGTTGAAGAGGAGGAAGAACAAGGGGTTCACCCCCGCTCTTACTCGTGCACCAAGGCTTCAAATTCTGCAAATGAAGAGAAAAGTTAAAATGAAAGTGAGCACAAAGTCTAAACTGCAGGTGCTTCATTATCTTTGGTCCTGAACACGGCAGCTGTCTCGTCGGACAGTGACGTCTCTCCTGTCTCTCACCATCAATGCCGATCTTGCCATCACCGTCCTTGTCTGCGGCTTGGAGGAATGCTTTTGTCTCCGTATCAGTCAGATCCCTGCCATCTTTAGAAAACCCCTTCAGTACAAACCTATGGAGTCGTGCATAATTCTAGCATTACATGCATTTATTTTACTGTCAATGTTTTTGCTTTTGCATGATCTTACTTGAGTTCCTCCTCCTCTATAAAGCCACTACCATCCACATCCAGAACCTGGAAGACCTTCTTGACATTGTCAGCTGACATGGCCTTCATTCCCACCATTTCAAAGAACTTCTTCGGTTCAAAGGTTGCAGCTACAAGAGTTAAAATGGACATTAGAGGACACTTTTACAGTAATGCTACAGGTACAGAACAAGAAAAGGTTTTCTTGCTTTGTGTCCTGCTGAGAAAGGCAAACCGAGCTGCAGAGAACAAAGAAAGAAACAGACCTGCAAAGGCATCAAGAGCTTTCTTGATCTCCTCAGCCTTCAACAGATCTGTCATTACCATTCTGCCAGCTGCAGAGAGGGACAGAAAGGATTTCAAATGTGCAATGTCAGACGAGAGAAACAAGCAAACTAAATCTTTGAGTCGACGACATCAAATGTGAACTGAAACATGCAAAAAGGATGATAATACATGCTCATCATATTTGCCACATTATGTTGTGTTTTATGTACATCATAAGTGGATCAATACTTTTCACTGTGCCCTTTAGAAAGGGGAACATGTTGAGAATTAATAAATCCAGCTAAGTTTGTAAAAAAAAAAAAAAAGTATTTGTTTATTGCAATAGCATTCAGTGGCCACTAGGTGTCACAACCGAACTGAAGAACCTCCTTTTTATTTTGAAGGAGTTTCTTTATTCATTTTTGATTAAGTTGTTATTTTATTCAAATAAAAACAGAATATCCATGTGAGATCAAGCACATTTGTGCCGGTATATGCAGCGTGCATGCTCACACACACTTATAGATGATATCTGACACTTGCAGGACCCTAACGACCCCATGTGGGATCATCTAAATAGTCCCTCTAAAAGTTGCATTGTCTTGAGTCCAACTGAAGAACTTACCCTCCATGACCAAAGGACAGAGAGACAGAATAAGAACAGATTTTTTCTTCTCAGCTTTCTTGACACCTATCATGTCTCTGACTTCTGGCACCCAACGCCAATTAGAGCTTTGGGAGATCTCTAGAGGTGGGCTTTTTTCAGCTATTAGTTAGTTTGATGGAAATAGAAAGCCATCAGATCAAGACCTCTCAGTTCACCAGGTTTTGTTTTGTGAGTGTCACCCTGAGTGAACGTTTGACTGACACTTTTTGCATCTTCTCTGTGTTTAAAAGGGAGTTTCTTCAAACAGATACTTGGACAGCAGTACAAGCAGTTACTGCTTTACCCATGACAAAAAAAAAAAAAAAAAAAAAAAAACAATGTGAAGAAAAGTAAAAAAAAAAAAACACTAAAATGATCAGAATCATCAGTTGAAAACTTGTCTGGAACAAAAATACTCTTTTCTTCAGGCAAAAAGTAGAAGACCGTTAAAGTATTTTAGTAATATTCGTATTTAAAGAAAGAAAGAAAACTATCTTTTATAAAGCCCCTTTCAACTTAAAAATCACAAGTTATTTCACACAAAAAACATTTCAGTATAAAAAGATTTTTTAAACGATTAAAATATGTTTAAACTGAGAGAAAAAATATACAAACTGTGATAAAAAAAATAATGTAAGGAAAAGGAAAGAGAAAACGAATAGGAAAGAGGGAAATCTGTGGATCGCGAGGAAAGGCGTAATAAGAGCAGAATAAGGAAAGGGTGGTGACGAAGGTCACGCCAGCTTGAACAGGTGAGTTTTCAGCTGCTTTTTAAAGGAGACCACTGAGTCCACTGATCTCAGGCTCAGGGGGAGAGAGCTCCAGAGTCTGGGGGCCACAGCAGCAAATGATCTGTCACCTTTGGTCTTTAGCCTGGTGCGCTGCACAACCAGTAGGCTTTGATCACGGGACCTCAGGGACCTGCTGGGGGTGTAGGGACTGAGAAGATCACCAATGTATGATGGTGCTTGTCCATGTAAGGCCCTATAGACCAGAACCAGCATCCTGAAACAAACCCTGAAGTTAGCTGGAGTGGTCACAGTTTGTTACTGAAGTCACAAACTCACGTTAAAACTCAACCATGTTCAGAATAAAAGAAACAGATAAGACTTTATTAATTCCACTGTGAGGCCATTTTTGCAATGAAAGCACAATGAAAGATGAAAAAGATTGTGTTCTGCTATGAACACAATAACTGGATTAGAGCAGAAAATACAAAAAGTGAAATTAGAACCTATGGATGTCTACGTCACCTTCGTGTGTTTGACTAAAATATGGCAACTAGAGTTTAGAGGTGCCACTAGACAACTGAAAATTTACATTAAACCAGAAATAGAAAACAACACGTTTTAAACGTTGTCTCATCTTCCCCGTTGAGGGTTTTAGATAACCGATGTAACGGGAAGGCCTGAGTGTAAATCATCACTGCGCTTTTACTTCTACCTTCACTGCAGACGGATGACTCTGCAGTTTGTCACACATGTGAAGAAGAAGAGCTCTGCAATGGATTAGTGACTTTATGTTTCAGCACCATATTTATCAAATGACAGACTTTCACTGGGGATTGAAAGCCATTTCCGGCCTGTACGGGTTCTATAAATAACCTGTAGACGGGGAACTTGTGTTTTTCTTTATAGTAAAGTGATCCGAGCTTTATAACCACTTTTCTAATTTGGATCATGGTGGAGATTGGAAATTATTTTAAGAATAGAAGAGCCACACACACACAAAGTACACTCTAAGAAAGAAAATGTTGAATTTGCTCAACCAATTTATGTCAACTGGTTTCACTAAACCTAGTTCCTTCAAAGTAAAGAGTAAAATACTTTTACTTAAAGAGCAAGTCACCCCAAATCAACTTTATTTTGCTGATAAACTATATAAATAAGTCTCTAATCGTGCTGTAGACACGTGTACTCAACAATTTGGCACTTTAGTGCATCTTAGTTAACATAAAAATGTTCTTCCTTAAACTGTCAGTGTTGCGCCCTCTTCAGGTAAAAGCTGCACAGCATTTGAATTTAAATCTGCCATTGCTATTGGCTAAGAGGTACCCTATGATGTCAGCTGATACCATAAGATGTCACAGTGCCGTTATGAGCCTGTGTGTGTATTTGTTAGCCGCTCCACCAGGCAACAGCATTTGTTCCATATTTCAAACAGGAAGTAGGAGTGGAGTAAGGCTCTGGTCGGGGGTGACTTGCTCTTAAACAGAACATATAACAGTACACAGTTAAGCAACTTGGCCTAGTGGAACCAGTTGAATTAGTTAAAGTTGTTATAGCAAATCAACGGAACAAGCTAGGTTTTGAACGCAAACACAATCACAGAACACTCCCTTCCTCTCGGGTGTCTTCCCTGAGACGCTTCTGAACTGGAAACCCGCGATGCCGGAGGAAACAGGAAAGTGCTAAACACCAGTTGCTATTTTCTAGCTCCATATGTTTTTTGTTACCTATGACTTCAAATGGTGTTTTTCTTTTTGGGACTTGGGTAGTTAGTCCTAAAGTTGAAGTGGTAGCAGCCAGATGTTTCACCTTCTGATATTACTTAGCAGAGAACCTTTCACATTTATTTATTTTATTTAACCTATATTTATGCTGATGAGTCGATTGAGAGCTCATCGACGATCTGGTCAAGAGGCAGCAGCAACAGACAGTTAGCTTTACTTCAAAGAAAAGCAGGTAAGATAAAAAAATACAAGATAAAGATAAGATAAAACTGTTAGACATAAAGACAAAGGACTGTTCTCATATATAATATGTTAAGATTAAATTTATGGTGCTCTGGTTCTAAAACACGAGTGCGGTGCTTCGGCGAGACCAACAACCAAAAACATGTTATTGGTGAAGGTTTGTAGACAAATGTGACATCACCACAACACAATGTTTCATTTTTTTATCTCCACATAGCTATTCTATGTTAGAACATTGTTAACAGGCATGAAAGATTGTTTTAAGCTACTTTGTTTTCTAAATTAGTCATTGCAGCTTTAAGTAAATTCAATATTTATTTTTTACAGTGTTTAGCTGACACAAGAACTGGGGTAATAAAGGCACGGCTACTGTTGTATGACTGTGTATCAACACCTGTTATTGTTGACACTTGAGACGTTGTTAGAGTCATTTGGCTGACACCTCCTGCTACTGTTACCCTTATGAGTCTGAGTGCTGCAGAGTACACTGTAAGAAAGAAAATATGAATTTACTTAACCAAGTCATGTCAACTGGTTCCACTCAACTTAGTTGCTTACATGTATACAGTGATATACATGTATTTTTAACATAACAACGTATATTACTCTTTACATTTAAGCAACCGTGCAGCTAGATGACATGAGCTGGTTAGATACATTCAACATTTCCTTTCTTTGAGCGTAGAAACCGATAACGGAGGCAAACGATTATAAAGAGGAGATACGATGCAGTTTTAGACGGCACATCAGATATAAAAAGATCTGTATTATCAGAAGCAGATTTGGTCTTTATTTTACTAAGAAGTAAAAAAAAATAGCAGTTTTCTATTTAAAAATATATTAGTTTCTTTTTAATTTGTAATCTTTTTTGTTATTATTTCTAACTGCACATTCATCCAGACATTCACAGAAGAGCTCCACCGCTGTAAAGCATCCCATCACTGGCTTTGCCTTCATCATTCCTCCGACTAGGAGTGTCGTCTAATTCAGCTGCAGAGGATCAGCTCGTCCTGATTAATCACAATGACCGTTATTGTTCATTTGTCCTCTAATCACACCAGTCTCTATATTTCTGTTTGTGTACAACTCTCTGCTATGCCAGCTGATGTTTGTCTTACCTGTGAGGATGAGTGGATAACTGTGGAGGAAAGGAGATGGAGGGAGAGTGGAGAAGACAGAAGGTCTGGAGACTGAAGTAAGATGAGCAAGTTAAGGCGGGTAAGAGGACACAATAAGTCTTTTATAGCTGTAACCAAACCCATCACTTGTCTCATGGACACCCCCCCCCCCCCCCTGCACCGACCTCTTCCCCGTCTCTATTTTGAGAAGAAGGTTTTGTCAAGACATGACGCAAACACAGCTGCCCTAATAATAATAATAATAATAATAATAATAATCATCATCATATTGCTTTATCTGACTTCCTCTGGAGCTTTTCACCAATGGGGGGGGGGGGGGGGGGGTCATTCTTTCCTCTGAAACATATCTGTCCCTTTCTCTTTCCAAGTGTCCACCTTCAGAGAGGGACCTAACCTCAACAAAACAAAATAAATCCCTTCATTGTGTAACAAGTGGGTCAATTTGAGCAATACAGGAGTGTTTCTTACACGGTTTTGCAATTAGCAGTTTGAAAACGAGTCAGAAAAACACGAGACACCACATTAATTCTGTCTTAACTTTGATCCTTTGAAATTAGTCGCCTTTAGGCTTTCCTTTCACATTTTTACTTCATTTTGTTTTAAACCCTTCCTTTACCTGCTGTTAGGAAGTGTTAGGTGACGTTCTGTATAAATCAGTAAAAATATCTGTTGAACCACCGGTTGGTTCCTAATGAAACTCCTTAGAGGTACTCAATAGATGCACATCTATTTTAGAGTTCTTGTGATTTTGTATAGTAAGTAAGTACTTTTTATTTATATAGCACTTATCACAGACATAGAATCACAAAGTGCTTCACATAGATCAAAACAAAATAAAACATAAAGCCATAAAATCATAATGCTCTCAAAACAGAATTAGAATAACATCAGAAAAAATAAAGTCATACAACAATAAAATTTCATAAACAGATGAAAGATACAAAAATTTGAGTTAAAAATAAGAAAATAAAATGTTTAGGTAAAAGCAGCTTTAAATAAAAGGGTCTTTAGCTGTTTTTTAAAGGCTGTCAACAGGCTGCATTTTGTCCAGGCTGTCAACACTACGTAATAATAAAGGAAGATCATTCCAGAGTCGGGGTGCAACAGTCTGGATGGAGCGATCACCTCGACTTTCATATCTGGTTTTTGGAACTTCTTGAAGGTTCTGGTGGGTGGACCTGAGGGATCAGGTTGGAGCATAAGGCTTTAACAGTTCAGTAATATAGGGAGGAGCTTGATCATGTAGAGTATTGAAAGTTAGTCAGGATTATAAAATGATGTATGAGAATGCATATGAAGTTATTTTTAAGATTTGACCAACACCCAAGATAATTTTAGTTTAAAACTTTGGAAAAAAAGGAAGCAGGCAACATGAAGTTGGAAGTTAGATTTTGAAATTTTATTTGAGAATCTAAGTTTAAAGTTTAACCCTTAGTCTGAGGTCATCTTTTGTTACATTTTTGCCTTTTTATGGCAAAGATTAAAGGGGACATATTATGCAAAATTCAACTTTTGCATCTTTTTGTGCTGCCATGTGTGTCTACTCCTCTAATAAACACTCTAAACCTGAACATAATCCATCCATTTGGTGTCAGTGTTGGTTTTAGGAATTATGTGGCTAAACCAAACCATTTCAAAAAGTCCCCGTTTGTGATGTCACAAATTGGGAAAGTATAGAACCACTTCTTATGTGAAAGAGAGAGCAGAGGCTCTACTCAGAGCCCCTCCCACATCAGAGCTTCCCAGCGTGGCAAGGTGGAGAAACGAGGGCCCGGGTGGGATTCAATCCCCAGACTCCCAGGTGAGACTCATGCTCATTAACCAGTCAGCTAAAGGGGCATCCCCATGGACAGGTAGCCAGGGCACATGATCAATCGGGATACAGTGACAGGATGCTCACCCTGTCACACCAATCCAATCCAATCCAGTCCAATCCAATTTTATTTATATAACACATTTAAAAACAGCATGTCAGCTGACCAAAGCACTGCACAGAGTTAAACCTAAAAAGCCATTCAAATTCACATACATACACATTAAACACAGATAAAAACTGTCATAAAATAGAAACACCTAAAATCAATACAAAAGTTTAAAACAGCCAATAAAAACAGAAGTCAGTAGAAACAGAAGGGGGTTTAGCAGCTCTGACAGGTATAAGGGGACTAGATCATTCAGGGCTTTGTAAGTAAAAGTTAAAACTTTGTGTTGAATTTGAAATTGCACAGGAATCCAGTGTAGATCCTCCAGAATGGGAGTGATGTGGCAGTGTTTATTTGCAATGGAAAGAAATCTGGCTGCAGCATTCTGGACTTTCTGCAGACGATTTAGGACAGATACATTTACACCAATTAGAACTAAGTTGGAAAAGTCGAGTCTGGAAGTGATAAATGCATGAATCACTGATTCTAAATGTGGCCTCTTGAGAATGGGCTTTAGTCGGGCAAGGCGACAAAGCTGGAAGAAGCAGGATCGAACAGTGGCATTAACATGTGCACTCATTGATAAGTCAACATCCAGTTTAACCCCAAGGCTGGTCACACATGAATTAAGGTTTAGGGGGAGAGATCAAAGGCAGCAGAAGTATGCAGATTATGTTTTGGTTTGAAAAGAATGGCCTCAGTCTTATTGTCATTGAACTTCAGAAAATTGGAAGCTAGCCAGGTTTTAATTTCTGAGAGACATTCCGAGTGCTGAGTAATGGAACTTGATTGATTTAAAGCCATATAAATTTGACAGTCATCGGCGTATATGTGATAAGGTGAGCCCCGTTTAGCAATGATGTTTCCCAGTGGAAGAATATATATAGAAAAGAGGAGTGGACCTAGAATAGAGCCCTGGGGAACTCCTCAGGGGAGCGGGACAAAAGGAGAAGAGCAATTGCCTATGTGGATGCTGAAGCTCCTGTCAGACAGATAGGAGTGAAACCAACTTAGCGCAGTCCCTGTCACTCCAACAAAAGATTCCAGCCTAGTTAGCAGAATGTTATGGTCAACTGTATTGAATGCCGCTGATCGGTCTAGCAGTAGTAACAGAACAAAGGAACCAGCATCAGTTTCTGTCAGAATGTCATTTAACACACGAATATGTGCAGACTCGGTGCTATGATTTGGCCTAAAAGCAGACTGAAAATGGTCGAGTAGTGAATGTTCCAGTAAATGATGTGAGAGTTGAGCATGTACCACTTTTTCAATAACCTTTGATAAAAAAGGAAGTTTGGAGATTGGACGCAAACTTGCATAATCATTTTGATCCAGGCCAGGTTTTTTCAATAGCGGTTGGCAGAGGGAGAAAGGAGTTGTATAAAGTCAGCAAACCCCCACCACGACCAGAAGGTCTGGGCTCGTTTAAGACTAGGCATTCAGGAGGACAAAGTTCTGATAGAGGGGTCGACTCACCAGGCTGGACCCAGGTTTCAGTCATAAAGAACAGGTTTATTGACTGGTTGATGAAATAGTCTTTCAGAAAAGTCATTTTATTCCCAATCCATCGGACATTCATGAGAGCAATCCTGAGGAGTGAAGCGGCCGTCTTGGAGCCAGGTTTGGAGTGCACGCCAGAGCCGATGGATCACCTTAGGATAGCTAAGGTTAGCCAAGTTAGCCAGTGACAGAGTTGAGGATCCAGTTGCAGAGGAATGATAGATATCAAAGATGAGGACCTTGGTGACGGTCTTCGCTTCGCTCGGCATCCCCCCTGCCTGCCGCGTTGGTGGCGCCTCTTTCGGAACGATACTGGACGCGGGGCGGTGAGCAGAAATGCTGGGACCGTAGCAAACAGCGAGCCAAAAGATCTCCCAAACTCACGACTGTGGAACTGAAGTGATCCGAGGGTCTGCCGGAGATCGACGAGGGTAAGTCGGTCATATGAGATAACAGTACTGGATTCGGTAATCCAGCAGTTTGTAAACACAATAATAATGGGCTCGACACACGGGAGGCGACATCGCCTCTCCTCCATTAATTTTCAATGAGACATGCGCGACAAAGCGATAATCGCGGGTCTCTCTCCTACTAAGCGAAACGCGAAAAACGTGCGTGTGAAAGTTTGCACTTGTGCACGTGTCGTGCACGGACGACCCAGCGACGCGATCCCAGAAAGTTGAAACATTTTCAACTTTTCATCGCTGTCGCTCGGGCAAGGACCAATCAACGGAGGTTTCATTCACTGACCAATGAGCGGACAGGATGCTCCGCACATCTCCGAGCAAACATGAAGGAGAAGTTGATTATTATTATGTTTTATATAGTAAAATCAGAAGTAAGATTTCACATAACTCTAGCAGCACCTTGTGAAACATCATATCTACCACTTTATTAACTCTGAACCGCTTAAATAACCTTAATTCCCTCCAACCTGACACAGCCAAGCAAAACAACGCAAGTTTGGATTTCGCCATGGAACAGAACGCGTAGACGGCTTTACCGCTGGCCGCTACCGCAGATTTTCCTCCCGTGTGACAGGTAATAAAAGCGACAGCGACAAATTTCGCTGATCGCGGTCGTTTGTCGCCTCCCGTGTGTCGAGCCCATAAGAAGCAAAAACAGGAGTGGCAGACGAGCAGCCATTACAGCAGGCGCCATCACACCTCTTCCTCCAGCATAAAGCAGGCTGAGCGGCGGAGGGGTGGGCATGTCCAGCTCCAGCTTGTTTTCTTAAAGTGACAGAGCCCTGAAACGGCTCATTCTGGAAGGTACTGAAAGTGGCAATAGTAAAACAGCTGAAAACGCTTCATGTGAGAGGGATTTTATGCAAAGAAATTCATGAAACCTTTTTGGTCAACCAGAGAACTGGTAAAACTAGCTGCGAAGGCAAATTTGATCAACTTTAAAAATTAATCATTTGCAGATTCTTTAACTGGACAGAAAAATCAGCCCATTCAGAAACACGATCGCTCGCTGTTGCCTTTTGTTGTGATACAGTTAAATTATTATCAGTAACTGTGTTCAGCAGCACGCAATGTAGCTTTGCATTTTCAGAATGACTTAACATTGATACGTATTTCTTTAGTTACTAAATGCGTTTTCAAAATATGCTGATTTTGGGCAATCAGTTTATTTGGATGAGAATTTTTTTATATAGAAACAGAACAATACCACTCGCTTCTTACAGATATCACACAATGTACGGTGCAAACTATTTCTAGTGAAATAAAAAAAATTATTTCTGTTGTTTAGTTCTACAGATATTAAAAAGTAAATCACCCCTCCATGTCCCACCGTGTCCCACACTGACCTTTTGTTCTGTCAGTGTCTTGAGATGCCCCTTAGTTTCTACTCGATCGAATTACTCCTCCTCAGCACATTTCAGCATTGCAAGAACATGTGAATGGGAGGGGTGAGCTGGTGAGGACGCCCTGCTGGAAGGATTTGTTGTGGGGGCAGATTCAAGCAATGTCCAAAGATATCTACAGATGGGTCCTTTTTTATTGGGTGGAACAGTAAATCAGCCAAATTGAAACACATTTAGAGACTCTTAAGACATCTAAGATAATGAAGTAATGAGTCTGACCCTGAAAATAGAACGAATGAAGAGTTTGTTAGAGATTTCGATATGAATAAGAGAAAGTAATTCTAAACCCAATAGTGAAGATAAACTCGAGTGGAGCAATAATAACATACAGTAAGGACAGAAGATGCACAGTGGGCTGAACAGATCGGACTGGAAATAGAGAGAAAGTGAGAGGGACAGTGGCAGACAGAGGAGAGTGAGAGGAATTAAATGTGTTTTAATGACCAATGTGCTATTCAGCAACAGGTGCTGCATTAGGTCATGGCAGCAGGAGTCCTGGGCCTTAGCTGTGGGTATGCAGCTGTGAATACACACTAGTGTGTGTGGTAGTGTAACTAGAGGGGTATCCCTTGTCTACTGATCCAAAGATTAAGGAATATTGATGCTAAAAATAAGCACAGGGGAACCCGAGGTCTTAGAGGGATTTGGGGAGCTGAGGATCATTAAACATAAGCTTGGTGAGCAAAAAGTGTTTTTAAATAATTCCTCAAGATTATTTATGCTTTCAGTTTTAAAATCACATGTGGACAGAGCCATGAAAATATATTTTGTGAAGATGGCTGCTTCTCGGGTGTCGGGTGTTTTTTTTTAGAATCTCAACATGTAAAATAAATATTTAAAATGTTATGATTAAGTAATAGCATATCTGTTGTTGACAGCTCTGTGAGAACCTTCATTTAGAAAAACAGAGATTAGTTCTGAGTAGATTGACAAGCTAACGGCCAGTCACAGCAGGGCCAGCTCCAAAGTGGATTGATGCACCTGTTTTTTTAAATGTATCTGCTCTGGTCTCTATGAATGAATGCCTTGTTATTCGTTTTCTGAGGAAAACAGCTCTGGCGCTCCTGTTTCGGGAGGTAGAAGTTAGGCAGGGGGAAGAATTTGGAGTCTTACTCGTTAATATTCATGACAATCCAACATCTCGCCTGGCAAACAGTATAGTGACTTTTCCACTGCCTCCATTCGCTCTGCTACGTTGATGTGTTATCTCTATAAATAACACAAGCCTGATTGAGTTCCGCCATGTTGTGAAGTTGCTAATGCGAATGGTTAGCATCTACTAGCCAAGACGCTAAATCAACTGCAGCCTTCTGCGGTTGCAAGCCAAGATGGGTGAGTTCATGAGCTCAAATTTTACAGTGTGACGTAGATCTGCGTCTTTTTCTGACCTAAGCTTTTCCTCATCTATTTTTTTAGTGGCTAGTGCAGGAAGTAGGGATAGAAGACTATTTTCATGTTCAACTTGCATGTTGAACTCAGAGTGACAATTGTATTTCAAAAAGTATTTAGCGCTATTCCTCTAGATGAGCAGTTTTGCAGTGATGCATCAGATGATGATGATGATGCATGTTTTTTGATGGAGTCAAAAACATAACTGTCATCTGATTTAGGAGTTCCTTGGTTCAGGTTCTCTCTGACTGTTTACACTTAAAAAAACGATTGGTCACTCTGAGTTTAACATGAACGTGAACATAACCTTCTACCTCTATGACCTGTATTAGCCACTGATAGAAAATAGGGTTTAGCATCCAGAAGAGAGTACAGCGCGTCTTGGCTAGTAGAAGCTAACCGTTAGCATTAGCAACTCCACAACATGGCAGAACTCCTTCAGGCTTGTGTTGTTTGTGGAGATAAAACATCAACGTTGCAAAGCAAGCGGTCAGTGGTAAAGCCACGTTCCTATTAGCCAATCAGAGGTGAGAAATCAGAATATCAGGAAAAAGACTCCTAATCCTGTCGTCTTCTGCTCAACTTGACTGTTACTCACTTCTATTTCCTGGAACAGGAACACAAGAGTTTTTATCTCGCAGAGACTGACTCAAAAGGTATTTATGTATACAGTATTAGAGACCACTGCTAATATGTAGAACAAAATGAGAGAACTTGGCCTTTAAGAGCAGTTGGGACGGTTCCATCACCTCAGACTCCAACACATTCCATAAAGCTCAATTTGAATTTCACTCTTTTTTAAACAGCAGCCCTCACAACCTTCCGAGTTGAGTTCAGACTAAAATACACAAAAGAGTGGGAGAAGGGAGCCCGACAGCCTTACAAACATGCACAACTTAACATTAGTGATAAATTTAGTCCTATTAGGACCACTCGTGTGTGTGGGAGTGTGTGGGAGATAGTTCTGAAAAGGAATAAATCAAAATTTTCAGAGTTTGGTCGGTTACACAAGAAGAGACAACAAATTATCCCACATCTTCTAGAATCCCAGTCATGCTGAGTGTTTTTAATGTGTTTATTATGGTTTAGAACCTTTTTCAGCTAAACGCCCCCCCAAGTCATGCTTGACGTCCCTTACTGCCCACCAATGTCCCATGCAGAGAAATGGAAAGTTTTTTGACACAACAATCATAATAAAAAAAATAATAAATAAACAATTCAGCCTTGAGGTTGAAACTGTTTCATACAAATATGTCATAAAAAAGTATCATAAAAAGTGTTTTTAGCTATTAGCAACAAGATATTGTAGGAAGCTAATAATCCTCGGTCCAGTAAATTCGAGCTTCGAGCAAACATACTGCTAATGCTACCTCTTTTAGAGTGTCTCTCTTTAATTACCTGAAAATAGTTCAGTTCCTTTGAAGCTTTGTCTGGATGCATTTTGGACAAGTGTTCCTTAAGCCGGGAGGGTTTCATTGCTTCGTTTCAAAAAACTTGCTCACAAAGCAGGCACATGGGGACTTGTGGATTCGTGGGTGAAGGAATAAATCCATACCGAAGGTAGTCCACATTGTACTGTCGACACTTCTTTTTATTCTGAGCCATTGTCTGTTATGAATGTCCTGTATCGCTAGCGCCCACCATTAGCATCTCAGCGCCCCCTTCAGTGGCAAAAAACTTTCACCGCCCCCTTATATAGTCTGAACGCCCACTGGGGGGCGCTACAGCCCCCGTTGAGAAACCCTGGTTTAGATAAAACATTAATGAGAATCAAGCAACATCTTTTGAGCAGGTGAAGACAGGAGATACTTAACTGGCACCCCTCAGGGGTGTGTCCTCTCTCCAGTTCTCTTGTGCCTTTACACCATCCACTGCATCTCCATGAACCTAGCAGTCAACCTTTTGAAGTTTCCACATGACACCATGGTCATCTGACTCATCCAAGATTATGACGAGTGTGCATATTAAGGGACGGCAGAATGACTGGCTCTTTAGTGCAGATAGATCAACCTGGACTGTGGAGAGGAAGGTGGATGTCTGCAGAGTGCCCCCAACATTGCGACCCATCAGCGTATCTGACCTCTTACGTGTTACGTGTGTTTACGCAACACATTCTCACTCCCAGCGCCTCAAAAACAAACGCTTGGTCAGCCACCCTCCGCGTCAGAACCCTGATGCCAAAAGTGCCCTTTTTCGTCACTTATGTGCGAAAAGGTTTTTTTTCCCTTTTCTGACTGCAGATCCCAATGCAGCGTTACACTGACGCGATGGGATGTCCGCAGCCAGGGCACCAAACAAGCTCATTGTACCTCACCCTAACCTTATCCTCTTGTTATTTAACCTTCCCCTCACCCCTATCCTAACCTTAATCATCTTGCTAGCGAACACGTTAGTGATGTGTCGATCACTCTAAAAGCCGGCTCTGTGAAGTGAACGGAGGGAGCCGCCTCGTCATTGGTCGGGTTTGGACCGAGGCAACGCAAGGGGGAGGTTTCAACTACCACGGTGGAGGTTAAAAGTAGAGGGTATTTGTAACCCCCCCCTCGCCAGATGGTATGTTCTAACGTTCCCCTTGGGCAGCAAATACGAAAATTCACAGTCAGAATGCATGGGAAACAAACGCTTGATCACAGTGAGAGTAACGTTTTAGGTAGCAAGAGGGTTAAGGTTAGGTTGAGGGTGAGGGGAAGGTTATAAATAGTAAAACGTTAAGGTTTAGATGCGGTTAAACGAGCTGGTTCGGTGCTGCATCAGCGGATATCCCATCGCGTCAGTGTAACGCTGCATTGGGATCTGCAGTCAGTAAAGGGAAAAAACCCTTTTCGCACATAAGTGATGAAAAAGGGCACTTTTGGCGTCAGGGGTCTGACGCGGAGGTGTGGCTGACCAAGCGTTTGTTTTTGACACGCTGTCACATGGAGACCTTCAACACTTGAAGTGGACAAACAACATCTCATCAATCCTCAAAGATTTGCTGCAGAGGATGGACTCTTTGCAACCTTTGAGAAGGTTCAGCCTACGAAAGGAGCTCCTGATCCAGTTCTACTCAAACCGGTGCTTCTTGGTTTGGTGAGGCCATTAGAGAGGACAGAGATGGACTGCAACAATTTCCTTGATACCGTCTTTTCCAGCTCCTTCTCTTGGGCAGGAGATACAGAGTCTGCAGACCAGAACTAGACACCACAGGAACAGTTTCTCACACCTCATCCTTCTAAATAGCTGACCTGGACCTGTTATTAGATCTGGCCTCTTTTATGACACAGCAATGGACTGAATTATAATCTTGATACCTGAACTTTGCAATAATCACCTGAGAAGTTAACCTAGTTTACTGCCTGTATATATTTGCACAATGCCAGCCAAAAACAATTGTTCTTCAGAGTTACCAACAGCTGGAATCCAATTCCTTTTGTGTGTTACACACTTGGGCAATTCAGTTTGGCCTGATTCACTCCAGTGCCTCACAGTTACGACACACAGGTACGTCTCCTTCATTAGAGGTGGACATTTCCCCAAATGTAATAGATCAAAAGTAAAGGTTGGTTTTATGTTTAAAAGCTAGATGAAATCAAAGAACACAGAAATGTTGAAGGATTAGGCGCAGGATTTCTAGTTCTTCAAAAAGTTACGTTCACAATTAAATCTTTATTAAAAATTTAGAATTTTCTCTACTTTTCCTGCATTTTGGAAATTCTGGGTAACGGTTTAAAAATTAGTTGTGGCTACTTGTTTCATTTTGTTCCTTTTTATCAAAATACATTCAACTTACCGTCTTAAGTGACTAAATCACAACAGGGAACAGATTTTTGTTCCCTCAAAATAAAAAATAAAAAAACTGTTGTGTATTTTTTTACTTTTCAACAAAAAAACTTCTTGAGTTTTGCTCTTCTCCCTTCCTTTCTAGATCGTAATCCATCACCGTTTGATTGTGTGGACTGTCTGATGTCTCACAAATGCAACAAACCTCTCACCCAAAAGCAAAAAAACAAATGAACAAAAAAATTGACAGTAAAGAGCTAAAGATTTCATTCGTTTCTGCTCCAGTGGGATTCATTTATTACTAAATATTTCCAATTTTTAAAAAAGTTTAAAGTTTTAAAGGGAACATATTATGCAATACTTATCATTTGCATCATTTTGTGTTGCTATAGGTCTCTTCTGCTTCTGTAAACGCTCTCAAACATGAAAAAAGCTTTCATCCCTGTTTGGGATGTCACAAATGAGGAAATTAGCATAGAGCCACCTCTCAGTGCAACAAAGACCTGCTGGAGGAGCAGTGGCTCCACTGAAGCCCCTCCCAAATATTGGAGCTTCTCAGCTTATAGCAGCCTGAATAGGGGATGGGTGGCCCTGGCCAGCTCCAGCTTGTTTTTTTTAAAGAGACAGAACCCTGAAACGGCTCATTCTGGAAATCTACACTAAAAATGTAAATATTGTTAGCGTTAGGGTGTTATGTCGACCACATAACTATTACAACTTTAAAAAGTCATAATATGTCCCCTTTAATAATTGTTCTGCCTACACAACATAAAGAATAAATGTTTAGATAACCACTGCTCCTCTTACATGTCTCCCATGGCAACCAGCTGTCAACATGGTAAACACAAACTGTCATTCTCGCATCTTCTATTCCTGTCTGCATGTGTGTGTCAATTCAATGACTTATTATATTTCACCAGCAAATGTATAACAGTGCTCCTCTGTCTGGTTTAGACTTGTATATCAATGATTGTGCAGGTGGCGAACAAAACATTACAATAAAACGCACACATGTACAGAATTACTACACAACCACCTACTTTTGTATGCTCACACCCATAACCCACATATTCTTTCACACACACATTTGCTCAAGCACAACAGACTTCACCAGCTGGCTTGACCTTGAAAATAAATACACCCTTAAAAAATGTTTCTGCAATTCATGGCTGGCGATGGTCTGTTATACGAGCAGCGTTTCAAAGCATCCATCTCAGGCTATTTGAAAATAGATCTGGAGTCAATATGTGGTGCAGTCACACACACACATTTGTCTATGGACTGCTGCAGTTGAATGCACTTTTTGTTTCCATCTTTTCTCGATGCTCACTAATGCTCAAGCAAATAGTTACGTCTGTGTGTGTGTGTGTGTTCGTTTTTGTTCTCTAACTTTCTTTCTCCTGTTTTTTTCTTTGTGTGGTTGACTAATGTTCCAACAAAGCTCTCATGCATGAATGCACTGACTTTAAACTCTGCAAAATAATAAATCAGGCAAGCAGGCATAAAGTTTAGGAGGGTAAAAACGATCTTTTGGGAGTTATGAGGCTCTTTGGTGACGGGTCACAGCGGAGCAGGTTTATAATTTGTGCAACAGGCAACAGTTATGTTTCTATTACGTTAAAAGTGCACATATTTGACTAGACCATGGTCTGTGATGAGAACAATCTAGAGAAGCTATTTTAGATCAGGTAATGAATCCTGGTTGCAAATTCAAACCCAGCACAAGAACAACTTTACTGACATCTGGTGTTAGAAGCACATGAATCCAGATTTAAAGTGTGAACAGATTTTTTCCACAATTATGTTCATTTAGATCATAACCCTAGGCTCCTAAAATTGCATTTTGCTTCAGACGAAAGAACTAAACGGAGACACTCCAAGGAAATTAGTAACAGCACACAACAACAATTTCACAGAAAAAGAAATCACAAATCAAATGAATTGGTGTTCGTCAGATTTTCTTCTTTCAGACTGGCCAAAGAAGGGCGTAGTCTTTGTTTACAGTCTGAGCCTACAGGCTTGCCGAGTCTGTGCCAGCTAACACTGCAGGAGCGACCCAGGGGTTGTTTCATGTACCTTAAGAAGCCACAACATATTTTTGTTTTACTCTAATATTGGGTGAAGCAGGCTGCATGTTAACATTGAGCTAACAATGCTAGCAGTAAATTAGAAACAAATAGTCGGTTCCAATGTCTGAAATGGCTTTTTCAGCCATTTTTACCAATAGCTCGATATGACAGTGAAATGTATTTATCTGCTTAACTGCCTGTGTATGACTCATCTTCACTCATCATATAATCTTCAGGTGCTGAGCCGTAGCTGCAGCAACAGCCATGAAACTTAGAGAGAAAGTGACTGGTGTCATTCTTACTACATTATGCTAGCCCGGGGGTCGGCAACCCGCGGCTCTGGAGCTGCATGCGGCTCTTCCATCCATCTGATGCGGCTCTCTGTGCTTGTAAAATAATGAATGGATATTTAAATAAAATGCTTTGTATTTTACTGCATTAATTTTACGTCTGTATGCCAATTCTAAATGTAAAGATTGTCTGCGTAAACCTGAACAGGTCCAACCCGGTCTTACTGTGAGACCAGGTTGACGGGTCACGCTTGTGCTTAATCATATAGGCGCTTTCTGAGCTGAAGAGGATGTGAGATTCTGGGATTCTCCTCAGACGGCTCCTGGATGTGTCGCCACATTGGAGACAGGAACAAGCGCTATTCAGCCAAAGTTTCATAATCAGGGAACATTTTCTAAGTGACAAGTCTCGCTTCAGTCGGAGGAACCTTCCTGCATGCGCTCTGGTTCTGCGATGTGCTCCAAGCCCCTCTCCACATCTTTAGCTCGCTGTGGACCTTACGTACGCGCTGACAGTGAGCTGCGCTGAGCAGTGTCCAGCTCAGATGTTCAGATGGGAATCTTTTCTTGAGTGATTTAGCTACATCTGCGATGTGCGTAGAATAAAATGTCAGTTCGTCTGCATGCGTCGGGGTAATTCTTTCTATTCTTTCTCCGTCAAAATAAACGGTCAAATACGGGAACTATCCGGTCAACACAACACAAGCCCTGCTTTTAAATGTTATGTTTTCTTGTGAAAATTGTTGCAAAGAGATATAATTTAACTTGATTAACACCAGAGCCAGGCACACTGCGCCGTTATCTCCGTCACTGTAAATGAGGGAAAAACAAATTGATCGGATCCTTTTCTGACCTTCCCCACCTACATAGTTTAATTACAACAATCAAACGTGACAAAGCCTGGATTTGTATTCTGAACAGTCTAAACATGTTTTAAAAAGAAACGTATGACAAAAGTGGCACCTGCTCAGTAAAACCACCAACAGGGTGAAAAATATCAAAATATTGTAGGCAGAGACGGGCTACAACTTCTGGATCCACTTTATATAAATCGTTTTATTGATTATCGTCTTATGAAAGATAATTTTGACGTACACGAGCGACCAGTACTGGCTGCTGTCACTTGTTGTGATTGGTTAAAGCAGCTCTTTGCTGTCTGAGGGTAGGCCCCGCCCACAACGCGGCGGCTGCTGTGGCTCCCAGTGTTTTCTTTACTGTGGGAAACAGGTAATAATGGCTCTTTGATGGGAACAGGTTGCCGACCCCTGTGCTAGCCTCAAACCTAGACCGGGGTCCTCAACTAAATTAGCTCAAGGGTCAGAGTATTTTCCAGCAGATACCGTGAGGGCTAGATGCGCTTCTAAAATAAAGTTCAAGTATTATTATATTTTAATTTATTAATATTTAAATGGTTTTGCTGTCCATCCAAACAGTTTGAATGTAGTTTTAGTCGTGTTTGAGGAATTTAGACAATTATTGATACTAGGGGAATACATTTTGCTGCTAAATTCAAAGTCCCTCTTTTGGGGGATGGTGTGTCCCAAAGGGCTGGGAGGCTGGCTGAAAAGGTCTGGCGGGCCGGACGTGGCCCGCGGGCCACTATTGAGGTTCAGTGAATTGCCAAAACAAAATGATTTTGTTCTGCATGTCGGTCAAGCCACGCTCCAATGGAACCTCCACAGCCCCAGACTGTCTGATGACGGTCTAATCACAGCACTCTGTTTGGCGGCAGGTTGTTAGTGAGATTGAATGAAACTGAGGTGCGAAGATGGTTTGCGTGTGTCTCACGCTCAATGCGTGAGAATTGGGAGCCCTGATATATCCACATTTATAGAATGGCTTGCCAGGCTAACATAATGCACCTTTAAAAGCTGTAATGTCTTTAAATAACACATATTTGTCATATTGTAAACTCCTTATTGTCAAAGCCATCTGTGGATGAAATCCAACAATCTAAGTAGGTTAAAGATATGTGTCAAAAAAAATCTTTGAACTTTTTTAACGTCACTGCGCTCGAACTTGGATGAGAGGAAAACCAGAGTGATAAAAAATTAAGTAAAAACATAAAATAAAAACATTCTAGATTAAACCCTGAACACAGTCGATTGTTGGGACATTTTGACTTTATTTGATGTTGATCAAATTGTTTAAAGCAGATAGAAAACACAGCTTCCGTAGGCCACATTTCCACGCCCTCTGAAGCAACAGGCGGAACATCCGCGCGGCCGAACGCACCGCTGGCGTGAGCACGGCGCGGAGCTCTCACTTCCTGCTTGTTTCCGCGCTGTTGTGCCTCTAAAGACTTTCCAAACAAGTGCATTCTGAGACGTGTTGGTGATTTGATCACCACCAGCATCTCTCTTAGAGAACTAACAAAAACCGCACATTTGCTCGTGGCAAATTCATCAGATTTCCTGGTGCGTCTGGAGCCGACGCTGTGCGTAAAAATGTCGCTGCCGCAGCAGATACGAGACGAAAGGTGAGTTAAATCAGCGTCATCCACTCATTTATTACACACAATCCTAACAATTAAACTATAGATTATTCTTTTAAGGCAATATCTGCATACATTTTGGGGCTTCAGCAATAGCATGGGTTGTAGTTAAAATCTGAGACATTTCTCACATGCCCTAAATCTGCGAGTCTCACTTGATTTTTTAATTCTTAGTGACTTTGACCAGCTTCCACATAACATCCCTGTCAGTGCCACCATTGCTGATATTGAAGAGAAGAAAGGCTTCATAGACTACTATGTAAGTCTTGAGCTGTTGGACCTCTCAGTGCAACAGTACACACATTTGTGTCTCTTATTTAGAACATGTAGCTTTTCTGGGAAATTTCTGCAGCGTTTTAAGAGTTTGAGTTTATTTATGGCTTTTATTTCTCTCCCAGAGGTTTGTGGTTGAAGTGAAGACTAAAGGAGGTGGCAAGTATCTGATCTACAGGAGGTACAGAGAGTTTTTCAACCTTCACCAAATCTTGGAGAGCAAATACTCCCCCGAAGACCCCGATAGAAGCAGTCCCAACACCTGCATCCTGCCTCCTCTCCCAGGTCAGTGTGATCGTGGCACCGATAAACATCAGTGTCTGACATCACATTTTTAAAATTTGTGTCTGTCAGAGAGCTGAGACAAAAATTCCTGTACTGAGGTTTTTAATCTTGTGAAGACAGATTGTTGCGAGAAATCTCTGACTCAGATCTCACAAGGAGAAGGAAGACACAGTCTTCTTAGCAATAAAAGTCCACAAAAGGCTGTTTTCTAAATACAGATTTTACAATTTGAGCCATAAAAGTCAAAGAACTGTAGAACATTTGAAAAACTGAACATTTTATATTTAATTAAAAGTGTATTCACCTTGTATTTCTCAGGGATTTTTCTTCATTTATTTTTGTTTAAATTGTGGAGATTAAACGTTGTAAATCACATTCTTTCAAGCAATAATTAAAAAAAATAAGCAAAAAAAAATAGATAATTCACTAACAGAAACTTTATAATAAGGTTTACAAGAAGTTTCTTCAAATATCGTCATGCACATATGTAATGAGATGGTAATGAGGCCACCTGCTCTCTCGTACGTATGCTAATCACCCATGTGAAGCTGGAAGCCAGAGACGGTTCGCTCAAATTTACAGTCAGAATGTGAAAATATATATTTGAGAAAATATTTGTGCTCAATGTCGGTGATGTTTGAACAAGTGTAAATTGTAAACTGTCGCTAATAACAAGGTCTGTTAGCCGCATCTATATGCTAGCATGCCGTCCAACAACCAAATTCACTTGTAATATTTATTAGAAACATTTATCTTTATTTAGATTTACAAATGCGGGGCTCTTTCTCAGCCTCTGTGGTGATTTCATCTGTTTCACCTTCAAATGTGGAGCGGAACAGACTGGGTTAGTGGCGACAGCTGGCTGGACTTCCTCTCTGCAGCAGGATGAGCTGAAAATGGTTTTGAAAACATCTGCATCTACTGCTCCTGATCTTCACTGGAGTCCAGTGTTGGTACATGTTAGATGCCTATTGCTGCATTTTCTTACATTAATTAGAGTTTACCTTTATGCTTAAATACCATAAAGTCTTGTGAAAGTTGCTATCGTCAAAGAAATGTGTTTTAGGAACGCATCACAGCTGGGAAAGGGTAGAATGCCTTCTCCAAGTTTCCAAGAGGCCCTGCCACAAGTAGAGGCGTTTAAGTATCTTGGAGTCTTGTTCACAAGTGAGGGAAAGATGGAGCGCGAGATCGCCAGGCGGATTGGGGATCCATCTGCCGTGATGCGGGCGTTGTACCGATCTGTCGTGGTGAAGAGAGAGCTGGGCCCTCATCTCGAGCTTTGTGTAGTGACCGAAAGAATGAGATCACAGATACAAGTGGACAAAAAGAGTTTTCTCTGCAGGGTGTCTGAGCTCTCCCTTAGAGAAGGTGAGAAGCTCGGTCATCTGGGAGGGGCTTGGAGTAGACCTGCTGCTCCTCTACATCTAGTGGAGCCAGTTGAGGTGGCATCTGGTTAGGATTCGTCCCAGGCATCCCCATGGTGAAGTGTTCGGGTATGTCCAGCCTAGAGGACGTCTGATGGAAGACCCAAAACACTCTGGAGGGACTGTGTTTCTCTGCTGGCCAGAGAATGCCATGGGGTATCTCTGGAGAAGCCGGCCCAATGGGAAGTCTGGGCCTTAGGCTGCTGGCCCCACGATCCCAACCCGGATGAGCGGAGGAAATAGGATGGATGAAATAAGTGATTTTTTTAAATTCAGCATTAGAACCATGTGTTTTAGTCCCTCTGGCAGATGTGCGTAAAGTGCAGCCCAAGGTCTCTTCATGGTGAGTTATTGCAGCACCCACTTGAATTCCTGGTATGATTAACTCATTAGCTGCCAGCGTTTCTCACCGTTTTTACTGTTTTTTTTAAGAGTCACAGAACGTTGCGCGCTAGCATGATGTCGATGCCAAAACAACCAAAACAAAGAGGAGACTCACCTCTTACATCAGGAAGAAGCCGTGTGTTTCAAGCATTATCCGTTCTTTCATAATCCGTTGTCGAATTGTGATCGGCAGATGCTTCTCCGGTTCGCGCCTCACTTTTTTTTACAGGAACGGCCCAAAACGATCTCCTAACACATGGATGGTCTGCTTCCTGATCATGTGATCTGTGACGTATGCGGATGAAGATCGGCTTCAGGGCTGAGATGTTTGTTCTCTCAGCGCGGGGGCTCGTTCCAATGCTCAAACAGTAAAAAAATGCAAATGACGACTTTAGTCGTCATTGGCAGTGAACGGTTGGATCTAAAATGACGACTTCAGTCGTCAATGGCAGTGAATGAGTTAATTTTGCCTCTGCAACAGGCTGTTGGTAGACATTTTCTATCATATCTATGTTCAGACTTTTACTTATGTGTCTAGTCTGAACCTATTATGAGAAGTAAAAATAATTAGATTTTGTAAAAAATAAAATAAATAAATAAACAAATAAAGAAAATCACATTTTTGTGGTCTGGGAGGACCTTTAACGATTTTTGCCCTCAACTTGAAAAGTGTGCGCACCCCTGCTCTAAGGGCTTTACGGTGCAGAGTCTGACAGAGAGGGAATGACCCAGGAAGATCAGATAAAATGAGGAACCGATAAACACTTCAGGGGAATTACAGACACCCACTGAAGCAAAATATAGAATTAAGGACATAACTTCTCAGACAAGACGTGCCACTCGGGAGCAAGGTAGACACAGATTCTGCAGCATTCTGGAGGATTTCCTGTTAAACGCGATCATTAGATGAAAAGGGGAGGAGGGCGTTTTTTTTTTCAAGGAGGCAAATGGCTCAGAGCGCCAACGTGTCATATTAGCAGGTGAGTGGCTGAGCCAGGTGGAGGTGTGGCTGCCTCACCTGGAGACCTGCGCTGTGCAGCCACATAGTAATCTGCTGACAACGTCACGTTTCCCAGTTTAGCCACCAGCCACAGCTGGTTCTACATAAATGTGGAGCGGAGATTTAACCTGAAGATGGAGCTATAATTATGGTTTTGGGCTGAAATATTAAATTTAAAGTAAGTTGCACTAAACTGCCACACTAATGATTACATGTGTACAGCACCATTGGACACTCATCTATACAGGTTATCAGCAAAAATAAGTTAATTTAGTTACTTGCTCTTTAAGAAGCTGTACCACCTTGAGTCACGTAAACATGTGACTCAGCGTAATACACGTGACAGCCCCATCTAGTGGACAACCACGCATACCTGTAGTTATCGTCCATTTATCGTTATTGAGGTGAAATCTTCAATATATCGTGATATTGATTTTAGGCCATATCGCCCAGCCCTACTAGAGAGATTAATGCATTTATTAGAAGGTTCTATAAAGCAAGTTGGATTTATTATATGGGACAGCAGTAGCTCAAGAGGTAGAGGGGGTTGTTCAGTAATTGGAAGGCTTTGACCAGAGAATGCTGCTGTCGTGTCCTTGGGCAAGACACTTAACCCAACTTGCCTGCTGGTAGTGGTTGGAGGGACCGGTGGGGCCGGGGTTCGGCAGGCCTCGCCCCTGTCAGTGCATCCCAGGGCAGCTGTGGCTACATCGTAGCTCATCCCCACCGGCGTGTGAATGACTGATTGCATTGTAAAGCGCCTCGGGGGATTGTAGAACCGAAAGACGGCGTTTTACAAATACAGGCAATTTACCGTTATATTATCGTGATTTCTAGTGGCTCTAAAATATTTGTAACAAAAGAATTAATTGTTTTCTATTAACCCTAAAATTTAGCATCATGATATGAATTTAGGCACAAATTACATTTTCCCCCCAGAATAGGAAGGTGGTCAGAATGCTTTATGGCTTGATTTTGGTTTATTAGTAAAACATATTTCTTTCTGTGACCTTACTGTTGTGCTTTATTGTGATCTATCCTCAAAAACCTACATTTTAAATACCATCTTTATTGGGTTCTTTGAAAGAATTTAGTGGGGAAAAAACGAAGCTTTTATTGTGAAGACTGTGATACGTTCCTCAACGACCCTACGGCGATGTCTTTTGCTATTTTTGGGAAAGTTCTACTTTTCCACAAACTCCGATATAGCATCTGCCACTGTGGAGTCTGTTGGATTAATTGGAGAGCCAGATCTCATTGGGATGAAAAGGGAACAAGAACGACGTGGGGGAGAATGGAGGGAGGCGGGGGAGGGACGGGCGATGACACACTGGCAAAAAAAAAAAAAAAACCCAAAAAAAGAATCACGGGAAAGGTTCTTTCTGGTTCAATTGAAGCAGTTCTGATTAAATGTGGCATTTCAGTTTCAGTGTTGGTGTTAGTTTCTTCCTTCCTTTACTGCTCAGTGGGAAACTTCATGATCAATATTACAATAAATTCAAAAGGTACTTAAGGCCATGAGGGGAGGCAGACGAGTGAAAAAAAAGTTTCATCAATAGTGAATGAGTGGATATGTGTGACTGAGTGAGTTATCAGGCTTCAATGAGAATGAGCTGAAGGCCACAGAGTGAACAGAGGGTCATTAGGACCACATATGATTGAACACCAGTGTTTAATGGGCATGAATGAATGGCTGCTGCCAGATTCAGGCTTAGCAGTATTTGGTCTTCCTCATAATCTTTGACTGAACTTCGTTTTATATCAGGCATGAAGGATGATACGTGCACATTTGTTTCCTTTTTTCAGGGTAATTTGGGGATAAAATGAATGAGTAGCGATATATAACCCCATATGGTGTACCATTCCAGTTTTCATTGGTACACTCAATCCATCCACTCAATCCAATTGTGTTTCACACATTTGTATTTTACCAGAATGTTTCATCTATCTTGTAATTTCCATTTTGTATTTTGTAATTTTTTATTTTGTAATTTGAATTTCTTTTATTGTTGATTTATTCAGTATAATTACTTACAACTGTACCATGTTCAGCGCTTTGGGCTTCCTGACAGGGTTGCGGAAGGCGCTTTATAAATAAAGCTTTGATTGATTGATTTTTCTTTTCGTAGCTACAGTAAGTGTTGGGGTTGGAATCAGGACCAAAATGTTTCTTGATAAGTGCAGTTTACTTCTCTTTCCTGGTTAGACTCTTCTTATCATTTTAGAAAGAAAAAGACACCATAAAAGGCACTTTTCTAATATTGGAACTTTCGGGTAATTTTGTGTGTGTGATGTTTATTCGAGACAAAAATAGTGTGAGGTGATCTGTTTGCTACACAGAAACACAACACAGCACAAAGACGGCCGTGGTGTTGAACATTCTGCTCAGTCTGGCTCATCCTCGCACTCCCACCCTTGTGCACTTATCCCGACCAGGGGTGCGAGTAGGGTGTCCCGATTCTCAAGTTCGGAAGTTGCAAAACCTCCCTTTTGCACCCTTGATCCACACTTCACCAAAGTCTGCATTGATGTGGATTTGGGTGAAGGGTATTACCCACAATCCATTGCTGCAGGAGAAAAGGTCCAAGTGCCTTTTCAATTGGAGTCAAGTCGATCATTTTAGGACGATTAGTTGATGTTCTGAAACTTTTAGACAAAGCAGCAATGAATGTAAATTCATTTCAAATAATTGGTTGTTTGTTGGAAATTTGTTAATTATTATCATGATCAAATACGCAATGCTCCCTGTCTCAGTTCAGCAATTTTCACACTCAAAGCCAATTTCTCCAAGTGCACTTTGCCAAATGGTAAATTGCCTGTATTTGATATGGCGCCTTCTAGAGTCCTGGAACCCCCCAAGGCGCTTTACAACACAATCAGTCATTCACCCATTCACACACACATTCACACCCTGGTGGGGATGAGCTACAATGTAGCCACAGCTGCCCTGGGGCGCACTGACAGAGGCGAGGCTGCCGAGCACTGGCACCACCGGTCCCTCCAACCACCACCAGCAGGCAACGTGGGTTAAGTGTCTTGCCCAAGGACACAACGACAGACTGAGCGGGGCTCGAACCTGCAACCTTCCGATTACGGGGCGAGCACTTAACTCCTGTGCCACCGTCGCCAAAGACCACAATGTGAGTACTGGGATTGGGCCAGACTGAACCAGGAAGTGGCTGCAGCCAGAAAACTCTGGAACAACCAGCGACTCCACCTCCTAGCCAATCAGTGGCCGACAGTCGCTGAGGGACCAACCGAGTACCTGCGTGTATGCACTAGGGAAATGACTCGTGCTGATTGGTTGTAGCTCAGTTGGGAGTTTTTGAAACGGTGATTTCAAAGCAGCGCAGACGCTCCTTAAATTCCTCTCTTCCATTCTGCTTCACCGGCAACTTTTCCAACTGTACAACCGTCGGATGTTTGGTGTCATCTGCTGATATAATTTCAGTTACAACCAATCAGCATGCGTTTACCATAAGTCTAGCCTAATGACTCTACCGGGCCATTTCCAAGTACATGTCCCAAGGCAGATTGGTCCCAGGAAGGAGGGAAAAGGAAACAAAACGCCACATTTGGTGCAAACAGCAGTTAGCCTTGAGACTCTAAAATATTTAACCTTATTAGATTTCGAATTAAATCAAATAATCGTATCATCAAAACTTATAACCATACATTTTCAACTTTTATTATTTATTGATTTTCCTTCGAACTCATTCTTGGCTCTAAACTGAGTCAAATCTGAGGAAACTGTAAACCTAACCAACACAGTCAAGGTAAACTCCTGTTGACAAATGACAGTTTACAGATGCACATTTGTATTTGTATTTCATCAATAAACCCATTTTTAATCTTTTATTGTGAAAACAGGAAAGATCTACATTGGAAACAAGAGGGAGATAGCGGAGAGCAGAATCCCTGAACTCAACACCTACATTAAGGTAATCACTTCTTTCATGCAAAATGTTGTTTTTAGCAAAAGGGGAAGGCTTGTTGGCATGTTTGCAGCTTTCTGCAGCGTGCGTTGCAGTAGCCTACATCCTAGTGGGCTGAGCGGTGCTGTAGGTGGACTCGGTTATTTCAGCAGTATAGTTTGGAGATGGAGCTCAACACGTAGGTGTTGCTGCTCTCTTCTCTTTGCTCTGCCCTGTGCCCACATCACGTCTGACTGACTTCAGTTGTGGGACTTTTGACATGTTCCTCTGTTGCTCCATCACTAAAAACACGATCAGGTTCTCTTTCTCCCACTCACTCACTTCTCTTTTCTGCATTACTCTGTTTTTTTTCCCTCCCTACAACCTACATGACTCTCTCTCCTTGCACTCTATCGCCTTTGCTTAACTTTACACTTGCAACCCTTCATCTCGTCTTTTCTTGTCCTTCCACCTCTTTACCTTGCCTCCTCCACTACCTGGTTTCTCCTTCCCCTCATCCATCACTCCTACAGAAAATTCACCCCTCTAAATGTTACTGTCATCTCTTGCCCGTTATGTTTTTTAACTGAAACTTGTTGTAGGTACTCATGTCTGTACCTCTGCTTCATCCTCTCTCTTTCTTTTAGAGGTTGCTGGGGTTACCAACATGGATATTACTGGATGAGACTCTCAGGATGTTTTTTTACCAGACAGAACAGGACAGTCAGCACGAACCACGAGCCCTCAGACGTCTCCGTCCACAAACCCGCAAAGTGTAAGCCCCACAGCTAACGCTAAATAATGTAAAAGAGAGGAGAAATTACACGAAATTAACTCTTTAGAAATTCCCATGAAGCTGATGAAAAACATAAACTCTAGTTGTACTACGAAGATGTCAGCTGAACAAGAAAGGTCAGGCTACAAATCCACCACGGCAAACAGCACAAATTTAAAAAGTTTCAGTTAAAGTAGCTTTCTGGAGTTTTCCCCTTTCAGAAATGATGTATGATTTTTCAGAAATCTGTAAAAGTGATTATCTAATCATGTACGGTGATATAATGGAAGCAACGTGCCTTTTTTTGTTTTGCTAAGCACAACCCCCGCCCCGCAGAGCTCCGTACAATAGGAAATTAAACGCCAACCAAAACTAACCAATAGTGTTAGACTACCGCTTAGATCAGGGGTGTCAAACATGCGTCCCGCGGGCCGAATCCGGCCCGCAAATGGGTTAAATCCGGCCCGCGAGATGGTTGTGTAAACTTTATTTTCATACTTTACAATGTAGAGTGAAAATAAACGTATCATTGTGAGCAAGTTTTCTCTGTAATGAGTATAAATAAACCAAAGCTGCGCTCAAGGCTCACACAAGAACTTGAATCCCATCCTGAAGTTGGCCGCCACTCAGGATGTGACTTCTGATGTTGATGTGCTGGTGAAAGCTAAAAGATGTAAAGTAAAATGAGTCAAATATACTTTAAGTGCTGCATGAAACTGATCTAGCCATGTGATCTGTAAGCTCTTTGAATCACTAAGGAATGTTTATTTTAATTAGTTGATTTTTTTTTTTTTCAAATTTTCAAGTACACTTCAGGTGTTGTACCTCAGGCTCCAGCCTCGTTTTATATTGATTGAATTAAAACAAAGAAAACAATCTTAAGTTTTTTTTTATTTACCGATCCGGCCCACTTGGGACTAAATTTCCCTCAATGTGGCCCCTGAACTAAAATTAGTTTGGCACCCCTGGCTTAGATGCTTCAAATTTAAGGAAGTACCTGGATGATGCAGAGTTGATCAACTTTTTCACAGATAAGTAAGTCTCTAAAATATAAATATATGAAAACACATGACATGAAAATGTTACTTGTAAAACAACGTCTTTTAGCTGTTTGTTGGCCACAGAAGCACATTTATAAACAAGAAATGTGAAGCCGCCATCTTAAAAAACATCGAGAGACTGTTTGTGTGATATGCTATTCAGCCACTAGATGGTGCCATCGGATAAGAGAAATACTCCAGAAAGCTACTTTAATCTACTGATGTCCCAACAGCTGATTAATGAGTTGTGTTTGTATGATGGGAATAACTCCGGTCATGAAGCAAGTATCTTCAGTCTTGTCTGAATTTGTCATTAATTACAGCAAATACCAGGTTCTGTATTAGATTTGCACAATTCCAAATCTGAGACCATGGTTCTCGACCGGAAAAGGGTGGCTTGCCAACTCCGGGTCGGGAGAGAGGTCCTACCTCAAGTGGAGTAGTTTAAGTATCTCACGGTCTTGTTCACGAGTGAGGGTAGGAGGGATCGGGAGATCGACAGGTGGATTGGTTCAGCATTTGCAGTGATGCGGACGCTGAGCCGATCTGTCGTGGGGAAGAGGGAGCTGAGCCAGAAAGCTAGGCTCTCGATTTACCGGTCGATCTACGTCCCAATCCTCACCTATGGTCATGAGCTTTGGGTAATGACCGAAAGAACGAGATCGCGGATACAAGCGGCCAAAATGAGTTTCCTCCGTAGGGTGGCCGGGCTCAGCCTTAGAGATAGGGTGAGGAGCTCGGACATTCGGGAGGGACTCGGAGTAGAACCGCTGCTCCTCCGGATTGAAAGGTGTCAGTTGAGGTGGTTTGGGCATCTGGTCAGGATGCCTCCTGGACGCCTCCCCGGGGAGGTGTTTCGGGCATGTCCTGCCGGCAGGAGGCCCCCGGGTCGACCCAGGACACGTTGGAGAGGTTACATCTCCAATCTGGTTCGGAAACGCCTTGGGGTCCTGCCGGAGGAGCTGGTGGAGGTGGTCGGGGAGAGGACGGTCTGGAGCTCCCTAGTTGGGATGCTGCCCCTGCGACCCGGACCCGGATAAGCGGAGGAAGACGACTACGACGACGATTTGCACAATTTTGATGATGTGTGCCTTATGCTGTGGCTTTTCGTGATGCTTTTTATGTCCCATGAGCAGAAATAGAAAACAGCCAGGTGATTCTGAGGTCCAAGATATCTTATATTTGTCAAAACAACACAACTCTTCCCTGAATGATGGCATCCCAGATTTGGCTGCATCCTCATATTTCTTCATCAGTTCATGACTAAGAAAAGCTTATTAAACGATAGACAAATGAAACGAGGCCAGGTAAATTTGTGGAGACTCATTACCCTTTTCAATTCTACTTCCTCGTTCATAACGGTTCTTCAGCTTTCTGATTGTCTCATTCTCATGTGGTCAGGTTACAGGAGGCTACAGGAGATGTGGTAAAAGGTGGAGGACCTCTCAAAAGGAAATTATGCAAAGGTTGACTACTTCCCCAGTTTTTTTCATCAGCTCATCTTTTTTTATTGTACTCAGAAAATACCGTTAGTATTTAGTTCTAATTTGCCTTTCAGCTTCACTGTGCCACTAGCTCATGTAGAGGCTAGCAGGTAGCTTGTTTTGGTTAGCACCAGAAGAAGTTTTTTTCTTGGCATCATGATGGCATCTGGACGTGAAATGAAGAGAGGGATGTCTTTGGAGGAAAGAAAAGAAAAGGTGGCATAGCCAGCCAAGAGCTAAAACCAGAGTGAACACTGGTGAAGCTGACACTCAGGCCCTGTCCACACGTAGCCGGGGATCTGCCAAAACGTAGATATTTTTCTACGTTTTGGCCTGTCATCCACACAAAAACTGTTTTTTCACATGAAAACAGATCTTTTTAGAAACTCCGGCCAAAGTCAAGATCTGCGTTTTCTCCGTTTTGGGTGTCTGCGTGTGGACAGACAAAACCTGGAGTTTTAAGGTCCGCAACGTCACTTTCCGCGACAAAAAAATGCTGACATCACGTGTGCGACCTGTGTTTACATTAGCCGACAGCATGGATGCCCTCAGAACTGCGCTCGCTTTATCAATTGTCCAAGCGCTTTTTGCTTGTTTGTTTTTGCAAGCGGAATTACCGCTCCTTGCGGAAGACCACAGACGAAGGACGAGGTTAAGAACGGGGGAAGTACTGCCGCCTACAGGTCTGGCATGTCCTTAACAACGTATTTATCCGGGTACGTGTGGACAGTTTTTTTTTTAAACGAGGTGGTGTGGATGCAAGTTTTTGGAGGGGCGGATATCCGTTTTTAAAAAACCCGGCTACGTGTGGACTAGGCCTCAGTTTCAGTTTCAAACCATATAAAACGTGTCAAAGTCCTAATTATTTTTTTATTAAACAAAACCATGCAAAATACAACACATTGTCTCATGACATCTTTATCTGCAAAGCCTGTGGCAGGGTTATTTACAACTGTTGTAATTCAACTTTCAACCAGAAGGGGGAGAAGTGGGAAAACTCTTGAGCTAGTTTGTGCTAAAATGACCCTTTACAGGGTTAACAAATGGCCATCCAGCCCCATCGCCCCCTGTGGCCAGAATATTCCACTTGCAACTTCAGAGTAGCGGGCCGCTCTGTTGGGATTTAGTAAAAATTGAGCTGACATACCTGGCACTGTAGTCTGCTTCCAGCACGTTTCCTGCAGGTTTTAGATCATGAAAACAGCTTCATTTAGTGATGAATCACTTCTCTAGACACTAAGGAAGGCTGGGAGATGTTCCAGCTGTTAGATTAAGATGTTAAAAAGACAAACGTACAGCGAAGACATAGGTTTTGGTTCTACAAGGGGACACCAAGAGGTGCTAAAAGCAAGCCAAAACGACCTAGTTCCCCGTTAAACAAATAAGGTTGCACAGCATGTTAAAAGTGTAAGTACTCATACTTGCATCCAAAAAGAGTTTTGGTCCAGAAAGAGAAGTATAAAACTGTTTTTGTTAGACTTTAAACATTGATGTTGGCTACAGAGAGTTTAAATTCAAAGTAGCACAGTCAGATTTTGTCAAGCCACATCCAGCAGTGAGCTGATCATTTGTTTCATTCTTTGAAGACTAAAAATGGCTGAAAAATGCCCAAGTCACATCTGCAGATAATGTTTACATAGCATTTTGTTTTTGTTTTCTAGGAAAACAGTCATAACACAGAAGAAGGACATCTTCTCTTCACCCAGAGCCGAGGTACTTAACTACAACCACGCAAAAAGCACCAAATAACCCTGGAAAACATGGATTAAATGGTCAGCTGCACTTTTAGGGTGACTCATGTTAGGGTCACATGTTCAGAGATTCATAAAAACACACCTATCGGCTGCAGTGTTTCACATATAAAAATTAACAAAACACATAAAAGAGACCTGATGTGAAAATATTTGCAGATGTGAAAACTCATAATTATGATTAGTTGCTTTGAATAATTTTTCCTCCAGCTGCTTTCCTGTCTCTGTTTGCCTCAAAGTGTTTCAGCCTTGCTTCACTTCCCGTTTAAATTTCTGAATCCATTTCCTCTTTCCTGTGACACTTCCTGCTTCCACTGACTCCTCCCACTGCTGTCATGTCAGCTTCAACATCACGGTAAGCTTATCACCTTTTTCTCTCTTGTTTGTGATGCCTCAATCAGCTGCCCTCTCTGCTTCCTCTTCTTTACCATTTCCTCTTTTTGGGGATTTATTTGTCTCGTTGTAAAAAGAGAAGAGAACGTCTCAAATCTGAAGCTGGGAGAGTTTGTGAGGTTGGCTTGCTGGTGTGGTTTTAGTGTTGGAGGGAAACAGAGTGGTAGACTCGCCAATAAAAATTAGCTTGAGAGAGAAAAAAAGGGCTTTTCACCTTTTCTTTTACAGTTAGCCCATAGATGAAGATGATGAATTATATCCAAAACATTCATTTTTTAAACTACCCTGAGTTTACAAAAACAAAAGAAACATAAAAGCCCATGAATATTTTTGCTTTATACATAAACACAAAACTACTGAAAGTGTCTTTCCGGAGCATTTCTCTCATCCGATGGCACCATCTAGTGGCTGAAGAGCATATCACACAAAAAGTCTTTCAATCTGTTTTTTTAAGATGGCGACGTCATGTTTCATGTTTATAAATGTGTTTCTGTAGCCGACAAACAGAGCTAAAACCCGTTGTTTTATGAGTATCATTCTCATGTCATGTTGTGTTCTCATATATTTATATTTTAGAGACTTACTTGTCAGTGAAAAGTTCATCAACTCGGCATCAGCTGAGGTACTTCCTTAAATTTGAAGCACGTACGCGGTACTCTAACGCCATTGGTGAGTTCTAGTCGGTGCTCCGTTTTCTATTGCACAAAGTGCTGCGGGGCAGGGGGCGTGCTTAGCAAAGAAAAAAGACGTTTTGCTTCCATTATATCACCGTACATGATAAGATAATCACTTTTACAGATTTCTGAAAAATCATACATAATGTCTGGAAGGGGAAAACTGCGGAAAGCTGCTTTAAGTTGACATTTTGGGAATTTAAAAGTGTGCTTTTGTGTAACAGACAAAATAAACACTATATTGCTTGTTGCAGCGAGCCACCTGAACAGCCTCTGTTAGAGTGTGGGATACTGAAAAAACAGTTTTGAATAATTATTTCTGATTATAATTAGTCTGTCAGAGTTTTTCATACAGGATGAACATGAAAATGGTCTCCTACACCAACCTCCTGCATTAGCTTCTGATAAAAAATAGATGGTGAAAATCTAGGATTTTCAAATCCTGACAGATCTACTTCACACCGTCACGTTGATGGATTCACCCATCTTGGCTTGTAAGGAGGACGGCTGTTGTTGGTTTAGCATGCAGAAAAACAGCAGAGAACGTCTCGTGCTAGTAGAAGCTAACTGTTAGCATTAGCAACCTCACCACACAGCAGAACACCTCCAGACTTGAGTTTTGTGGAGATAAAACATCCATGTCACAGAGTAAACATAGTAAGTAGCAGAGTCACGTTGCTGTTATCCAGTCCGAGGTGAGATGTTCAAAAATCTGAAAATAAGACCAAATCCTGCCGTGTTTAGCTCAACTCTGTGGCATTCTGCTAGTTCCTGAAACAAGCGTATCTGAGTCATCCCCCACCCCCCACTTTTAATTTTTACTTCTGAAATAACCTTGTTATGCAAAACGGAGTTACAGATTATAAAATAATGCTAACACTAACAGTAGTATAATTCTGCTGACTATGTTGGTTTGAGATCCAGATCATTCAGACAAGCCACATCTTGGTTCATCTGAAGGGGTGCCCAATCCTGGCCCTGGAGGGCCAGTATCCAGCAGGTGTTAGTTTCAACACACATGATTTCAATCAGCAGGTGATAAACAGGCTTCTGCAGAGCCTGATGAGCTGCTGCACAGATGATTCAACCACTGAATCAAGTGTGTTTGAGCAGAAAAACCACAAAAGCAGTTGGATACTGGCCCTCCAGGACCAGGGTTGAGAAACCTGGGGGTTCTAGAGCAGAAATCCCCACGCTTCATCCCTAGTTGCACCAAAACTTTGAGGATATTTACATTTCTAAACAATTGAAGGGTTTCATGTAAATAACCGTGTAATGTTTGTATGTATGTATGTATGTATGTATGGGGCGACGGTGGCACAGGAGTTAAGTGCTCGCCCCGTAATCGGAAGGTTGCAGGTTCGAGCCTCGCTCAGTCTTTCGCTGTCGTTGTGTCCTTGGGCAAGACACTTAACCCACGTTGCCTGCTGGTGGTGGTTGGAGGGACCAGTGGCGCCTGTGCTCGGCAGCCTCGCCTCTGTCAGTGCGCCCCAGGGCAGCTGTAGCTATTGTAGCTCATCCCCACCAGTGTGTGAATGTGTGTGTGAATGGGTGAATGACTGATTGTGTTGTAAAGCGCCTTGGGGGGTTCCAGGACTCTAGAAGGCGCTATATCAAATACAGGCCATTTACCATTTATGTTAAACTGGTAAACACATTTATACCATTGAGATTAACTTTTATGAAGTTGGGTGTTTTTGGCTGTTTCATTCTAGCCATTAGCTCATCAGTCCTGTTACACTTGGCAAGATGTTGATATGTGTTACATGGAAACACACTTGAAACAAACTTTTAGAAATTTTGGAAGGGAAAAAGGGAGTTCAACCAAAACAAGCTCTTTGCTGAACTAATTATCTGTGTTGAAAACTGAACTGAAGAGAACTTATACAAAAATGGAGCTAAATGAAACTTGGGCTGAAACACTGCCCAGTTAATAGATTTTATTTATGAAACTTTTGTACGCTGATGTTCGTGTGTGTGCAGTAGATTTGTGTACGTGGATTTGTCTGCTTGGTCTACATCCTACATAAGGAGTCTGAATGTGAAGGGTCTTTTTCAGCTCTTGAACTATCTGTGCTTCATCCCCTCACAGAAGCATTTAGCTTTCCTAACCTTGTGCTACACACAAAAGGTGGGGCACACACACACACACACACACACACACACACACACACACACACACACACACACACACACACACACACACACACACACACACACACACACACACACACACCCGCCATATTTTTTGTACACACTTCAGTGGTCTTTTATCACCAAACTTAATTTTCCTCCCTACTCTCTTGTCTCCTTACCCTCTCTCCCACGCAGAAGTGAAACACCGATGTACTCTACTCATGAAGCTGCCAGCCTACTCAACATTTATTTTAGCTCCTTCTGAAAAAAATTGAGCCATGCTCTGAGTGTTTGAGTACACTCCACTGTGTGTTTTCTTCAGCTCAGGAAAGAGGTTAATAAACTCGATCCGAACGGTGATCTGGTCTGAGCCTGGTGGATTAGGGGCGTGTGACAGCAGAGCTTGTACTAGTGCTAGTGTTTACTCTAAAACCACCTTTAACTACACTTTAGCTCAGGTTTCTCTCCGAAGAGGGCCATGAGTAATTGTTGTGAGATGTGCTACGATGAGCTTTAAACAAGGTCAGTGAGACAAGCTGCTCTCAGTTCAGTGGCGGCGCCAGGGGGACGCTAGGGGGCGCTATAGCGACCACTGGATTAGTCATTGCACCCCCATAGCACCCCCAAGTAAATATTAGATTTTTTTATACAATTTAATTTTAATTTAACGTGTGGATGTGATAATATTTAACATACAAAACAAAAATGACCGGTAAATTATCATATAGATAGTAAAAACTTAAACCAAAACAGGAAATTTATGTTAACCTTTGACCTCATTTTCCACCTGCGAGCGAGTGAAAGGTAGAGCTAGTGATAAAATGGATCGGTTTTTGTTGCCCAAATTTCCACAGGTTCAGTCAGAAATGAATGAATCTTTGGATCTGGATGAAGAGAGTCAACCCTCAACCACCGCAGCAGTCGAGGGTTTTGCCGCTGGAAATGCTAACACTAACGTTAGCTAACCTTGCAACACCATAGATGGTTTTCTGTGTGGCTGTATGTGTTCATGATTTCATGGAAAAGTCAGCAATTGTTCATATGTTTATGTTGTATATTAATGATTGTTTCAGGTGTTGTTGAGGTGTTGTGCACGCATGTGTATCTGCTAGTGTTGAAGGTGTTTTAGAGAACAATAGGTACGCATGACCACTTCCTTCATAGCACCCTCAATAAAAAGACTAGCTCCTTCATAGCACCTGCAGAAAAAAATTTCTGGAGCTGCCACTGTCTCAGTTAGCGTGTTTCTGCGACTCACATGCTTTTCTGATGCTTTCAAAGCCGTTCATTCCAGTCTCTGTTGGGTGTATTATCCATATAAAACATAGGTTGTAAAGTATGTTGGTGTATTTTGGAGCAAAGATGTAATGCACAGTGTACAGTCATTTTAATTATCTGAGGGAAACTAGACTTTTGCAGCTCCTCTTTTACCACCTCCTTTTGTAGGCTGTAAGATATTGCAACATTTTTTTTCTTTAGAAATGAAGCGTTCATATTTGCTGTTGTTCATGCACGTATGCCCACTTCTCCTTTAGGTGAGAAATTGAGCAAAGCATTAGTAATTTTTCTTACATTTAAAGGAAACGAAAAAGGAAAGTATTGCTCAATGGAGAGTAAGTGTTAAGTGAAAGAACGAAAGTTATATCAAGTTACGACTAGGGATGGAAGAAAATATATTGTGATATTTTTTGCAGCGATATTATATCGATATTCAAAAGCCATGTATCGAAAATATCGATATGACAGTATATTGTGATATTTTTCCCTGCATTATTATATTGATATTCAAAAGCTGTGTATCTAAATTTTGGAAGAAGTTTCATGCAGACATTTGTGTAGTTTATTTTCTTTTGGTGCAATTCAAAAGCCGACTGCTAGTTGGCAGCAGTGTGCAATGGGTTCTGTTTCCGCCATTGAAATGTAAATCCCTCTATTATGGTTCAGACACCTCATGTTAAACACGGGAAGTATCAGTTTAGACTGTTTTTTGGATTTTCCTTTGATAATTTCAGTCTAAAAAGTTCCTAATACCGTCTGGCTGAATGTATCGCAATACATCGTGATATATTGTATCGTCTCCCCTACATTATTGCCATCATTTCACTGATACACATCCCTAGTTAATATGCGCTGTACATACATTGGAATAGCTCATAAAGTAGCATCCAAAAGGTAACATGCTCCTCTTAGCCAAGGAAGCTAGTGAGAACTGAGGAAAAGAGGTACGCTGCAGGCTGCCAGCATCCACAAACACAAAGCAGAAGATTGTGACCTGGAAAACAACTTTTTTGTAAGTCTTGCTGGAGTACTCATTCATTGTTTGGGCTGCTGATTAATTAATGATCTTTGATTATACTTCTTCATCGTGCCATTCGTCCAAGTTTAGAAAATAATTAGATAGGTTCTTATTGAAAGCCAGTTACCTTGAATCTAATTGAATCCAACTGCTTTTGAATCAATATCAAATTCAGTTGATAAACTGTCGATCATATGTTTCCTTTTAATCTAAGAAAGCCTGTGAATGGGTCAGCCTTTTAGAAAACATAGAACAAACTAATTAGGTTTTACTGTGTATAATTTTCACAGTTTAACGTTGAGTTTCAAAGTGAAAGACGGTACAAATAGTAGATTTAAAAAAAATTAAATATTGATACAATGGATAGATATTAATGTATTGTTGGTTTAAAGCTTTATTTTGCATTTATCACTGAAAAAACACATTTGTTTTTACATTTTTATAGTCTTTTCTTCCATTCAATTTTACAATCAGCAATGAGTTTTGTTAAGTCTTAGACAATTTGTTTTGTTGAGAAAGGAAAAAAGAAAGGATCTTAGAATGAAATACAGATGCAAGAAAACGATGTTATAAAAGGAAAACGAGATGGGAGATGATAAGGTTAAAGAGTGCGATGGAGAGATGAGAGGAGCAACATGAGATGGTCAATTGTTCTGTCACATCTTATTTGGTGTTTGAGTGAGAGAAAGCAGCCCCCAACACATTCTCACATCACCAATGAATTACTGCAACCTGCAGGTCCACGCTGTAATAAAACCATGTGTGGACTAATTTATTAAAAATAGCAGTCCTGTGTGTGTGTGTGTGTGTGTGCGTGCGTGTGCGTGTGCGTGTGCGTGCGTGTGTGTGTGTGTGTGTGTGTGTGTGTGTGTGTGTGTGTGTGTGTGTGTGTGTGTGTGTGTGTGTGTGTGTGTGTGTGTGTGCGCTGATAATCCAGCTTGCTCCCTTTCTCCCAAACTTCATTAATCTGCCATCGGTCTGGGTCTCATTTTCTGCATCACACACACACACGTGCGCACACATGCACGCACACTTACACACACAGACTTTCGAAGATGTACCAATAGAACAAATGGTTTTAAAAATGTAATCCTTAAATCGTTAAATTTTTATCATCAAATCAAATTTATGATGCATCTCAGTTTTCTGTCACATTTGATTTTTGTGTATCATAATTCAAAGATTTTATTGGGTGCTTGTTTTTGCTGCCCCCTAGGGTTGATAAACCAAAAATGTTGTTTAAAGACATTTCCAAGATCCGTGGCGCTCTTCAAAGATTGGCTCGGCACACGGGAGGTGACATTGAAAATGATAGGAGGAGATGCAATGAGACAAAGCTATAATTATGGGTCTCCCTTCTGCTAAGCGACACTCGAAAACGTTAATGTGAAATTTTGCAGTCGTGCATGTGTTGCGTACAGGCGAGCCAGCGACGCGATCCCAGAATGTTGAAAAAGTTCAACTTTTCATCGCTGTCGCTCGGACAAGGACCAATCAGCGGAGGTTTCATCGACTGACCAATGAGCGGACAGGATGCTTCTTAGTACATCTCCGGGCAAACGTGAAGGAAAAGTTAATACTTGCTGTGTCGGATTTCCCAGAGCTTACAACATAGAAAGAATATAGAGATCTTCACAAAAAGGCAGCAGCGTGGGAAATTGTTGGTGAGTTGGTTGTGGACGTGGTCTCATATTTACAGTTACTTTTTCAGTTTGGGATGAACCCATTCACGTATTTTTCTTTTTTTATGTAGTAGTCAGAAGTAAGACTTCACTTAACTCTAACAAAACTTGTGAGACTTCATATCTACTGCTTTTTCAACTCTGAACTGCTTTAATAACCAAACATTCCCTCCGATCTGACGGCCAATCAAAACAACGGAAGACTTGCTATTTGCTCTGGAACAAAGCGTGTCACTGGCTTATGCTGCTGGCCGCATGTTGCCTGCTGTGTGTCAGCTAAATGACAACAAAACTTTTCGCTGATTGCAGTCCTTTGTCACCTCCCGTGTGTCAAGCCCACAATGCACACCATGGGTAGGATCTTACTGCATACTTCCTGTTTGAAAAATGCACCTAAAGGAGGCATCACCTGGCAGACAGAGAGAGCAACACTGAGGCAGTGAGGCAAACACCACCTCCTTTGCTTTTTTGGCATCGTGGTGGAGCCTTAAAGTGAAAGTAAAAGAGTAATGTCTTTGAAGGCCAAAGAGCTAAAACCAGAGTGAACATAGGCACGGCCTACACTAGTTTGAGGAAGCTGAAGGAGGCTACAAAATAGTGGACTGATGGTGACCTGTCTCTGTTGCTATTGAACTTGTAAGTAGTAATACCAACAGTGTGGATCTTTTTACTTTGTGGTTTATTTTAGTATTAATTGGCTCATGTAAGTGCTAACTTGCTGTTAGTGCTATCTACAGCAGACTGCTGCTGGGTTGTAATTCCACTTTTAATCAGTAGGATGGAGGAACAGGAAACTGCTTCATGTTACTTTAAAGCCCGGGTGTGTAGCCTACACATATTCAACTCCTTAGCACCACACAGCAGCTACAGTCGCCGCATTGCTCCTCTCCCTCTCTCTAGTGGCCGTGCGTGCACCACCACAATTGTATATGACTTCAGCTTTCAATCAAGCGAACACATGTAGTTAAAGTGACCGTGTGTACTTTCCCTGGTGATAGGTGGCAGTATATACCTAAATCAATGCAACCAAGCATTATTTTTGGGTTCAAATAAGACCTCACCAACGGCTGGCCATTAGGGTCAAAAATCCCTAGGAGTGCAACCTCCAGCAAACTGACAAGCACATCAGATTACCTTTTATCACTGGCAATGAGTGAAGAGGTAAACGTGTAAAACAAAAATGTTTATTACTGGTGAAAGTTTTTAGCCATTTGTTACAAATCAGTAAATGTGTTTTGTCCTCACTGGCTTCCGTAGAAGGAAATATGGCATCCAACATGGTGTCGCCCACAGACTTACTGACTTTAGAACAGATTTGTATGGTTAAATGTTATGAACCTGCCAATATTTTTCAACAACTGGATATCTTTTAATGAATTTACAACAACATTTCGATGGATATTTCCAGAGATTAGTGGTAAAAACTACACATTGTCACTTTAAATCTGTTACGTAGAAAAGAGCCAAATCAAAAAGAACAGAAATGTTAAAATTTAACTTGAATAATTTGTTTTTTGGCCTTTTGGTTCAGAACAGCCAACAGACATGTCAGTGGTAAAACATTTTTGGGTCAATTTACACATTTATCAGCATTTATCCTTGTGGCTATTTTAGGTGGCCAACTAATTCATTTTTGCAGGTAGAAAATCTGGGTGAAGAGTCTTTTAAATTGTTTCTTTTATTTCTGTCAGAGTTCATTTGTCTCTTCTGCAACTTTTGAAGAACCATTTAAATTTTACATTAAAGCATAAAGCTTGGCAGGGTACACCGCTGAGCGCTTCTTGGAAAGTCGAGCGATAGTCACAGCATCACGCGGGACTTGAGAACAGGAAGCGAGAAGTGACTCTTGTTTTGTGATCAGACTTGCCGTCGTGTTTTGTGAGACTAATTCATTAAAAATGGGTAAGCATGATTTTTGTTAATATTTTAAGGTCAATTGTACTTTAAAGTTATCAAAACTGCGGTTGGGTTATGAATTAAACTTGTTTGTTTTTAAAACAAACTTTCCCAACGCTCCATATGATTTAAACCCTTCTGCTGCTCAGTTTTAAATGTTTGGTTACCATGGTGACCATTATCAATCATTAACAGAAGCGATAACTTTTTTTTCTCCCCACAAATTTGCAGTTAATAGACTAAATCGGTTAGATTATTACAAAATTACAAAAACCTCAGATTTTAAACTAGGAAGGTAATAAAGACTATGGTATTTCCCCCATTTTACTGATGTGAATCTAGTCCATGTAAAGATAATAATTTATCCTTTTTTAAAAGCTGTGTTTTTTTTTTTCCAAAATGGGTGTTTGATACATTTATTCGTGTGTGTGTGTGTGTGTGTGTGTGTGTGTGTGTGTTTGTTCACATGCTAATAATCATTAGATCACAACTGACATCTTTTACACAGATACAGAGATGAAATGACCAAAGTGAAGGCAGCCTTATGCTGCACTGCACCTCTGCCTAACTTTCCTTATCACTCCCACCTACTCCTCCTCCTTTTCTTCACCTCCTTCCCACTGCTTTAACCGCTCCTTGTTCTTTTTTGGATTTCTGTTTCACTGTGATTCTACAACCATTTGTTAGTTTCACAGTCTCTCTTCACAGATTTCATGTAGGTTTAAAGCTTTCCCCAATTTCTCAACTTGTGTTTTCACACACCACTTTTTATTGTGTTTTTTTTTTGTTTCGTCCCTGGTGGCCCTATAGATGAATGCATATGAATAATATTGTTAAGAGTGTGTAAATGCGTTAAAAATTAAGATTACTAGTTTAGCTGAAGATGAATCTCTAGGCACAGGAATGGGTCTAAAACAAGACGAGGGCTCTGCTTTTAAATGCAAATGCACACTTGTTGGCTCTTATTCTGGACACAGATGTAACGAGGAGGGCTGTGCATCGAATCACACACACACACACACACACGCACACACACACACACAAGCCCTGCTTTTTGCTTTCCCTCTCAGGTTATTGACTTTTAAAACTCTAAATGAAACTTTATTACTGTTCTTTGATGCTAAAATACATTTTGCACATTCATTGTGTCAGCCTAAGTTACACATTATTGTATGTATGCATCTATCTATCTGTCTATCTGTCTATCTGTCTATCTGTCTATCTATCTAGCTATCTATCTGTCTATCTGTCTCTCTGTCTCTCTGTCTCTCTATCTATCTGTCTATCTGTCTCTGTCTCTGTCTCTGTCTGTCTGTCTCTGTCTGTCTGTCTCTGTCTGTCTGTCTCTGTGTGTATGTGTGTGTCTCTGTGTGTATGTGTGTGTATCTGTGTGTATGTGTGTTTCTTCTTTATATTTCCTAAAGCTTTAACATAAAAAAAAACAATTTCAGCAAAATTAGAATAACATCTTTTTGTCAAACCTTTTTTCCCTTCTTCTTTTTTGTCTGTTATTCATCTGTACTTTTACAATTTTAGACTCATTTTTATAGGTTTTCTTTTCTAATCCACAAGCTTTGCTTCTTTCAGCATTAATAACTTTTAAATTTACGCACAAACACTTTGCATCAACACTAAAGTCTGTGGTCTTACCCGTCATCGTTCACTCTTTGTGTTTAGTCCGGCTGTCTCGTTCTCTCTCTCTCTCTCCTCTCGTTCCTTTCTTCTCTCTCTCACTTGTGTTGGGTTCTTTCTTCTCTGTTGTCTCAGGCGATGTTTGACTTTCGCGGTAATGGCAAGGCAGAGTTAAACCTAAGGAGGGGAGAAGTGATCTTCCTGCTGCGGAGAGTCAACGCCGACTGGCTGGAGGTAAGAACGGAGAAGGATGCAGAACGAGTGAGAGAGAGGCAGGAGGGGAAAAGAGGAAGGTGAAGAGGAGGAGAGGAAGGGAGAGGGAGTGAGAGAGTGAAGTCAGAGGGATGGATGGGTAGAACAGCAGAGGGGATGAGGATGAGAAGCTGAAAAACTGAAGAAGGAAGAACAACCCGCTCAGATGTGATGATAGAAATGCACACAGTGGGAAATAATATGGCTTATTTCTTCATTTTAATAGGGAAAGGCTGAAGCAGGTGGGAGAAGCTCCATTCAGCAAGGAACTAACTAGTCCAAAAAAATGTTTGAGTCCAAAGCTGAAATTTAAAGCGCCAGTCTTGTAAACATTCTCCTAACTTAGCTTAGTGGTAATCAAATGATGAAAGCTATCTGTCCAAGTCTGCATGCCTATAAAACGACCTACAAATACCAACAACCTTCAAATTACGACCAAACATGATGGATGCCCATTTTTTTCTATAATATGTAGTTACTTGATTATTTAGGTATAGCGAACAGTTGCGCCCCCAAAGGCTGGCCAGAGGGGGCCATGACCACCTCTGGCAAATGGTGGGCCACCCCATGATCCCCCCCAAGGAAAGACTCCTCCCGCCCCCTTTATGAGTGTGTAACCGATGTGGTCTGGTTTCTGTATGGCTTCAACTTTGACCAAAAATGACTGAGTCCAGTGAGAGCCTTCACACTGGCGGTGGTGCTGCGCAGAGCTCCAGAAAGTTACTACGTGGATTTTATTTTGTCTGAATGCCACATGCGGATCATCAGTTAAAGAAATTATGTGAGCCAGACAGGAAGTAATTGTGTGTATTTTCCCTGGCAATAGGGGGGCAATAATACCTAAATTATTGCAAGCAAGCGGTATTTTTGTGTTCAAGTAAGACCTTACCAGCAGATGGCCATTAGGGTCAAAAATCCCTGGGAGTGCAACCTCCAGCAAAATGACAAACACATCAGACTCCCTTTCATCACTGGCAGCAAGCAAACAGGTAAATGCGTAAAACAACGTTTATGAATGGAGAACATTTTTTTAACCATTAATGCATTTTGTCCTCACAGGCTTCTGTAGAAGGAAACATGGCATCTAATATGGTGTCGCCCAGAGATTTGGACCTGCTCCCATGTATTTAAGACCCAATTTTATGTTATGAAACTGCCAATATTTTCAACAACTGGACATATTTTTATTCATTTTCAATAACATTTCGATGGATATTTCCAGAGATTAATGGTAAAAACCACACATTGTCTTTTTAACAAGGTGTATCCAGTATATGGCAGGCTGTCCGGAAGCTGCACGAAAACTGGACCGCATGCGCTCCGTAGTTGGTGTGAACAAGGCCTAAGCGAGCCTTCTTGGAACCACCATTTCCACAACATAATGTTCAAGTGTCTTTCCAAAATGAACACAACATTGTATTTATAGCGCTTCAACTCTGCAAAAAGCTTAAGAACAAAATGCAGCTGGTTAATCGGTGCATATGCTGTCCAGTATCACACATTTTAATTAGCTGCTCAACCTAAAAAGAGAAAAACAAGCTGTTGTGAATTTCTGACTTTGGAAAATACTTTTTAAAAGGAATAAAATCAGCTTCATGTCAGCCAAAAGTAAAATACGGTTACAAAATGTGTTTTATTAAAAACGTGTTAAGTTTTAAGAGAGTGCATGAGAGATGCTGAGAAAAGTGAGTGGGAGAGAAAAAAGATGGCAGAAGCTGATGTGGGAGAGAATGAGAATCAACATGGAGGAGGAGGAGGATGCTCTGCACCTGCCCCAGGCTTTGTAAAGTGATCCAAAAATCACAAAACCGTCCATTAATCCTCCCGCTTTTTAACAGAAACACCATCTTTTAGGTGATTCTGCATTAATTCTAGGAGTGAGTGTTTTGTTTTAGGTGGCTGAGGTTAATGCAAGACGTAAAATACTTGGTAAAGGTTAACTGAGTTCCTGTAATGTTGGTGGACAGGGAGCTCCTGTGGGTGGGAAATGCAACTAATCAGGCTGGTGCATCAAGGTGGTGTTTTAATCAGAAATGTGTATTTAATAGCAGACTAGTCATTTAAATAAATTCATGTCCTCTGTGATCTTAAGTCTGAAAGAACCACAAATATAAAAAGGACTGAACATTTCCAAGTTTTTTTTCTTCACTTAGAGTTAGTTATATGGCACCTCCTAACACATTTTATATAAAATAATCTAAATTATGGTGCACAGATTGAGTTAATTTATCAAAAAAGTCAAAACAACATTTAAAATGTTGCCTGAAACATTTTTACTGGATTGATTTGTTAAAACAGGCCCTTTTTTGACACTTAAAGCAACATTTAACCTTGACTTATTTCGTGAAATGCTCAATGGTCAAATACCCAGAATTTATGGAAACTTTTGTACTGATCTGGAGGTTATTATTGGGAAATAGCCTTACTTTGGTTTTATTCCCATTAGGAACTGTTTTCAGGAACTTTCGGAGTACCTGATGGTGGAGTTGCTGAGCAAAACTTTTGTTTAACTCAAACCGATTGGTTGTAACCCAGTAGGAAACAACATCAGCAGATTCCTTCAAGAACAACCAGCATTAGTAAAATTAGAAGAGTTGCTTGTGAAGAAGAATGGAAGCAAAAGAAAATAAGCACAGATTGCTTTAAAATTGCCGTTCACTCCTAACAATGAAAAACGCAGAGGACCCCCCCCCCCCCCCCCACATCATGTAATTCACGGGGCTTTGTTGTCTCACACGTAATAAAACTACGTTTCTTCTGGTCATTGAACACCTCATTTTCCTCCGAAAAGATAAAATTATGCTGAACTTTGACAGAATAAAACTTTTGACGGTACTATGGGGCGATGGTGGCATAGGAGTTAAGTTCTCGCCCCGTAATCGGAAGGTTGCAGGTTCGAGCCCCACTCAGTCTGTCGCTGTCGTTGTGTCCTTGGGCAAGACACTTAACCCACCTTGCCTGCTGGTGGTGGTCGGAGGGACCGGTGGCGCCAGTGCTCGGCAGCCTCGCCTCTGTCAGTGCGCCCCAGGGCAGCTGTGGCTACATCGTAGCTCATCCCCACCAGTGTGTGAATGGGTGAATGACTGATTGTGTTGTAAAGCGCCTTGGGGGGTTCCAGGACTCTAGAAGGCGCTATATCAAATACAGGCCATTTACCATTTTACTGTGGACACTTTTTGGTGCTGATCAGTGACATCACTCCCTGCCAAAGCAGTCGTGATAGGCTGACAGTGCAAAGTCCTAAAAGGGCTGAATTGGTATGGAGACACAAAAGCTCCATCAATTTCCCCCTCCCACAATTTACCCTGACGTTCTGTCGATGGAAACACGCTTTTTGTTATTCAGCTGGCCAGGGAACGCCTTTGGGATTCCCCTGGAGAAGCTGACCCAAGCGGCTAGGGAGAGGGAAGTTGGAAGCGGGCCTCTGCTTAAGCTGCTGCCCCGCGACTCGACCACGGAAAAGGAGGAAAATGGATGGATGGTGTTTCTTGGAGCTGCTGTTTGAAGCTCCTCCACAGCCGGTTCCAAAGTAGAGCCAAATGAATAAAGTATGGTGTGACCTGCATACATTAGCTGTGAACATGCTAACTCTGTTTTTGACAAAAGTGAAAAATTAAGCATGGCCTACATTTGAGCCTTGTGGGATTCCTTTTGAATTCTCTATTCTTTACTAAACACCAAAGCTTAAAGTAAATAAATATGAAATAAAATCTAAAGTCCTCATGGACATCAGTGGACTTCTCACATGCTCTGCAAATATGTAAACTTTGTACTGACCTGTGCCTCCAAAACCTTCTTCATATGGACCAAAGATGCAACTTTCAAAACAATATTTTCTCTGCATTATATATGTTTTGTTAGACTGAGAGCTGATAACTTAGAGTTGCAGTAGTTTATTAGTTTTTTTTTTTTTTTTGTAAAGTTAATGAGACTCAGTTCCAGCCTGCAGTACTTGTTATACTGGATGTTTCACCAGTGTTGATATAAGTAGACTTTAACCTGTTGGAGTTTATTATAAATGTGTGAAAGCCTTTTGAATCGTTTCCGCAGCTTCATACTCTCAAACACCATGGGTGTGTTAAAAAAGGCTGTATGATTGTGTTGAGTGCCTCCAACTCCAGCAGCACATTAGAAACTGACTAATTATACCAGAAAACGTCTCTCCTGAGTCTCTTTTCCGAGCTGCTTTCCTCTCCGACTCATATCATCACTCCATCCTCCGAGACCTCCTTCTTCATATCCTTTTTTCTTTTTTGTCTGGCTTTCTTCAGGGTACGGTGAACAATCAAACGGGAATTTTCCCAGAATCCTTTGTGAAGATTATTAAACCCCTTCCAGACAGCGACTCAGAAGGTGAAAACGGTGGCCACACCTACAGCTGCCTGCGCTGCTTCCTGCTCACCCCTTCAGGAATTGAAACTAGGTCTGATGTGTGTTTACGGCTTGCTCTGTGTGTCACATGGAACATAAAGTTTTGTCCTGGCTGTACGCTTATTTGATTAATATCAAAGGGAATTAAATATAAGCAAGTAAACCATAAAAACATGGCCGAAAATCTCCAATGATTTCATCAATATGCTTCAATTATAGGGATGTGTGTGTCCAAGAGGACCTCAACATCCAGCCAACGTACAAGGACCTGCTGTTTCGTATGAGGTACATTTCCTTTTTTCTGTTTTTGGATTTTTTTTTTTTACATTTGTGCCATTTTTACAGGGACAGAGCAAAGGCATTAAACGGTGTGTTTGATTTCACGGTTTTAATGCCTTCACACCCAGATGCGAAGCAACAAAGCCTATAAGATTTGATGATTTTTTTTTATCTGAGCACAAGGGAAAAGGTTGTGTGCGACCTCACAACTTGTGAGCAAATTATGACACCTTCCAAAGATGTGATAATGACATATTTGATGGAAACCTGGAATGTTACAGTGGAAATGTCACGCACACACGCCCATGCCTTTTTATATGCTTTTAGTAAAAGTCTGTCTTTTTCTTATTGGCTGTGCTAACCGCACTGCAGGAGGGGCATAAAGTCACCCAACAACAATGTGTAAGATTGGCAGAGAGAAAGAAACTAGAGATAAGAAATCCGGTACATTTGATGCATTTTCATATGTTAATGAATAGATGAATTAAGTCTGAATTTTGCAGACTGGCTTCTAAAAATTCCTCCCTGATGGCATCACACTATTTAACAACCTGTTTTCTGTGACCAAATCTCAGATTACTCTTATTAAAATAATAGAAACAAATGTTCTTTTGCATGTTTAAAACGGCTGAATTTGAAAAGTTACAGATAATGTCAGACTGCTGTGCTGCTCTGGTATTCTGACAAATGATGAAATATTTTGATGGTGAATGAATGACTAGGTAGAGAGTGACTCAGGTGACTCTTTGATGTGAGATAATTATTGTAGAGGAAGCGGTGAAGCTGGTTTGGACAGAACTTTAGATTTAGTTACTATAAACTCCAAAACCATCAACCAGATTAGTTCCCCTGTGATCTTCTGCTGTCTCCTCATCCCTTTTTGCCTTTAGCGCTGTCACCAGATCTGTTCTTGTTTTCATTCACTTTTCCTTCATCTCCCAATATTTACTCATTTGAATGAGCGTTGCACAACTATAATAAACTCATTTCCTCCGTTTATTATTGTCTCTGTGATCAGGACTATTGTGCCTCAGTCAACTGGATAAGACTGGTTGTGAGTTTTAATATGGCAATGCACTAATTGAAAGTGTGTGTATGTCTGTGTGTGTGTGTGTGTGTGAGGGGGGGGGGGGGGGATTGAGCAGGCAATAGAGATCGAGGGGTGGTTGATGAACTGAGGAGATGGCAGGCAATTTTGTTCTTTTTCAAATGAAGAAGCCGTAACTACCTAGCCTAGTGAACTAGACCAAATTCTTGCTTTGCATAGTTTGGTCTAGGCATGCTCCATTGGAACGTCAGCAGCTCCTACCAGGATTCTGGCTAGCCAATCACAGCTCTCTAGAGGGGTTTCAAACACATAAAGAGCTGTGATTGGTCCATAATGGTGGGCCAATCATAGTGCTCTATCTGCTTAGTGAACAAATCACAGAGCTTTATCCGCTTTGTGGGCCAATCAGGGCACTCTATGTGCCTGGTGGGTGGGATGATGCAACAGAGTGAAACAAGAGTATGTCACATTCATTGTCCAGTGGAATGCGGAGATCATTTAAAAGACAACGGTAGAACCCGCCCCACAACCGAGAGCCGTCAATGGAGCGTGGCCAGACTAAATAATACATTTATTTAGTCTGGCTTGCCAGGCTAGTAACTACCAGCAGCGAATCAAGTTTCCAAAAGAGAGAGATCTTGGTGTAAAAGGCTCCTTTTCCCATGTTTGGTCCGACTGTAAAGTAATCAGAATTGATGTGTGAGTGCCAAAAAGACAATTTTACTATTTATCAATTATGTATCAAATACATCTTTTAGTCATTCTTAGTCCGACCCCTCACCTGAGGAGATCCCATCTGGAGCTCACACCCTGACAAACCAGCCTTCAGGATCGTGGCAGCACGCAAACCCATCCATCAGGTTAAGGTGATGATTCAGCGGATGGGATCGTTTTTTCATTTCGTTTTATGTTTTTGGAAATAAACAGTCTTGGAGGTGTCCAAATGTGCTCCTGGCACCAGGAGACCTTAGGCCGCAGTTCGATAATGAGCTTTGTTGTCATGTCATCTGATCTGCGGCTGTGTGTCTTGGATACTTGGATGAAGAGATGCGTGGATGCTGGTCAGACCTGGCATGCCTAAATGTATTGTGAGGGTCTGCTGGGAACGTCTTGTGGAGTCTCCTGTCAGAATCGGCTTCAGTTCCCTCCTCAGACAGAATTTCAAACGCGTCTTGGGGGAGGCGGGGGACATTGAGTCAGAGTGGACCACGTCTCCTGACCGGAGCTATGGCCACTGGGTCGTTGGTGCCTGTCGGCAACCCCAACCCCGCTGGTGGACACCGGTGGTCAGAGATCATGCTGTCAAGCTGAAGAAAGAGTCCAATCAGGTCTTTTTGCTTTCTCCATGCTTCCCACGTAGAATCACAGAATCTGATGGTTGGAGAAAATGATCTAACACCAGCTTGTGACACACACTAAACAAATAGCTCTGCTGACAGGGCTGACTGAGCCGCTGGTGAGGTCCAAACGTCCAGAGCCAACTCTGAACTGAATCGATCCTCTTCCCACGCGCTTCAGAGTTGAGACTTTTCGCTGCGTTCCCAGACAACAACTCCATCACCTAAACGAACATGGAGAACCGCTCCTTAAATGAGATTTACAAACAGAATGGGACAGTTAATCTGTGACACTGGGCGGCTCAGCTTAGCTACATGTAGATTAATTATCTTTAACAGTAGTTAGCTCTTAGGTGTTTAGTTTCTGAGCTCATGATGATGATGGTGGTTTTAGGTAGTTTTTTGCTGGATTTGTAAGAAAACCTCATTTGTTTCTGAGTCTTTTAAGCCTGATTCATGCTTCCCCGTCGGCGTCAGTGCGGAGACACGCAACGCCGTTATCCGTCCTTGCGTGCCTGCTGTAGAGCTCCGCAAGGACGCACGGAGTCAAGCTCTCTTTTCTAAACATCCGTCAGTCGAGATCGACAACGCAAGCTTGTGATTGGTCAGGACGCCGCTGTCATCTATACCGTCACCATTGCGCCCTCAAAAACATAAAGAGAGCCGAGGATAACTAGCGGCAGACACGGGAGCAGCTTGAAGAATACCTCGCGAAAAAACTAAAAACATGAACGTTTAATTCCCCCGTGACTGGAGGAGTGAAAAGATGCTCAGCAAGCGTTTTATTTGTGGACGGAAATGACAGGAAACGTGGGTTTAGAGGTGGCGAGCTCATGAAGAGGTGGAGGAGAATGAGAGACAAATTCGTCTGTTAAAAAGTCTCTTATATACAAAAAACACAATATAAACACACTATCTTGGACCGGACACATGACAGGATACCACAGAACAGCGCTACGCCCTCTGCTGTCTTGGTGGGGAATTGCTTTGCAACACTCTCCAGGAGACGGAGGAGTATGAGAGCAAAACGTCTCCGTTTGTGCGTGTCTCCCTGTTGGAGCTGACGGAGAAGCATGAATCAGGCTTAAGCCTAAAATACAGAGTGAATCATTGGGATAAAGACTACAACTTATTTGTCTTTCTCGTCTGTTTTTATTGTTTTTTATGACGAGGCTCGACTGTTTCCATCCCTCAAGGGGTCCTGCAGCCCCCACAGCCTTAAATATTTGTTATTTAGATTTTTACAACACATACAGTATTTATTATATAAAACATAATGATCGAGAAGTCAAATCTTGGTTAAAGTTTGGAAAAAATCTGAAATATTTAGAATATTTTCATTTTGGTTGAACTGAAGTTTGATTACGCTGTTGTCATAATTAATCACAAATTACAAATAACGTTTCTTCAGCCGAACCATCCAGCTCTAAATTCTCTATCCTGTGATCTACTTTTCTATTTTTATTTTCAGAAATGTCTTCAAGGTGGATGACATTGCGGTGAACTACCGCGACCCAGAGGGTGATCTTATCCGTATCCTTGACGACGAGGATGTCCAGCTGATGCTCAAGGAGGCCAGGGGTCAACAGGGCAAAGTCAATAGACCTGTCAATCAGTTTCCATGGGAACTGCAGGTGACCATGTCCTCTGACTTCTCTGTTTACAACACTGAGCCCTGAGAAATGAGGCAGCAGCTGAAATACGGTCTCAGAAGGAAAGGAACATTTTGAAGTAAGAGTGTTGCTTAGCTTTTGGCTTCTAGGATTCTAAATGAAGTTATTTAAAGAGCAAGTCACCCCCTACAAGAAACTTAATTCACTCCCACTTCATGTTTGAAAAATGCAACAAATGCTGTTGCTTGGCAGATCAAGAGGGCGGAGCCGCTAACAAATACACACACACACACACACACACAGGCTCACAATGGCATTATGACATCATAATATACCAGATGACATCATAGCATACCTCTTAGCCAATAGCGGTGGCAGATTTAAATTCAAATACAGTGCAGAATTTTCCCCTGACGACGGCGCAACACTGACAGTTTTAGGCAGAATATTTGAATTTTAACCAAGATGCACTGAACTGCCAAATTATTGACTACACGTGTCTGTAGCATGATTAGACACTCCTTTATATAGTTTATCAGCAAAAAAAATGTGATTTGGAGGTGACTTGCTCTTTAAAATGTGGCTAACGTGTATTTAGTTCAGTAGTTTCAGGAGAGTAAATTCAGTCTATCTAATCATAGATCTATATCTAATTATCTAATCAACTAATATTTTATATTATTCAGATTAAACATTTCAAGTGTTAAAAAAAGTTCTGAAATAAGGAAACAAAACAAAACAAAAAACCTCTGAAAAAAGTTCTAGATGCATTTTGAATATTATTTGTTGAGGGAATAACCCAGGGACACGTCTCAGTTTATGATTAGAGTCTCATTTAGTTTATGTCTTCGTTCACACTCGCCTCAGGAAAGTAAAAGTGTTACTTGTGCTTGCTGAGTTTATTATAAGCACTCCTAATGTGTCCATTATTGTCCTGTCTGGTAAAGGCGCCCAAATCACCAGAAGAAACAGATTTCCTCTTAAATATAAACACGTCTGCAAGTGTTTTACTTCTGAAATCTTTATGTTAAAAAAGCTCAATTGTAAAGAAAAATAAATCACATTAAAGGAAAATGTTATCAGTTTGCAATCTTACTTTGTAACCACTTAAATGGGATTTCTGGCCACACACAGGGGAAAATGATGCATTAATGGGTGTTTTTGTGATGTTCTGTTGCTGTGAGGACCAGCATGAAGATCAGCTTTAACACACATCTGGAATGAATTAAAAATAGAAGCAACACGCTGTCAGAAAAAACCAACAACTCTGAGACGGACACACCACGACCTTCAACGTTTTATTTGTGAGTTCCAATCAAAGTAAAGAACTACAAGGTGAAGAAACAAGTCATTCCTTTTTGGTTTTATTTAACTCTGCTTCCACCATCACTGATGGGTTTCTTAAGGCAGCAAGGTGTGGCAACGTGGAGAAACGAGGGCCCGGTGTTATGGTCTACACCTCTTGATTGATCTTAATTTGTGTTTCTTCTCTGTGCACGTTGGCTGTGGCTCTTCCTGCAGCTCCTACCCCTCTGTGGTGCACCGGGGAGTGCCACAGCTGACTGCAATATCCTGATTGCCACACCATGTATTTAAGCAGCTGTTCCCAGTGCATGGTGTGGCGTTGTTGTGTAGTGTTGCTTCGAGTCTGTGGAACATCATTAGTAGGGATGTAAGAAAATATCGATATGGCAATATATCGTGATATTTTTTCCAGCAATATTATATCAATATTCAAAAGCCGTGTATCGGAAATACTGATATGGCAATATATCGTGATATTTTTTCCCTGCGATTATTACATCGATATTCAAAAGCTGTGTATCTGATTTTTGAAAGAATTTACATACAAACATTTGTGTATTTTCTTTTCGTTTTGTGCAATTCAATCGCCAACCGCTAGTTGGCAGCAGTGTGCAACGGTTTTGTTTCCACCATTGAAATGTAAATCCCCCCATCATGGTTCAGATACCTCATGTTAAACATGTTACGTATCAGTTTGGACTGTTTATTGAACATTCTTACAATAAATTCAGTAAAAAAATTGCTTGTAACGTTTGACTGAATGTATCGCAATATATCGTGATATATCGTATCGTCTCCCCGTATCGTGATATTTATCGTATCGCCAGAATTTCAACAATACACATCCCTGATCATTAGTAGTTTTTGTTTCAAGTAAAACCTAAGTCCTTTTTCCCCACTTATGTGGTGATTTTTTGTTATTAAAAGAACTCAGAACTGGATCGAGTCATCCTGCCTCCTGCATTTGGGTTTATTCCTGTGTACCCTCGCGTGACACCTGGGTGGGATTCGATCCCCAGACTCCTGGGTCAGAGTCATGCACGCTAACCAGTCAGCAGAGGGACATCCCCCTGACCAAGTAGCCAGGGCGCATGATCAGTCAGGTCACAGTGACCGGAAGCTCACACCGTCACAAAGGCAAGGCATGTTTATTTATATAGTATAGCACATCAAACACAGGGCCATTCAGTGTGCTTTACAATTAGCATGAAATGGCATGTCATTAACAACAAACATGAGAACACAAAAACTTAAGCGTGACTGAGATTTTATTTTTTTTCTAGATAGAAACGGCGATGCAGCTCAAGAACATCAAAACTGACTTTATACCTTTAAATGATTAAAACTGTTTTGGACCAGACTTTTTGAATTGCCTTCAAGAGACTTGGACTGGTCAAAAACACCCAAAGTTTTACTTGATGACAGAAGTTAAATGACCAATTTGAACAAAATGACATAATCGTTGAGTGAGTGAGTGCGTGAGGCCCCTTCCAGCTTCCTGTGAGCATCTCCCAGCTATGCTGGACTGCTGTTCACTGATGCAGCTTCTTTCCGCGGGGGTATGTTTAAGATCATCGTCCACGTTGCTGTCAGAGTCACTTCCTACTGACCAGCTTTCATCCGCCGACTCCTCTCTGCATGAATCAGCATAATTTCTAATGCTTGTTTCACTGAGAACGTTCTTCTAAAAGTCTTTTTAGCTGCTATTTTACAAGAAATATGAACAAAGAGTGAGTGCGCGAGCTGGAAAGTTGATTGCTTAGCAATGGCGACTTCTGTTATCCACGGGAAAAATTTACCATGCAAACAATAAAGCCGTCAGGCTGACGGCTAGTTGGAGAGAAAGACCATAGGTGTCATTTTAACCGGGGACGCCGGGGACATATCCCTGGCAAAATTTGTGATTGGCAACTGTGTCCCCCCCACTTTCAAAAAAGCCTGCTGATGATGATTTTTGTTTTACCAGCTCAGATCTTATACCAGGGGTCGGCAACCTGTTCCCATCAAAGAGCCATTATTACCCATTTCCCACAGTAAAGAAAACACCGCAGCAGCCGCAGCGTTGTGGGCGGGGCCTACCATCAGACAGCAGAGAGCTGCTCACAACAGGTGACAGCAGCCGGTACCGGTCGCGCATGGGCGTCGCACCCGTGGGGGATTCAACATCCACACTTTTCCAGCTGTTTTGGTCACCTCCACACCAGTCTGGTTTCTTTACGTCGCACTCACTCTGTTTGCCTCATCTCCTTCTTCACCTCCGCTTCTGACAGCTGATGTCGGGTTTCCAGGAGAGCAGGAGAGGGAGGGACGGAAGAGCGCGACTGAATTCATAATTTTACATCTTGACATTAGCTGTACAAAGTCTGAGTTTGATAAAGTGAAGAACAACCATTTGCAGAGGTTTATAACAGGGGCGGTGCCAGGTTCTCAATTTTGGGTGGGCCACGGTAATTTTGGATGGACCTTAATAAGCAGTGACTTAGTGAAGCAGGCAGGTCGCACTAGAAAATTTCGTTTAAAAAGACGTCATAAATGTTTTCCCCGTCATTTTTATTTATAAAATATGAAGTAAAAACTCACAATTTAATTTTCATTCATTTGTCATTAATATGTAGTCTACACCCGTGCGTGAAGTGGACCATCGTCCAGTAAAAGCAAAGCATCCAGCCCACCTCTCCAAATGCATAAAATGTGCATCAGCCGCTAGTTAGGCGCGCCGCGCGCTCCGTCATCTATGTAAGCCCAGACAAGAGCAGAGCAAATAGAGAAAGAATAGATGATAATTGTGTCTGGATATGGATGAAGATTACATTTTACAGCAGCCTGATCATCATTTAAATACATAAACCATCACCTGTCTTCTAATCCACGCTATCAGCATTATTTTAATTGGTGTGTGTGTGTGTGTGTGTGTGTGTGTGTGTGTGTGTGTGTGTTTTCTCCACTTCAAACACTGGTCTAACCAACCAGACCAGCGTGTCCAGTAACACATTAATGTTACAATTAAACTTGATTAACCCCAGAGCCGTGCGCACTGCACTGTACTCCATGACTGTAAATGAGGGGAAACGATTTAATCGGATCCTTTTCTCTTCAACATGGTTTAATGTAAAGTTTCATTCAGTACAAACTTTAGTTACACCAATCTAACGAGACAGAGCCTGGATTTGTATTCTGAACAGTTTAAACATGTTTAAAGCGGAGACGTGCGTGACGCATCTAAAATTCGCACCTGCTCCGCTATTATGGAAATTACACTAACAAGATGAATAACATGAACTTATTTTAGGCACAGACAACATCCCCCACACTTTTGAAAAGCTTGCAATGCGCCTGATCGCTCGTGTACGTCAAAGTTATCTTTCATAAGACGATAATCAATAAAACGATTTATATAAAGTGGATCCAGAAGTTGTAGCCCGTCTCTGCCTTCAATTTTTGGTATTTTTCACCCTATTGATGGTTTTACTGAGCAGGTGCCACTTTTGTCATACGTTTCTTTTTAAAACATGTTAGACTGTTCAGAATACAAATCCAGGCTCTGTCACGTTTGATTGTTGTAATTAAACTTTGTAGGTGGGGAAGGTCAGAAAGCAGCTCAGAAAGCGCCCAGCAATTTTTAAACCCCACTCAAGTGTATGGTTATTGTCCCCAGCAATTCTGAAAACAAACTGACACCCTTGAGAAAGACAACCAGTTTTCTTCTTTGATACGTTATTTTATGGAAATTACATGGAAACAAAGGACTCACATAAAAAGGAAAAGTCAGGACAACATGAGATCCATCTAATCAACGTATTTTCACTTTTTAATAGAGTAAATTTTTGTCCCCTAATTTTTTTACCATCCAAAAACAATATGATGCCATGTTAAATAGTCACTGGTTGAGCACTAAAACCAAGCAAATCGCTTGTGTTGAAGGCAGTTTCTTATCAGAACCATTCATAAACCCATCTATTGGCTCTGCTGATACTTGCTAATGTGTGATTGGCCGTTCATCTCACCTGTGTACTTGACAATTCTGCATTCCTGACATTGCATAAAAGAGTCTCTTGACTGTAGTTTTATATATATATTTTTTTGTTTACTTACTGTAAAGATCCCCTGGTCCTCATGCCGGTTGTGTGGTAAAACGGTACTGCCTTGGGAGTTTAAGTACACTTTGTATACAGATTGCAACTAATAAATTAAATGTTTGGTCAAAAAATGATTTGTTTAATAACTTCTGAAACATACAATCCTGGAAAACCTTCATCCAATCTGTGTGAATGTCCCATTATTAGGGATTGGACCATAATCCTTGCATCAAACTGATCATCTGAGGGCCTCGTTCTCGTTCTTGACTCGGAGCAAAGCAGCGGAGCAGAAATAAAAACCAGAACCGGGCTGTCTAGTGGATCAGACTGACTGATCAAAGGAGTTATATTTTTCTTTTTTTTTTTACATGTTCTGTTCAGAAACTGGTTCTTGTTTAATGTTTAGATAGGGCTGCACAATATACAGTATTTAGTCAGTCACCGATTGTGCAAGTTCTCCCACTTAAAATGATGACAGAGGTCAGTAATTTACATCATAGGTACACTTCAACTATGAGAGACAGAATGTGAAAAAAAAATCCATGAATTCACATGGCAGGATTTTTAAAGAATTTATTTGTAAATCAGGGTGGAAAATAAGTATTTGGTCACTTCAAACAAGGAAAATCTCTGGCTCTCACAGACCTGTAACTTCTTCTTTAAGAAGCTTTTCTGTCCTCCACTCGTTACCTGTATTAATGGCACCTGTTTGAACACACTATCTGGAAAAAGACACCTGTCCACAGCCTCAAACAGTCAGACTCCAAACTCCACTATGGCCAAGACCAAAGAGCTTTCGAAGGACACTGGGAAAAGAATTGTAGACCTGCACCAGACTGGGAAGAGTGAATCTACAATAGGCAAGCAGCTTGGTATGAAAAAGCCAACTGTGGGAGCAATTATCAGAAAATGGAAGACATACAAGACCACTGATAATCTCCCTCGATCTGGGGCTCCACGCAAGATCTCATCCCGTGGGGTCAAAATGATCATGAGAACGGTGAGCAAGAATCCCAGAACCACACGGGGGGACCTGGTGAATGACCTGCAGAGAGCTGGGACCACAGTAACAAAGGTCACCATCAGTAACACACTACAACGGCAGGGAATCAAATCCTGCAGTGCCAGACGTGTTCCGCTGCTGAAGCCAGTGCATGTCCAGGCCCGTCTGAAGTTTGCCAGAGAGCACATGGATGATACAGCAGAGGATTGGGAGAATGTCATGTGGTCAGATGAAACCAAAGTAGAACTTTTTGGTATAAACTCAACTCGTCGTGTTTGGAGGAAGAAGAATACTGAGTTGCATCCCAAGAACACCATACCTACTGTGAAGCATGGGGGTGGGAACATCATGCTTTGGGGCTGTTTTTCTGCTAAGGGGACAGGACGACTGATCCGTGTTAAGGACAGAATGAATGGGGCCATGTATCGTGAGATTCTGAGCCAAAACCTCCTTCCATCAGTGAGAGCTTTGAAGATGAAATGTGGCTGGGTCTTCCAACACATGTTTTATTTCATTTTCCTCAGCAAGATATCTGTGTGGTTTAGCTGAGCTTTGGATTATTTTTTTCTTTTTCTGACATTCTGACATTTCCCCTTCGCCTTAACCCAGATTTTCAAAGAAAGATGAAGCAGCATGGTCAAGTTTCTACTTCTGTTGAACATGAACCAAAAGCACGTCTGGTTGATTGATGCCAATGAGGAGTGTTGTGTGTTTTGACAGTAAAAATAAAATCTGCTAAGAGAATCTGAGAGGAAGGAGACAGGAAGCTACTCGTGTCGCTTTGACAGGCGTCTAGAATGAGAGGAGAGCCACAGGGAGGACAGAAACAAGGCTGTTGTCCTGGGAGATGTAAACGTTCAACAGCTTTGCTCCAGAACCATGTGAACGTCTAAAATTACCTCCTTGTGGCACAGTAGAGACTGTAGGATTTCACCTGGAGAGCCACAGCCCAAGCTGCTCGGTGCCCTCTTCCTCTAAATATAGAATCGCTCAGTGTTGTAGGTTAATTGGGTCGCATCTTCTCCTGAAACACCGGCGCTGCTGAGTCCATCCTTGGACACGTTTTGCAGTCAGAATGTGTTAAGGGACAGAACCGAACTTTAAATCCAGAGGGATTGAGACAGGAAAGGAGGGAAGAGGCGGATGGTCAAAGAGGCTGTCAAGGCAAAGACAGAAGGGTTTAAAATTAAATCTGAACCTTTTGTTTTTCTGTGCTTTAAAACTATTCTCAAAGCTCCGATTTGAATTAGTTCGACCTTTGAAACAAGCAAATTCAATTAAATAGTCTAAAAACATGTTTTGTACTTAATGTACATCTTGTAACCTTTTGCTGCTTCCTTTGTAGTTTAGCAACAGCCGATAAAGTTCAATAGGAATAAAAACTATGATTCAAATGATTTATCATTTTTACTGTTTGGTTAAAATCGGGAAATATGACTGATCATGGTTGTGCTTTGTTGTTCCTGATCATCTTGACTTTATTATAATTCCTGTCTGTTGAACATTTGGTCTGTTTTCTCCTGTGTTTCTGGGTCAGATCTTTATCTGGTTTCACAAATAGCTTATTAGAACAAATATAATTTAAATTTTCTGATCAATAATGGGATTTACTTCGACCCTTTTATTGATTTTAATATCCTTAAATCTGTAATAACCTATAATTAAATGTGCTGTCATGTTTGACTTTGGTATTAGGGCTCACTACGCTATTTTTATTTATTTTTCTTTTATAATTGTGGGATCCGAGTTGTCATTTCCTGAAGCTTTCATTGTTTGACACAAGGGGGCGCTGTTTGCGTGTATGAGAAATGTGCTGCAGGTTAGTTTGTCTGATTTAAACTCTGTATGTTCAGTGTCTTTACAGGCTTTTGTTAATAAAATAAGGACTAAATAGAAATCAGTTCTTATTCGAATTAGACATAAATCAGAAATGATGAACGAAAAGATAAATGCATTTGGAACCTGAAAACAATAGCAGGAGTAAAGAAAAAATACAAGATTGGTGTCAAAGAAATAAGATGAGTTATGACATAATATTAGCAAAACAAGTAAGCAACGTAAGAAAACTGAAACTTCAAGATTTGCCAATTAAACATGCAAAAACCAACACCAACAGAAACCCGAGGATGTAACAGAAAAGTGACAAGTGGGAAACTGAGGAGTACTTCTGGAGAGAGAGAGAGGTGATTTCTGAGTCTGGGTTAAGGACGAGAAAATCAAAAATAAACCTCAAATTATAACATTTCAATCACAGAGCATGCATGAGCATTTCAGTACATACGTAGACTGATGCAGAGTTGGCAATTTTTCTTATAGTCGAATATTTAACATATATATATATATATATATATATATATATATATATATATATATATATATATACACACAATGTGTGTGTGTGTGTGTGTGTGTGTGTGAGAGAGAGAGAGAGAGAGAGAGAGAGAACAATCTTTTATATAGCACCTTTCAAGATAAAAATTGTGAGGTGTTTCACAAAAATAAAAAGAATTTGAGTGTAAAAAGATTTTTTAAATTATTAAAAATATGTTTCAAAGGAGAAAAGAAAACTGATATATATATATATATATAGCATATATATATATATATATATATATATATATATATATATATATATATATATATATATATATATATGCTATATATATACATATATATGCTATATATATATATATATATACATATACACATACACAGCGTGTGTGTGTGAGAGAGAGAGAGAGAGAGAGAGAGAGAGAGAGAGAGAGAGAGAGAGAGAGAGAGAGAGAGAGAGAGAGAGAGAGAGAGAGAGAGAGAGAGAGAGAGAGAGAGAGAGAGAGAGAGAGAGAGAGAGAGAGAGAGAGAGAGAGAGAGAGAGAGAGAGAGAGAGAGAGAGAGAGAGAGAGAGAGAGAGAGAGAGAGAGAGAGAGAGAGAGAGAGAGAGAGAGAGAGAGAGAGAGAGAGAGAGAGAGAGAGAGAGAGAGAGAGAGAGAGAGAGAGAGAGAGAATCTTTTATATAGCACCTTTCAAGATAAAAATTGTGAGGTGTTTCACAAAAACAAAAAGAATTTGAGTGTAAAAAGATTTTTAAAATTATTAAAAATATGTTTCAAAGGAGAAAAGAAAACTGATATATATATATATATATATATATATATATATATATATAGCATATAATATGCTATAAGGAAAGGAGAGAGAAAATGAATAGGAAAGACGGAAATCAATGGACCTCGGGAAAGGCAGAATAAGAACAGAAAAAGAAAAAGGTGGTGAACAAGGTCACGCAAAAGCCAGCCTGAGTCCACTGATTTCGGGCTCAGGGGTAGAGAGTTCCAGAGTCTGGGGGCCACAGCAGCAAATGATCTGTCACCTTTGGTCTTACATAAACTAAATGAGCGCCTTATACGGCTGCTCTCTTGGCCTGTCTGTACCTGCTGTATCTACATGTTGTGGTCGGGTTGCGCTGCAGAGATATATTTCTATGCTGCAGGACGCTGGTGAGTGTAAAGCTGTTTCTGAATCACAAGCAAGTAGGAAGACGGGCTTGAGGTGCAATATGCTCTTCCACCTCTAGATGGTGTCCTCTGATAAAAAAAAATTACAGATTTCTGCCTTGACAGCAAACTAAACCATATTAACCTAATTTGAATACTAAATCATTGACTAACCTGGTAACCATGATGTCGTCAGTGTTGTACTGCTGTAGATCTATCTGTTACTGCAGAGGAGGTGCAGCAGAGTCTGAAAGGAGAAACAGAGGGCAAAGAAAATGAGGTGAGACGGGCCAATGAAAATGTTCAAACAGGGTGACTGGAGCCACACAGATGGCTAGACACACACAGAAGGTCAGTTATGAAGCTGTGGAGGAGGCAGAGACTGCTCGGAGTCTGTCAAGAACTTGGCTCGTGATGCTGGTGCGAGGATACTGTGTGTGTGTGTGTGTGTGTGTGTGTGTGTGTGTGTGTGTGTGTGTGTAAGTCATCTGTTTTGGACACAGACATGGGAACAGCAAAATCCTAGAAGGTTTAAATCAGGATGACAGAGCAAAACCAAAATGACCTAAGTTTAGAATCCAGGACTTACACTCCTCCATTTCTTCTTCTTCATTCACAAAAAACTACCAACTAAATGTCTGAAGAACACAGAGTCAGTTAGGATTGTATTCTAGCCATCTAAGACATCGCGTGGAGACCTCTTGCCATTTCAATACAAATTCACATCAGTCTAATTGTAAGCAATTAAAGAAATTACATGATATTAATAAAGTTCCTGTTTTATTTCACCACATTCAAATCAGTGGAGCAACTTCCTATTCTTTCCTGCATTATCTCAAAAATTTGAATATTTTTAGAAAAATAAATACACACAAACTTTATCTGATTTTCCTGTAAGCTGATGCATTATGATTAAAGACTTAAAATATAAAAATGTCTTTAAAAATATCACGGGAATTGAGCAAAATAACCGATCAATCGAAGCTTTTATAACAGACAATTGTCCTTTCCCGACCCTTCAAGTTTCCGCTGCACAGGAAAAGCAAGAAAAACCACACACACACACACACACACACACACACACACACACACACACACACACACACGTACAACAATAAACTCTTATCTGCATAGATACTATCCGTCATCAAAATAACTCCACTGAAAATATCCAGCACACTTGTTTGTTTCCATGCACCTATGGGGACATCACATTAACACACTGCTAAATCCAAATCCTAACTTTATCAGATTATATACAAATAATTTTAGCAAGATATTTGCCACAAACAGGAAATGTAAAAATAAAAACTCTAATCAGCCTCTGGTGGAATCTCAGGTCATGAACTGCCCACCATACGTCAGAGACCAGCCAAAGATCTCTTCAGCACTCATAGTGCACCAAGGGTCTAAATCTATATTCCTTCTTTCATCAGTAATGTAAAAGTGTCTCTGAATGGTCTAAATCCAGCTCATGACCTCTGTTAGTGACTCTGATAAAGACTAAATCACAATAATAGTCAGATCTAACTACGGAAGCCCAGGGGAGCAGTTTTAGAAACTTATTTTCATCATTTCACAATGCTTTATTATCTCGAGATAACAAGATAAAAAAATATTAAAACTTACAATGAGATAATTGCTGTCTTTTGAGATAATGGAGCATGCTTTTTTATAGATAGAAAAGTTTTCATTTATTCATTTATTTGCTCTTTCATTCCTTGTGGCTTGGCTAAGGCCTTTTGGTCTAGGTGAATGGAAATTACATTAAAAAATACATGATTTTCTCAGATGTTGCTTTAATGGCCTCTCCCTGGGCCACCACCTTACCGTGGTGGAGGGGTTTGAGTGTCTCAATGATCCTAGGAGCTAAGTTGTCTGAGGCTTTCTGCCTCTGGTAGGGTCACCCAAGGCAAACAGGTCCTAGGTGAGGGATCAGAAAAAGAGCAGCCCGAAGACCTCTTATGATAAAATATATAAATGGAAACCGTGTTCCCTCGCCCGAACGTGGGTCACCGGGGCCCCCCGCTGGAGCCAGGCCTGGAGGTGGGGTACGTTGGCGAGCGCCTGGTGGCCGGGCTTTCACCCATGGAGCCTGGATGGGCACAGCGCGAAGAGGAAACGTGGGTCCCCCTTCCCATGGGCTCACCACTCATGGGAGGGGCCAACGGGGTCGGGTGCAGTGTGTGACGGGTGGTAGTTGAGGGCGGGGACCTCTGCGGTCTGATCCTTGGCTACAGAAGCTGGCTCTTGGCACATGGAATGTCACTTCTCTGGTGGGGAAGGAGCCTGAGTTGGCATGTGAGGTTGAGAGGTTCCGACTAGATATAGTCAGACTCACCTCAACACATGGCTCTGGCTCTGGAACCAGTTTCCTTGAGAGGCGTTGGACTTTCTACCACTCTGGACTTGCTCCCACTGAGAGGCGTCGAGCAGCGGTGGGCATACTAGTTGCCCTCCATCTTGGTGCCTGTACGTTGGGGCTTACCCCAGTGAATGAGAGGGTAGCCGGCCTCCGCCTACATGTGGGGGGACGGGTTCTGACTGTAGTCTGTGCTTATGCACCAAACTACAGTTCAGTCTACCCACCCTTTTTGGAGACCTTGGAGGGGGTGCTGGAAAGCGCTCCTTCCGGTGACTCCCTTGTTCTGCTGGGGGACTTTAACGCTCACGTAGGCAACAACAGTGAGACCTGGAGAGGTGTGGTTGGGAGGAACGGCCCCCTGATCTGAATTCGAGTGGTGTTTTGTTATTGGACTTCTGTGCCAGTCATGGATTGTCCATAATGAACCCCATGTTCAGACCTAAAGGAGTCCATATGTGCTCATGGCACTAGGATACCTCAATGATCGACTTTGTTGTTGTTTCATCTGACCTGCGGCCGCATGTCTTGGACACTTGGGTGAAGAGGGGGCGGAGCTGTCAACTGACCACTACCTGATGGTGAGTTGGCTCAGATGGCGGGGGAGGATGCTGGTCAGACCAGGCAGGCCCAAACGTATCACAAGAGTCTGCTGGGAACGTCTGGCAGAGTCTCCTGTCAGAAGGAGCTTCAATTCCCACCTCCGACAGAACTTCCAAAATGTTCCGGGGGAGGCGGGGGGACATTGAGTCTGAATGGACCCTGCTCCGTGCCTCCATTGTTGAGGCGGCCGACCGGAGCTGTGGTCGCAGGATCGTCTGTGCCTGTCGTGGTGGCAACCCCCGAACCCGCTGGTGGACACCGGCGGTTAGGGATGCTGTCAAGCTGAAGAAAGAGTCCTATCAGGTCTTTTTGGCCTGTGGGACTCTGTGGGACTCTAGAGGCAGCTGACAGGTACCGTCAGTCCAAGCAGAACGCAGCTAGGGTGGTCGCCAAGGCAAAAACCCGGGCATGGGAGGAGTTCGGTGAGACCATGGAGCAAGACTTCCGTACGGCTTCGAGGAGATTCTGGTCCACCATCCGGTTCCTCAGGGGGGGAAAGCAGTGCGCTGCCAACACTATCTATAGTGGGGACAGTGTGCTGCTGACCTCTACTCAGGACGTTGTGGATCGGTGGGCAGAATACTTCGAAGACCTCCTCAATCCCACCAACGCGTCTTCCAGTGAGGAAGCAGAGTCTGGGGACTTTGGGTTGGCCTCTCAAATCTCTGGTGCTGAGGTCACTGAGGTGGTTAAAAAGCTCCTCTGTGGCAAGACTCCAGGGGTGGATGAGATCCGCCCGGAGTTCCTTAAGGCTCTGGATGTTGTGGGGCTGTGTTGGCTGACGCGGCTCTGCAATATCGCATGGACATCGGGGGCAGTCCCACTGGACTGGCAGACCGGGGTGGTAGGTCCCCATATTTAAAAAGGAGGACCACAGGGTGTGTTCCAACTGCAGGGGGATCACACTCCTGAGCCTTCCTGGTAAGGTCTAGTCAGGGGTTCTGGAGAGGAGGGTCCGTTGGACTGTTGAACCTCAGATTCAGGAGGAGCAATGTGGTTTTTGTCCTGGCCGTGGAACACTGGACCAGCTCTATACCCTTAGGGGGATCCTGGAGGGTGCGTGGGAATTTGCCCAACCAGTCTACATGTTTTTTGTGGATTTGGAGAAGGCGTTTGACCTCATCCCTCGGGGGGCCCTGTGGGGGGTACTACGGGAGTATGGGGTACCAGGCCCTCTGATACGGGCTGTTAGGTCCCTGTATGACCGGTGTCAGAGCTTGGTCCGCATTGCCGGCAGTAAGTCGGGCTCGTTCCCAGAGAGAGTTGGACTCCGCCAAGGCTGCCCTTTGTCACCGATTCTGTTCATAACCTTAATGGGCAGGATTTCTAGGCACAGCTAAGGTGTGGAGGGCATCCGTTTTGGTGACCTGAGGATCAGGTCTCTGCTTTTTGCAGATGATGTGGTCCTGTTGGCTTCATCAGAACGTGATCTTCATCTTTTGCTGGAGCGGTTCGCAGCCGAGTGTGAAGTAGCTGGGATGAGAATCAGCTCCTCTAAATCTGAGGCCATAGTCTTGATTCGGAAAAGGGTAGAATGCCATCTCCGGGTCAGGGATGAGGTCCTGCCCCAAGCGGAGAAGTTTAAGTATCTCTGGGTCTTGTTCACAAGTGAGGGAAAACTGGAGCGTGAGTTCAATAGATGGATTGGTGCTGTATCTGTAGTGATGCGGGTGTTGTACCAGTCTGTTGTGGTGAAGAGAGAGCTGAGTCAGAAGGCGAAACTCTCGATTTACCGGTCGATCTACGTTCCTACCCTCACCTATGGTCATGAGCTTTGGGTAGTGACCGAAAGAACGAGCTCGCGGATATAAGCGGCCAAAATGAGTTTTCTCTGAAGAGTGGCTGCTCTCCCTAAAGCTTGGTTTATGCTTGATGCATTCACTTTCCGCTTGGTGATGCGGCTCGCGGATGGAACGCGCTTCACAACTCGCAGCGTTTGTGGTTCATGCGGCTCGTCTCTGCGGTGAGCCAATATTCTCCCAAACTGAATGGGGCAGCATGGAGCTCTACGGCATGCATCCAACACTACACCATAGTAGAAGTAGAAATTACTGTTTACAACATGGCATTCCAGCCTTTTTCAACAGCGTCCTCGTCTTTTCCGACAGTGCGAGCTATTTCTTTCCAAGAATTATTGGATCACGTTGATCTTTGATCACGGTGATCTTTGATCACGGTGATCTTTGAGAGGTGAATCATACAAATGTCTGTATTTACGAACCTCTGCCATACTAGTTCTTGTCGGTCCGCCATGTTTTTCTGCGTCCGACTGTCCGCGTGGTTAGAAAATTTCCTAGGCGCACGGTGCGGACATTTTGGGCCGTGCGGAGGCGCGGTGGAGGGGCGTGGTTGTTAAAATGATGCAATTTCACCGTGCGGAGCTGTGCGGACCTCGCGACGCGTCAAGCATAAACCAAACTTTAGAAATAGGGTGAGAAGCTCGGCCATTCGGGAGGGGCTTGGAGTAGACCCGCTGCTCCTCCACTTCGAGAGGAGCCAGTTGAGGTGACTCGGGCATCTGGTCAGGATGCCTCCTGGACGCCTCCCTGGTGAGGTTTTCCAGGCACGTCCAACCGGGAGGAGACAACAAGGTAGACCCAGGACACAATGGAGGGACTACAGTGGTGTGAAAAACTCTTTGCCCCTTCCTGATTTCTTATTCTTTTGCATGTTTGTCACACAAAATGTTTCTGATCATCAAACACATTTAACCATTAGTCAAAGATAACACAAGTAAGCACAAAGTGCAGTTTTGAAATGATGGTTTTTATTATTTAGGGAGAGAACAAAATCCAAACCTACATTGCCCTGTGTGTAAAAGTAATTGCCCCCTGAACCTAATAACTGGTTGGGCCTCCCTTAGCAGCAATAACTGCAATCAAGCATTTGCGATAACTTGCTACGAGTCTTTTACAGCGCTCTGGAGAAATTTTGGCCCACTCATCTTTGCAGAATTGTTGTAATTCAGCTTTATTTGAGGGTTTTCTAGCATGAACCGCCTTTTTAAGGTCATGACATATCATCTCAAATGGATGCAGGTCAGGACTTTGACTAGGCCACTCCAAAGTCTTCATTTTGTTGTTCTTCAGCCATTCAGAGGTAGATTTGCTGGTGTGTTTTGGGTCATTGTCCTGCTGCAGCACCCAAGATCGCTTCAGCTTTAGTTGACGAACAGATGGCCGGACATTCTCCTTCAGGATGTTTTGGTAGACAGTAGAATTCATGGTTCCATTTATCACAGCAAGCCTTCCAGGTCCTGAAGCAGCAAAACAACCCCAGACCATCACACTACCACCACCATATTTTACTGTTGGTATGATGTTCAATTCAATTCAGTTCAAAGATACTTTATTAATCCCAGAGGGAAATTAGAGTATTAATCCCAGAGGGGATTGTCTGAAATGCTGTGTTACTTCTACGCCAGATGCAACGGGACATTTGCCTTCCAAAAAGTTCAATTTTTGTCTCATCAGTCCACAATGTATTTTCCCAAAAGTCTTGGCAATCATTGAGATGTTTCTTAGCAAAATTGAGACGAGCCCTAATGTTCTTTTTGCTTAACAGTGGTTTGCGTCTTGGAAATCTGCCATGCAGGCCATTTTTGCCCAGTCTCTTTCTTATTGTGGAGTTGTGAACACTGACCTTAATGAACAAGTCACCCCCAAATAAACTTTTTTCTGCTGATAAACTATATAAACGAGTGTCTAATTGTGCTGTAGACACGTGTATTCAATAATTTGGCAGTTCAGTGCATCTTAGTTAAAATTTAAATATTCTGCCTAAAATTGTCAGTGTTGCACCGTCGTCAGGGAAAAATTCTGCACTTTATGCTATGATGTTAGCTGGTACATTATGATGCCACAATGCCATTGTGAGCCTGTGTGTGTGTGTTTGTTAGCGGCTCCGCCCTCTCGGTCTGCCAGGCAACAGCATTTGTTGCATTTTTCAAACAACAAGTGGGAGTGAAGTACATTTCTTGTAGGGGGTGACTTGTTCTTTAATTGAGGCAAGTGAGGCCTGCAGTTCTTTAGAAGTTGTCCTGGGGTCTTTTGTGACTCTCGGATGAGTTGTCTCTGCGCTCTTGGGGTAAATTTGGTCAGCCACCCATTCCTGGGAAGGTTCACCACTGTTCCATGTTGTTGCCATTTGTGGATAATGGCTCTCACTGTGGTTCACTGTGGAGTCCCAAAGCTTTAGAAATGGCTTTATAACCTTTACCAGACTGATAGATCTCAATTACTTTTGTTCTCATTTGTTCTTGAATTTATTTGCATCTTGGCATGATGTATTGCTTTTGAGGTGCTTTTGGTCTACTTCTCTGTGTCAGGCAGCTCATATTTAAGTGATTTCTTGACTGAAACAAGTGTGGCAGTAATCAGGCTTGGGGGTGGCTACAGAAATTGAACTCAGGTGTGAAACACCACAGATGGGTTATTTTTTAACAAGGGGGGCAATTACTTTTTCACACAGGGCAATGTAGGTTTGGATTTCGTTCTCTCCCTAAATAATAAAAACCATCATTTCAAAACTGCATTTTGTGTTTACTTGTGTTATCTTTGAATAACGGTTAAATGTGTTTGATGATCAGAAACATTTTGTGTGACAAACATGCAAAAGAATAAGAAATCAGGAAGGGGGCAAATAGTTTTTCACACCACTGTATGTCTCTCACCCGGCCAAGGAACGCCTTGGGATTCCCCCAGAGGAGCTGGCCCAAGTGGCTGGGGAGAGGGAAGTCTGGGCCTCTCTACTTAGGCTACTGGCCCCGCGACCCGACTCCAGATAAGTGGATGGATGGATGGATGGATGCTTTAATGGTGTTCTGTGGAGCGGTAAAGTAGTGTCCTTACTCAGTCACAATGATGTCATTCCAGAAATATCAGGGAGAACTTATCCTGGAATAATTTATTATTTTACATGGAATAAAAAAGTGTTACGGTTACTATTTTGAATCGGGAATATGGTTACAGAAAACCCCATAAAATGGTTCCTTATTAACTGTAAATTCTTGAAAAAAAAAACACACACACACACACACAAATGCACTTGCATTCCACACACAAATGCTCAGACATGGGTGTGGGTGTACTGGTCTCCCTTCCAGTCCAATCCAGAATAGACTATTGTTAACTTCAAGTGACAAAGAGAGGAAAAGAGTTTGGAAAAGCCCCTCTAACCCACACGAACGAACAGTTTACAGCCAGATTATATGAAAACTGGAAGAATGTGCTCAACGTCTGTGAATCACCATTTGTCTTTTCCATTGTTCTAATAGTTTTTATCCAAACCTAAAAGCATCTACACCCATCAGATACGTCCCCATCCTCCATCCATCAGTCTTAGTTTCCAAACATCTTCTTGAGCCATTTCTGTCCTTATTGTCTCCATCCCTTCCATTTCTCTGCCATCTGTGCTTTATGAGTAGTTTTATCTCTTCAGTTTCCTCCTCAGACACACGTTCCTTCAGCAGCGTTGGCATCAGAAACAAAGGAAAATATGAAAGCTGTAACATCAGTGACTGCGTATTTGATGTTAGAGAGGAAGTTTTATCATGGTGGTCCAAGGTGTAATTAGGGTTTCCTCTGACAAAGAGCTGCTGCCCTTGATGGGCCTTGTGTGGATAAACTACAGACACACCAACACCTTTAGTGTTGTTTAAAGGTGCTTAAGGATCTGCAGCCCGTGACCAAGGCTTGTTTGAGGTGACACAGCTGAACCAACAGCCTTTTCATCAGGCTGAGATGAGCTCTCAGGTGTTTTCGGTGTATTTGTGGAACCTGGAAAACTCAACTTGTTCTTATAAGAAATTCCTAAATGCTTGAAAGGTTTTGAGACCATCCTGCTATAATGCATCATCATCTGCATATAGTTTGTGTGTGAGCAAAAGGTGTTGTTTAGAAGATCATTTATGACAGTAATTAAAGTCAAAAGGTGAAACTAATAAATAACATTGATTTATTCAAGCCTTTATTTGTTATAATTGTAAGGATTATGGATTGCAGCTTATGTAACCCCCACAATCAAAATCTTTGACAGTTAAAATATTGTGAAAAGGTTCAATATTGAATCCAAAACACCTTAAAGGGTTACTGAACCCTTAGGTCTGTCAGTCTGAGTTGAATTACTGAAATAACTTTTGCACCTTATTGTAATTTTGGGAGTGTCACCTGTATGTCTGCATTTGGCTTTATACAGTTGTAGGTTTTACCATTTTTCTTTGTGAAATGCATGTTTTCAAATAATGTTTTCTTTAATTTTGAAAGCACATAGGACAGTTTTGTTTATGAAATTTAATTCATTCACAAACCAACAGGATATCCATAACAAAAAAATTGAAGGACAAACCACAGAGGCAGAAACATATTTTTATCTGCCCCTTTGTACAAAAGAAAATCTGCATCATTATAATCCAATTCAGACTTTCAGACATGCAGCTGTTATTTGCTCTCTCAGCAGCTTTTGTTATAGTTGACCTCCAAATCCTGCTAGATTGTCTAAAATGCTGGGTCGTCTTTTGGCTTCTGCCCAGGGTTGGTTCTGTTCATATCTGACAAGTCTTTTTTCGTGCGGATTGGTGACTGTGCCTCTCCCTGCCTTCCGTTGACCTGAGGGGTACCTCAGGGTTCTCTCCTGGGGCCTCATCTGTTCTCCATCTATCTTCTCCCTTTGTGACATATTTTCAAACGCAAACCATATCTGCGCCAATGACTATCAGATATACTTGGCAATGAAAGGACAAAACACATATTTATTACTTGAGGACTGTCTCTGATGTGAAGGGGTGGCTGGCAGCCAGTTTCCTTAAACTTAATGAGTCGAAGAATGAGGCCATTCTTTTTGACCCCAAAAACCAGTCTCACACCCCTGTGGTTCCAAGTCTTCCAAGTTTGAACCACAAGAGGTGTGTTACCAGCCTTGGGGTTAAATTGAATGCAGGGTTTACAGTGGTCCCACAAATCAATGTGGTTGACCCTGTGTTGTGTTTGCACCTGAACAGTTCCACTCTGATCAGTACCTACACTCTCTTGTACAAAGTAGCAATTTCTCTAATGAATGCCACTTTATATTATTATATTAATCATGATTATATTCTTACTTCCTATATTTGCTGATATCATATTTTCATCTTTCTTCAAGTCACAGTTGATGACACACTTATATGTGTCTGTTTTTATGTTGGGAGGTGCTTTCGTTAGCTCCCTTGCTGTTCTTTAAATGTGCCACATATAAAAAAAATACATAAACACAGAATTATTATCATCAACTTCCTGGTCGGATTTCCAAATAAAATCACAAACAATATCTTAGCTTGTGTTTTCAAATGACTAATTCACCTTTGAATGTACTGTATGTAAGTAAGTACATTTTATTTATATAGCACTTATTACAGATATAGTACTTCACATAGATCAAAACAAAATAAAACAAAGTCCATCCATCCATCCATCCATCCATCCATCCATTTTCATCCGCTTATCCGGAGTTGGGTCGGGGGGGCAGTAGCCTAAGGCAAGAGGCCCAGACTTCCCTCTCCCCAGCCACTTGGGCCAGCTCCTCCTGGGGAATCCCAAGGCGTTCCCTGGCCAGGTGAGAGACATAGTCCCTCCACCGTGTCCTGGGTCTACCTTTAGGTCTCCTCCCAGTTGGACGTGCCTGGAAAATCTCACCAGGGAGGCGTCCAGGAGGCATCCTGACCAGATGCCCGAGCCACCTCAACTGGCTCCTCTCGTTGTGGAGGAGCAGCGGTTCTACTCCGAGCCCCTCCCGGATGACTGAGCTTCTCACCCTATCTCTAAGGGAGAGCCCAGGCACTCTTCGGAGAAAACTAATTTCGGCCGCTTGTATCTGCGATCTCGTTCTATCGGTCACTACCCAAAGCCCATGACCATAGGTGAGGGTAGGAACGTAGATCGACCGGTAAATCGAGACCTTCGCCTTCTGACTTAGCTCTCTCTTCACCACGACAGACTGGTGTAACGCCCGCATCACTGCAGATGCAGCACCAATCCGCCTATCGATCTCAAGCTCCAGTTTTCCCTCACTCGTGAACAAGACCCCGAGATACTTAAACACCTCCACTTGGGGCAGGACCTCATCCCTGATCCGAAGAAGGCATTCTACCCTTTTCCGAATCAAGACCATGGTCTCAGATTTAGAACATTTAAAACAAAGTCATAAAATCATAATAATCTCAAAACAGAAATAGATTAACATCAGAAAAAATACTCATAACATCATAAAATTGCATAAACAGATGAAAGATTACAATGAGTTAAAAATAAGAAAATAAAAAGTTTAGGTAAAAGCAGCTTTAACCAAAAGGGTCTATGTGACAAATAATACTGTGTGACCTTGAATTTTCTATTTCCTTAACTTCAAGCTGTTCCATTTTTTACATAATTTATGTACGTATAATACACACCAATACTGAATTCCTTTATCTTTGTCCTAACTTCAGTTTTTTAAAAGATGTCTATTCCGTTCAGATTAGAACTACACACTTGCTTTTCAAGCATTTTCTAAATATTTGTTGTTGAGATATTTTAGTAGCTTTGTATATTGTCTTTAATATTTTCCAATCAGCCAAATCACAACATTTCAGTACTTTAAGTCTGATAAATTAAGACTAAAGTGATAATTAAAAATGATTATCAAAGCTTTTTTTAATCAAAGGCTCATAGGTTTTTAATAAACTAAGGTTTGTGTGTAAGTTTAACATGTGGATTCCGAGATTCTACATATCGACTTGAGGAAAGTTTCAAGTTTTGATACTTATGTGTATAAAATTGAGTAACTTTGACAAAAACCGACATTAAAAAACGTGATGAATCAACAGCTGAGCCTGTGATTTTCCCCTATGATCAGACCCTTGGTTTTAATAATCATTTAAAACTTTTGAAATTTACTTAAATCTCATCTTAATCTTTTCAAGCGATCTTTGCTTGATTACAAATGTATGTCTAGAGGAGAAAACTGTAGTTTTGTATGTAGCAGTTTACCTATGTTTATCTGTGAAGATCTTTCTTTAAGCTGCCTGCTGATTCCTGAACCTTTCATGTTGTGGTGCAGCTCTTCATCTGCAACTAAACTGTACATTTGATTCAAACGCGTGCAGCTGCCAGCTAATTCTGACCTTCTTACAATCTTCGCCTTTAATTTCACTCCATCATTGGCTCAAGCTCACAGGCCAGAGTCACAAGTTTATTTTACACCATATGCACTTACTTCTCTCTGCTGCTATTAGTATAATACAGTGTGATAGTGATACGGGTCACACAGATGAATGATACGACTCCATCGTTCTGCAACAGAAATGAATAACAACACAATGATTTACTCAAGGAAAGATGAAAAAACAAAAAAAAAGTTTGTTGTTTTTCATGCAGCTTATTCTTCTGAGAAGAGAAAACCCCAGTTTCTCCTATATGACTCTACAAAAATGTGGAGTCATATACAAAATATCATGAAAACGTTGCAATAAAACATACGTAGGAAAAACCAGATGTCAATTCAGCACATGAAAAATAGAGAGAATGCAAGAGGGAAACAAGTTGAAGACACACAAGAGCAGCCAAACAAGAATCAGAATTAAGAAATTGGCCGTAACAGACCACTGCAGAAGGGACAATCATAGAATGGACTGGGGCAGAACACAGATCTTAAACACAGAACAACCAAAATACAAAAGATTGATCAAAGACGCCATAAGGAGATGTGGGCACAAAACCATGAACAGAGATGGAGTATTCAGACTGGATCATGCATGGAACAGTGTCATCAGCAAGGAGGACGTGGGCGGTAGAGGGCGACACCCTCCTCAGCTGCCCGTGGATAACAGGAAGTGACGCCACCAACACCGGCAATGTCTGCTGATGGCTAGAGATACTAGCTGAAACATGTCAGCTAAAAAGAACAATTTTTCTACTAAACTGTGTAAGAAAAGAACAAGAAATAGATTACGAATAAAAACACAGAATGTTCAAAAGAGAAGAGAAGGAAGTGATTAAAAATCAACTGAAGGTCACGTAAAACCTAGCTTGAACAGGTGAGTTTTCAGCTGCTTGTTACAGGAGACCACTGATCTCAGGCTCAAGGGGGGAGAGTTTCAGAGTCTGGAGACCACAGCAGCAAATGATCCGTCACCTTTGGTCTTTAGTCTGGTGAGTTGCACAACCAGTAAGCTTTGGTCACTGGATCTCAGGGACCTGCTGGGGGTGTAGGGACTGAGAAGGTCACAAATGAATGATGCTTGTCCATGTAAGGCCCTAAAAACCAGAACCAGGATCTTGAAATGAACTCTGAAGTTAACTGACAGCCATTGAAGCTGAGAGAGGAGTGGGGTGATGTGGGTGCGTTTGAAGGACTTGATCAGAAGCCGAGCGCAAGCCTTCAGAACCACCTGCAAAGGGTTCAGAGAAGTTTTGCTCAGACAATGGAAAGGAAAGTTCTAAGCGTGAGGAGATGAAGGTGCGGATATCAATCTAAAGTTCAGAGTGGGACAGAATTGAACTCCTAAATTGAAAGAAGGAAGAGCAAACAAGAAAACTAACATGAGAATTCAGGGTGAGAGCTGGGTCAAAGGTCACACCAAGATTCCAGACAAAGGGTTTGGTGTGAGAAGCAAGTTGACCAAGAGACTCTGACTTTGGGAACCAGCTTGTCTGGGACACAGATGAGGATCTCAGTCTCAACTTTCATTCATCTGTAGAAAGTTCTCCGCCTTTCAGGTTTTAATAGAGTCTAAGCAGGTGTGCAACAGCTGCAGCTTAGACATCTCATGGGGCTTGTACAGTTGGATGTCATCTGCATAAAGATGGTAAGAGATTCCTCAGGATGTGCTGAAGAGGAAGCAGATAGAGAAAGAAAAGTTGAGGCCTTAGGAAAGAACCTTGTGGCACACCATAGTTGAGGGAATTGGTGGAGGACCGAAACTTGGAGAAATAGGGGTAGAAGACTATTTTCCCTTTAAGCCTGCATGTGAAACTTTAAGCCTGCATGTGAAACTAAGAGTGACCAATCCTATTCAAAATAACTAATAAAAAAACGGCCAGGGTTCTTTAAATAGTTTGAAGGAATCTATTTCTACATGATGATGATGATGTCTCATTATTTTCCATCATAATAATTTGTATTTTATATGGGACCAGCTGAGGTTTTCTCTCTGGTTTTGAAGCCCTGCTTCTCTTTTCAAGTATCAAAAATGCATTTTGCACTCTTGACATTTAATGGCAAGTTTGCAGAACATTGATGTTAATCACCAAAACATTTTTCAACTGGATTCACATTTTATGCTTCAGCCACACATTTTAAACAAAAAGTAGTCCCCCCCAAGTTTAACTTTAACATAGGTTTGGCCATCGAGTGTTGATTGGAACCGGGGCTAACTTTTGCCTGTCAATCAGGATTGGCTGATCTCCGTAAAAAAAATAAGTGATTGGCTAATGACTTTCAACGCTTTTCAGAGTTGCTCGAACCAACCTATCCCTCATACTTCACAGCCGGAAGCTTGTTTTTCACTGATGAGAGATCTGATTGTTTGAGATCAGTTAGATTGTTACTGATAGCAGCTAAATTTAAGTGTTTCATTTTTCCTTTTGACTGAATCGTTTCTGCTTTTTGCTGCAGCATGCAGTGCAGATTCTTTGTCTTCCAAGTCCCCTTAAGAGTTTAACTGAAAAAAATACTTTTCTGGTTATCTTAAAGACATTTTGCCTCTCATCCAAGACACTTTTTCAGTTCTAAACTTGGGTTATGAGGAGGCTTAGAAGTTGTGGCCAGAAGCTAACACTCATTGTGTTTATTGTTCTATGGGTTTTTTTTACTCAAAAAAGTAAAAAACATGTTTTTGTCTAAATCAAGGTGATGTTTTTCTTTAGCATTTATCATAATTACGTAGTGTGCATGCGTGTGTGTGTGTGTGTGTGAGATAGAGGTCAGTAAAAGTGCAATCATCCCCTATAAACAAGTCAACTTGATGGGAGAATGATTACAAACCATCTCCATCATGTGGGCACTCGTGAAAAACTGGTTGTACTTTTCTCACCGAGGATGACCAGCTTTTTGTTTTCACAGCGTAAACAGCCATACTTGTGTTTGTCACAGATTGACACTTGATCACTGTGCATGCAGATTGAAATCTCTCAAGATAAACTGTTGTACTCGGATGTCAGCGGGAGGAAAAGAATTTTGGGCGCTTGAGCAACATGTGAAACGGAAAAAAGGAAGACGAGTTCTGTGCCAAGTCATCTTTTACAGGAGTTCAAAGAGCAGCTCCAGCAAAAAAAAAAAAAACTACCATAATTTTTATTTATTTAACAGTTAATATGTCTAAACTAAAGTTTATTCAAATTTAGTCTAAATTCCCATAAAAGCTTATCTTTTGCTCTTGTTTTTCTCCAATAAACTTGACCAAAATTATGCCTCAAACTCATTCTCTTATCAGGTTTTCTATCCAAGTCACTTTCAACCTAACTTTAGTCAGATAAATACTTTTCATGTAAGTAGGTGTAAGAGAAAGTGCTCTGCTGCTAAAAAAGTACATAATAAATCAATGAAAATACATTTTCAATAAAAAAAAAAGTCAGATATTGCTTTTCAACATGCTGGTGAAGGTTCTCAGTCATCCAAGTCATGGAAATCCAAAGTGATTTGAATGAAGACAACTGGACTTATTTGGTTTCTTGAAGATGTTTCGCTTCTCATCCAAGGATCTTTGTCAATTCTGACTGGAATATGGGAGGGTCAACTACCTTATAGGTAGTTTCTGCTTGTTAAGCAACAATAGTTTATAAGCCTGACCGTCTCAACATGGAGGAGGCTCTCTTATGCTCTGGGGCTGCTTTGCTGCATCGGACACATGGTGTCTTGAATCTGTGCAGGGAACAATGAAATTTCAAGACTATCAAGGGATTCTAGAGAGAAATGTGCTCTTCAGTGTCAGAAAGCTTGGTCTCAGTTGCCAGTCATGGGTCTTGCAACAGAACAATGACCCAGAACACACAGCTAAAACACCCAGAATGGCTAAGAGTTCAGCATTGGACTATTCTAAAGTGGCCTTCTATGAGTCATGACCTCAATCCTATTGAGCATCTTTGGAAGGAGCAGAAACATGCCGTCAGGAAAAGGCACCCTTCAACCTGAGACAATTAAAGCAGTTTGCTCATGAGGGGTGGGCCAAAATACCTGCTGAGAGAGAGGTGCAGAAGTCTCACTGACGTTACAGGAACCTGCCGCAAAAGGTTGTGCAACAAAATATTAAGCTGGAGGTACCATCATTTTTGTCTGAGCCTGTTCCATTTTATTTATTTGAATAAATCTATTAAGCTTGGTTGAAAAATTATGTCTGACTTTCATTGGTTACATTTTATATACATTTTATTTATCATTACTTTAGTCAGATTCAAGTTTTTCTTTCACTGACCGAAGGGTACCAACAAGTTAGTCCACATCTGTAAATTCAGGTGAAACTGTTGACTTTTACACCAAAGTTGGATCCCTGGATTAAAAGTTTTTTCTGGTTCTCAGTGATTTCTGACACCATCTGTGGTGTGTATGTGTGTGATTTTTATGAATGTGTGTGTGTTAGCCTTTAGTCTTTGATGTGTCCTGTATAGGTCTGTGCATGTCTTTCTCCCTCTTTAGATCGCTCTGTATCCCTCTGCTTTGACATCTGGACCGGTGTGAAACAGCTGTGTCTTCTGCAGTCCCCCTTGGGATTTATAGCCTCTGCAAACACACACACACACACACTTCCTCACATAACCTCTGCTTTCTTATCTCCCCGCAACATCCAACTTTACTCTATGCCTGTACCTAATTTATCTTCCACCTCTGACGAGAAGAATCTTTGGGGATTTCAAGACGCCTCTGGACAGAAACTTACCGAGACATGGTGGACAGGTTGTGTGGGCCGGGCCAAGATTGTGTTTAATAATCCAGCTACATGCACAAAGCTACATCCCTTCTTTTATGCCTGTTGCATGAGCGTGTGTGCAAGCATATACATGCGAACACTAAACATTCCATGTGTTTAGTTCCTTGCATCCCTGTGGCAAACATTCCTAACTCTTTGATCTTCAGCTCTTCTCCTCCTTTCATCCATTTCTGTATCTTCACCTCTTTTCAGGTTTCCTCCACTTGTTAACCCTAACCCTAACCATAAGGATCTCAGAAGGTACAAACGCAATACTGGGTGGTTAAACCAAACTCTAAATGACATTTTAAACTAAACAAAAAACCACAGTAGCCCACAATGTAACCAAAAGGGAGATGTAGGTACAGTAGATGTAGTCCACACAAAAGATCAACTCTAAACCTAAACGCAACAGCTTATCTAAACACAAGAAGCTACAAAAATGCTAACAGTAGCTTTACCAACATTAAGCTCAAGTTACCAAGTCTAAATATTCCAAAAAGACCCAGCAAACAGACCAGCACAGAGGAGACTGCTCTCCTTGGATCTCTAAAAGAAGCTCCTTATGAGGGGAGAAATGCTAATCTTGGTTATTTCCTTCATGACGAAGCAGCAACTTTGAAGTTTGAACGTTGCCAGGTGACAGAGATGGGCCAAACAGGAAGGGAATCTGGTAGACATCCTTCCGGGTCTTCGGTATTTGGCAGAGATGTTGGTGGAGGCTGAGAAGAAGGCGAACCAGAAGAAAATCAGGCTGAATCCTCCCTACTCTAGTTACAAGCCCCTGGGAACGTGACAAGTGGGCGAGGTGTGTCGACTACTGGATTTGACGATGACATCATCTATCCAACGCTACGACCCTAATATACAGCATGTAAATTGGTGTGAAAACTATTTGCCCCCTTCCTGATTTCTTATTCTTTTGCATGTTTGTCACAAAATGTTTCTGATCATCAAACACATTTAACCATTAGTCAAACATAACACAAGTAAACACAAAATGCAGTTTTTAAATGATGGTTTTTATCATTTAAGGAGGAAAAACATCCAAACCTACATTGCCCTGTGTGTAAAAGTAATTGCCCCCTGAACCTAATAACTGGTTGGGCCTCCCTTAGCAGCAATAACTGCAATCAAGCATTTGCGATAACTTGCTACGAGTCTTTTACAGCGCTCTGGAGGAATTTTGGCCCACTCATCCTTGCAGAATTGTTGTAATTCAGCTTTATTTGAGGGTTTTCTAGCATGAACCGCCTTTTTAAGGTCATGCCATAGCATCTCGATAGGATTCAGGTCAGGACTTTTACTAGGCCACTCCAAAGTCTTCATTTTGTTGTTCTTCAGCCATTCAGAGGTGGATTTGCTGGTGTGTTTTGGGTCATTGTCCTGCTGCAGCACCCAAGATCGCTTCAGCTTTAGTTGACGAACAGATGGCCGGACGTTCTCCTTCAGGATGTTTTGGTAGACAGTAGAATTCATGGTTCCATTTATCACAGCAAGCCTTCCAGTTACTGAAGCAGCAAAACAACCCCAGACCATCACACTACCACCACCATATTTTACTGTTGGTATGATGTTCTTTGTCTGAAATGCTGTGTTACTTCTACGCCAGATGCAACGGGACATTTGCCTTCCAAAAAGTTCAACTTTTGTCTTATCAGTCCACAAGGTATTTTCCCAAAAGTCTTGGCAATCATCGAGATGTTTCTTAGCAAAATTGAGATGAGCCCTAATGTTCTTTTTGCTTAACAGTGGTTTGCGTCTTGGAAATCTGTCATGCAGGCCATTGTTGCCCAGTCTCTTTCTTATGGTGGAGTTGTGAACACTGACCTTAATTGAGGCAAGTGAGGCCTGCAGTTCTTTAGAAGTTGTCCTGGGGTCTTTTGTGACCTCTCGGATGAGTTGTCTCTGCGCTCTTGGGGTAACTTTGGTTGGCCGGCCACTCCTGGGAAGGTTCACCACTGTTCCATGTTGTTGCCATTTGTGGATAATGGCTCTCACTGTGGTTCGCTGGAGTCCCAAAGCTTTAGAAATGGTTTTATAACCTTTACCAGACTGATAGATCTCAATTACTTTTGTTCTCATTTGTTCTTGAATTTCTTTGGATCTTGGCATGATGTCTAGCTTTTGAGGTGCTTTTGGTCTACTTCTCTGTGTCAGGCAGCTCATATTTAAGTGATTTCTTGATTGAAACAGGTGTGGCAGTAATCAGGCTTGGGGGTGACTACAGGAATTGAACTCAGGTGTGAAACACCACAGTTGGGTTATTTTTTTAACATGGGGGGAGGTGGGCGGGGGAGAGCAATTACTTTTTCACACAGGGCAATGTAGGTCTGGATTTTGTTCTCTCCCTAAATAATAAAAACCATAATTTCAAAATTGCATTTTGTGTTTACTTGTGTTATCTTTGAATAATGGTTTAATGTGTTTGATGATCAGAAACATTTTGTGTGACAAACATGCAAAAGAATAAGAAAAAAGGAAGGGGGCAAATAGTTTTTCACACCACGGTATTACCTTACAGCTAGTCCTAATCCATCCCTGTAGCTCCTTACAGTTTGTGTGAAACCCTCATTCAGAACTTCCTTATGTTCCCACCCTGTTCAGCTTGAACATCTGAGGACAGCCCAAAAAAAGACACAGACACAGTGTTCTCAGAACCTGTGATGATGCGCTACTTCTTATCTGATAAGTCTATCAAAAGTGAATCACAGGACAAAGAAATAACCGGTTAGGTTCATACACAAGCTTTTAGAAGAAATCAAAGTACCTGGAAAAACTCGTGCTCACTGCAAGAAAATGGGAACTCAGAAGCAAAGATAAGAACCAGTAAAACTTGCCATGAGGATAAGCATCACTGGAAAACCTTGTGACTGTTTTCTAATGATATTTAACTTAAAATAAATTCTTCCTTCAAAATCTGATCTTAAATAGAAGGAAGTATCAATCACTGCCAACTGCCAAATGCCAGAACAGCAGTGACCTGTAAGACCTCCGGTTTCTCTTCAACATCGTAACAAGAGGAAAAAAGACACACACACACACACACACACACACACACACACACACACACACACACACACACACACACACACACACACACACACATCAAATGAATGTAACACGTGGCTCTTACGGACATACCTTTAATGTAAAAAGATGCAAGTTAGGCTCACAAATTGAACACTTGTGGGAGTCAATTTTTAAGTTGGAGACATTTCTGCATGTGCTTAACTTTTTATCTTGAAGATATATGTGTCCAAAGTGTTCTGGAGCAGAGAGGGAGTACCAGACTAATTAGACACTGTTCTTCAATGTGTGTGTGTGTGTGTGTGTGTGTGTGTGTGTGTGTGTGTGTGTGTGTGTGTGTGTGTGTGTGTGTGGGTGTGGGTGTGTGTGTGGGGGGTATGTGTGAGATTGACTGCATCTCCCATTATAGCCACAGAGCAGTGATTAGTCTTGTCTGTGAGCTGATTAATAATCCCTATAGATGCCAAGAGAGGTGAGGGGAATAATTATGGGATGGATAGATAATGGAAAGTTAATGCCTCCATGGATCACATTGTCAGAACCGAGGGAGTGTGGGAAGAAGAGAGATGGGGGAGACAAATATGCAGGTACGGAAAGCAGAAATTATGTAGAGAAAAGAGGATGGAGTGAGAGGTGAAGAGGACATAAAGAAGGAATAAATAAAGGGATGCACAAAAATAAGTTTACAGCCTAATTTAACAATCTTCTCTGTTGTTACTTGATGTTATGACAACATGTTGGAAAAACTTCTATAGTTTACCCAGAAAATGACTTTAACAGCATAACCGTCCACATCGATTCTCTCAAAGTCGAGTGTAAGTTACATGTTTACCAAGAGTTAAAAAAAACTAAATTATGTATTCCATCTTTCTGTCACAACTGTCACACCCGGTCATGTCTCCCCGTTTAGTTCAGCCTTGTGTCTCGTTGATTACTCCCACCTGCCTCTCGTTTCCCAATCACCTTAGCTCCCAACCCTCCTGTATTTAAACCCTGTCTGTTCTTTGTACTGTGTCGGATCATTGTTTCATTGTCCAGCGTGCTTCAGTATTAAAACCCTTTGAATGTGCTCACCTGTCTGCCTGTTTTCCTGCTCCGCGTTGGATCCTCATCTCAGCTCCGTTCCTCTCAGCAGCGCGCTGACAGAATGATCCGACTCAAACCCGTTGTGAGATCCAGCGAGGAGATTCTCCCGTGGGAGCACCTGCTTCAGTGGCTCACTCCGAGCCACCACCCAGCTTCTCCATCGCCTTCCCCTTCTTCAGTTCTGCCTCGCCGAAAACGCCGTCCTCGGCCATCAGCCGCAGCAATCCTCGCTGCTCTCCCGGAACCGGACGAGGGGTCGGACCGGGAGCCGCTTCCGGATCGCTCCAGCTTCGTGGGCACCCGCCTGGCTGTGTGCTCCCCGGGAGTTGGCCCACGGCGTGGGGAGGCATGCCGGGCTCCACCGCAGCGGCTGGTCCCTGGACGGAGCCGCGAGCTCGCTGCAGTTCTGGCTCAGTGCGCCAACTTGGACACGCCCCCAGTCAGACCAGCAGTCCCGTCTCCGGTCCAACTAGCGCCTTCGTCATCTGCAGGCGGAGGAACCACGCCCACAGCCCAGCTGATGGAGCTCCAGGCGGAGCTTGACCGGATCCGCCAGCTCGTCAGCCTCCAGGAGAGTCACCTGGACACTCTATCCTCTCCGAACCGCCAGGAGAGGAGTGAGCCCGTCCACCCAGCGGAGCTCGCTGGTCTCTGGGCTGAACTGGCCCAGCTCCATCGAACCCTCAACCTCCAGGAGCTTCAGTTGGACGGGCTGTCCCCCCTGCTCTCACGGCTTCCAGCCCTACAAGTTCCACCACTTCCAGTCCAGCCTGTCCAGGCAGCCCCTCCTGCAGCTGCCTCGCCTCCACTCCAGAGGGCCCAGAAGCAGAAGGGACGGGCTCAGAAGCAGAAGGGATGGGCCCAGAAGCAGACGGTTCCGGTTCTGGCCCCGAAGCGGACGGGTCGGCCCCAGCAGTCGGCGGTCCAGCAGTCGGCGGTCCAGCAGTCGGCGGTCCAGCAGTCGGCGCCCCCGGACCAGAAGTCGACGCCCCCGGACCAGAAGTCGATGCCCCCGGACCAGAAGTCGACGCCCCCGGACCAGAAGTCGACGCCCCCGGACCAGAAGTCGACGGTCCAGAAGTCGACGGTCCAGAAGTCGACGGTCCAGAGGTCGACGGTCCAGGGCTCTGTGGCCGACGCCCCTGCCAGTCCTGTGGCCGACGCCCCTGCCAGTCCTGTGGCCGACGCCCCTGCCAGTCCTGTGGCCGACGCCCCTGCCAGTCCTGTGGCCGACGCCCCTTCCAGTCCTGTGGCCGACGCCCCTGCCAGTCCTGTGGCCGACGCCCCTGCCAGTCCTGTGGCCGACGCCTCTTCCTCGTGTTCTGAAGTCGACGCCTCTTCCTCGTGTTCTGAAGTCGACGCCTCTTCCTCGTGTTCTGAAGTCGACGCCTCTTCCTCGTGTTCTGAAGTCGACGCCTCTTCCTCGTGTTCTGAAGTCGACGCCTCTTCCTCGTGTTCTGAAGTCGACGCCTCTGATGACGTCGCCTGTCCAGAAGTCGACGCCTCTGATGATGTCGCCTGTCCAGAAGTCGACGCCTCTGATGACGTCGCCTGTCCAGAAGTCGTCGCCCCTGATGACGTCGCCTGTCCAGAAGTCGTCGCCCCTGATGACGACGTGTCCGAAGTCGTCGCCTCCTCCTCTGATGACGTCGCCTCCTCCTCTGATGACGTCGCCTCCTCCTCTGATGACGTCGCCTCCTCGTCTGATGATGTCGCCTCCTCCTCTGATGACGTCCCGTCTGATGACGTCGCCGCCACGTCCGATGACGTCCCGTCTGACGTCCCGTCTGATGACGTCGCCTCCTCCTCTGATGACGTCCCGTCTGATGACGTCGCCGCCTCCTCTGATGACGCCCCGTCTGACGACGTTCCCGAAGTCGGCTCGTCTGATGACATCGCCGCTGCCTCGTCCTCTGAAGTCGGCTCGTCCGATGACATCGCCGCTGCCTCGTCTGGGGATGCTCTTTGCACTCAAGAGGCCGACGCTCCATCCAGCCCGGCGTCTCCACGGTCTCCGGTTCCGATGGTGGTTTTGAGGGCAACGCCGGCCCAGCCTGCAGTGACTTTGTCGCCGGCCCAGCCTGCAGTGACTTTGTCGCCGGCCCAGCCTGCAGTGACTTTGTCGCCGGCCCAACCTGCAGAGCTCCTCTCCTGCCGCAGGCGCCGGCCTCCAGAGGCCCGTCGCCTCCTCTTCTGCCGCAGGCGCCGGCCTCCAAGGGCCCGTCGGCTCCTCTTCTGCCGCAGGCGCCGGCCTCCAAGGGCCCGTCGCCTCCTCATCTGCCGCAGGCGCCGGCCTCGAAGGGCCCGTCGCCTCCTCATCTGCCGCAGGCGCCGGCCTCGAAGGGCCCGTCGCCTCCTCATCTGCCGCAGGCGACGGCCTCGAAGGGCCCGTCGCCTCCTCATCTGCCGCAGGCGCCGGCCTCGAAGGGCCCGTCGTCTCCTCCTCTGCCTCAGACGCCGGCCTTCCAGTGCTCGTCGTCTCCTCCTCTGCCTCAGACGCCGGCCTCCAAGAGCCTGTCGTCGCCTCCTCCTCTGCCCCTCTGCTGGTCCCTCTGTTCCTCTGGGCCCTTCCTCCTGGTTCCCCTCCTCCCACCCTGCTCCTCGTTCCTGTGGGCGTCTGGGATCCGCCCCTTGAGGGGGGGGGGGGGGGTACTGTCACAACTGTCACACCCGGTCATGTCTCCCCGTTTAGTTCAGCCTTGTGTCTCGTTGATTACTCCCACCTGCCTCTCGTTTCCGAATCACCTTAGCTCCCAACCCTCCTGTATTTAAACCCTGTCTGTTCTTTGTACTGTGTCGGATCATTGTTTCATTGTCCAGCGTGCTTCAGTATTAAAACCCTTTGAATGTGCTCACCTGTCTGCCTGTTTTCCTGCTCCGCGTTGGATCCTCATCTCAGCTCCGTTCCTCTCAGCAGCGCGCTGACACTTTCCATTTTCATCCCGCTTATCCAGAGTCGGGTCGCAGGGGCAGTAGCTTAAGTCGAGAAGCCGATAGGCTTCCCTCTCCCCAACCACTTGGACCAGCTCTTCTGGGGGGATCCCAAGGAGTTCCCTGGCCAGGTGAGAGATATTGTCCTTTCAACATGTCCTGGGTCTCCCTTTAAGCCTCCTCCCGGTTGGACATGCCCGGAAAACCTCAACAAGGACGAGTCCAGGATCTTCTCGATGTGGAGGAGCAGCGAATCTACTCCGAGCCCCTCCCAGATGACTGAGTTTCTCACCCTATCTCTAAGGGAGAGCCCAGCCACTCTGCGGAGAATACTCATTTCGGCCGCTTGAATCTACAATCTCGTTTCTTCTGTCACTACCCAAAGCTCGTGACCATAAATTATGTATTATAGTTCTTAAATAAATATTCAGTTTAACTAATCCCATTAATGAGACTACCAAAGCTCGATCTTAATGTCTGAAAAAAAAATAGACTTCTTGAAATTTGTCCAATGTGGTATAAATGTGTGTAGGTTTATAGGTTATGTAAGACAGCTGAGGACAAGGTCAAGTAAGGACAGTGAAAGGAAGGGGGAGATAAACTGAGGAGGTGTAACAGGAGAGTGGGTGATGAATGATGAAGGAATAAAGATGTTGAAGCAGGCAGATGGATTTATTTCAACAAAGATGCTGTTCAGAAAGTGTAAAACCAAACGAATTTAAGACAATGTTCAAAAAGAGCTCCTAAAACAGAAAGTACTGAATAAATTAATCTTTTATCGTATTAGGTAACTTTCCATAAACCCATTGAGTTTCGGTTTTGCTGTTTGTAAAGTGTAAGTTTTGGCCATTTCATAACACCTATAATTGCCGTAGAACATACAAGCCGTCTCCAATTACCTGCTTCCTCACCACGGAGGAGTTTTGGTACCCTAATGATCCCAGGACCAGTGGCGGCTGGCCAGTAAAGGGCGATAGGGTGCCGCCCTCCCAGTTTCCCCTGTGTTTTTAATTTTTATTTTAAAAAATAAATAAATAAAATTAACAATAATCACATATTCTAAGTTAATTGTGTGTTTTGTAACAAAAATAAATCATATATATATATATATATCTATATTGGTCTCTGCCGGTCTCTGCCGATCTCTGCCGAGCGGTGGAGGCTGTGTGCTGTTTTTCAATCGCCCAAACAAGATGGGACCAGTTGTCCAATTGCTGACAAGAAAATCAAAGGGTAGGAATGGGAATGTATCCAATCAGCGTCGACTTTGTTTCAGAACGTTTCAGAAGCATGATGGGCGATAGAGCTACCGCCAAGGCTTTCGTTGGTGTTTGGTAGAACTCGGAGAGTCTCGACTCCAGCACGTTTTTGGTCGTGACTCATGACGGTCATGACGCAGACGTAGACGACGCCAGTGCGCCTACAACATGGATACCGGATCTCAGCAGCCACTGAATTCAGTTCGGTTTCCTCCAGTATCCGTGCGAGAGGAGAACTATGGTGGAAAAACTTAATGTCAAAGAGCTTGGGCCAGATCAGCCCGACGTAAAGATAAGCCAGCAGGACAAGGAGAGAGGTAAACTGTACACACAACGCTTCTCCCAAAATTGGTACACCAGGAAGCAGTGGCTAGCTGGATGCAATCACACTAATGCGTTATTTTGCTTTCTGTGTTTGTTATTCAAAACGGCTGGGATCCACAGAAGGTGGATGTGGAACTTGTGTCTCATTGGGGACTCCATTCATTCTCTGACTGAGGAATGCAGCGCATCAGTGCAGCAGCCAACAAAGAAACGGAGGACGTTTGGACAGGGAGAACAGCAGCTGGGTGCAGAGGTAAGCTGTACATTACATTTCTGTAAACAAGACAATCAGAATCAGAAATCCTTGGTTGTCCCACAAACCGGGACATTTGTTTAATAGCATGTACATTGTTTAATGTGCAATAACTGTAAAAACTAATTTCAACACACATACCTATTGTCACGTTCCCCACTCATGTGTGGCCGTAAATGTGCTGTTTTCTTTTTATTATTATTATTGTGTTTGTTTAAAATGGCGCATTTAAGTTCTAAACAGTTAAGGACACACCGGCGCAAGACATCGCTGGAGGGTGGCGTCCCCGTTGCTGTGGAGACGTGCCGGGATTCCCTCGCTGCGGACGTTCTCTCCGATGACGTCACGGGGAAATCTCCGCTCCGAATTGCTGCAGTCACACCTGCAGCTCATCTTGGACTGAGTGTGTTTGTTCCCGAGAGGGGATAAAAGGAACGCTGGATACACGCCCGGGGAGCTACTCCTAACCCATGAGTAGTCTCCATTTCTGCTCCGTTCTGAACACCCTGACTTTAGAATACAATTGTGCGCGCGTTTAGAGGAAAGCCTCTGCATGGTATTCTGTTTAAGCTTGAGTCAGTGGTTTGTAGCCAATTGCTTCACTCTAGTATATGTGCCTGGACAGAAAACTAAGTATTCTCTGTTCTTTAAAAGGTTCTTTTGTTTGGCTTCAGAGAGCCGTTTGGGTTACAGAAACTCTTACCAGCCCAAGTAACTATTTCATTTTAAAAGCTACCTGAGACCTGTTGATTAGTCTGTTTTCCAGCTTTTAATTAAAAGCTGTGATTTTTCTTTATTAACTGTTTATTTGACTCAGGCGTTTTCTTTGTTGGGCTGTGTCTAGTAGATTGTGTTAGAACCTCCAGCCCCAAGAACATGTGTAAGTTGTGTAACAAAAATAAGGTGTGTTTTGATTAAATAAGGAACATATTTTTATACCCAGGTTTCTTTCTCATCTGTTCTCATCTTTTCTCTGTCCTCTTAGCTTCAAAAAGGGGTAAAGCATAAGTAAAAACCTAACACCTATTATACATATTTAATCACCTAAATGTGTATTTCAAGTAAATTTGTACATACATCAATCTGATTCCATTTTACTTGTTACACTTCTGCTGCAGCAAACAAATTTCCCAGCTTTTGGGACAATAAAACATTTCTGATTCTCAATGAGATGTTTTTACATTTGAAGTAAAAACATCTCATTGAGAACCAGAAATGTTTTATTGTCCCAAAACGTGGGAAATATGACATTTGTAAGAGGATACTGATGACATTATTTCCTATGAAAGTGTTTCCACTTTCCATAAGTCCTAACAGTGTAAATTTCTGGCATTTTGTCTAAGTAGTGTTTACTACCATTACTGTAACAGTGACCTGCTCATAATTTTTCTTGTTCACTCAAATGTTGAAATTAAACAAAATGTTTTTGTTACTTGCCTCTTGCATTGCCTATTTACCATTTATGGTCATGTTATTTTATGTGCAATTTAATGCAGTATTTTTCAACCTTGGTCCGCAAGGCAGCGTGCCAATAGTCAGACACACCTGGATTAATCAGTTTGTCCAATGATGTAAGACAGGAAATAAAAGAGCTGTGCTTAATTCAGGAAATAGTGAAGTTGTGTACAAAGCTCAGAAAGCACAAGTTTGTTTAAAAAAAAATAGCACAGCCCCACCAAAAATATTTTTCACCAGTCGCCACTGCCCAGGACTTATGTTGTCTGGGTCACTTTGCCCCTGGCAAGATCTTCCATGGGAATTCTGTCCCAGATTAAAGGTAAGAATGGTTCAGAAAGCCCCCATCAGAGTCCCTTACGTGGCTAGAGGGTTAGCAAAGAGCCAGGCCTGGGGTTTGGGCCCATGTTCACATCTGTGGACCCATCATCAGCAGCAGATCAGGCAGCAGTACCAGGGCTGTCAAAAACCTAAACTGGCATTTGGGAAATTAAAGCTAGAGCTTGTGAAAGAGACTGAGCAGCATCATTTAGTCGGGCTTACCTTGACACACTATTGGCACCAAACCTCCAGGCCCAGGATGAGGTTGAACTCTCTTCTATGCTGGGTCTATGCAGTTTTTCTGGGTGAAAGATGAGATGACTCGTTAGTCCCAGACACTACTCGTAATTTGGCATTTACTCTGAGAGGCCAAAGGGTAGCTTCCCTGCCCCTTCAGGAAAGGAACTGCTGTGTTTTTAGCCAAATAGGTCACTTAAACTGCAGCATTATTACATCATATGTGGTGGGCAGTGTTGTGGAGTACCGGAATACTAGTACCGCCGTTACATATTTAAAGTCCCATTAGTTGTCACACACACAGGTGTGTGTGTGAAATGTATTCTCCGCATTTGACCCATCCCCTGGGGGAGCGGTGAGCTGCAGACACAGCCGCGCTCGGGAACCATTTGGTGGTTTAACCCCCCAATCCAACCCCTGAGTGTCAAGCAGGGAGGCATTGGGTCCCATTTTTTTTCAAAGTCTTTGGTATGACCCGACCAGGAGTCGAACCCCTGATCTCCCAGTCTCAGGGCGGACACTCTACCACTAGGCCACTGAGAAAGGTTTAGAATACTAATTATGAGTAACTGTATTCCGGTGCAGTTACTTTTTTTAAACATAGTATTTGGAATACAGTTACTTTCGTAATATCATTGGAATACTTGGAATACTTGTGTATTTTTCACTTTTCACCCAAAAGATGAAACAAGAAATTCAATAAATAAATAAAGACATTGTCGGGTAGTGTCCATTGACGGCTCTAAGCTCTCTTTCTATTCTCTACTCTATGCGCTGGGTGGGATCTACGGTCTTTCTCCGCATGCTATTGGATATCAAACAACCAGACGTATCACCGCTACAGATGTCAAGTCAACGATGCGGTCCGCCCTACTCCGTCAAAAAAGATGCAAATACGTCTTTTTCGAAACAAACTTAAGTACGTCCATCCATCTCCCCTTGACTCAAAGAAACCCCTAAGTCAAAAATAGTCCAAAGTTGATGCCAAAGCTGTTTCAAATGATCCACTGCTATCTTTATATCAGTAACATCCCGTCCACCAACAGAGTGCTGTGATTGGCCCACCAAACCAAAACAACGCTGTGACTGAACCACTATGGAGCAGCGGCCACCTTGGTTTGCTAACTTGCAGGTATATCCCGCACATTTGGCTGACAAGAGTGCTGTGATTGAACCATCAAACATATAGAGCGGTGTGATTGGACTGCTTTGGATGTCTGTCAACGAGGCAGTCCGCCATTCCATCGTGGAAAAACCACAAAACACATATAAAAAAATAAAAATAATACATTGTTTTTTCTAAATAAATGCACTGTGACTGGCCAGTCCCAATTATTTAGAAGCGCTTTGTCTAGATTACGTTTTCTTGCAGACAGTAACCCCGGGTTTCCACGGGAGCCGTCAGCAGCACGTTACTGCAGCAGCACGTCTTGCTCGCGTAAGCTGCTGCTTGGCCCTTCCCACGAGACGCGAAGCAGCAGGGGGGCAGCTGTCACCGACAGAGCACGAAGTCACACGAGTGACTTCGTCAGTAAACACAACAACAAGCAGGAGAAAATTACAACATGGTTTGTGTTTTATGTTCTGTCCGTTTTATAATCGCCAATACGGACCTGATAAACAAAGGAGACTGCTAGCTAGGTGATAACTTCTCACGGGGCCGCACAGTTAGTAACTTTTTTAAAAGTAAAGCAACCGGAAGGCAGTACGTTCTTTATTCTGAAAATCTCGGGTGCTTCTCTCCATTTCCGCGTCCGATTTCCTGTCTTTCCTTCCCCAAACATGTCTAAATTGACCCGTTTCAGAGGCATCACGCGTAGGAAATAGAACCGGCGCGTAAAGGCCGCGACATGCTGCTCCTGAGACGCGGCCGACTCGCACTGCTGTCGGCTGCTGACGGCTCCCGTGGAAAAGGTTCTGTTGACCACAGCGGTTCCTATCAGCAGCTATGACGTGCTGCTGCAGTAACGTGCTGCTGACGGCGCCTGTGGAAAGCCGGGGTTAATGCTGCGCAATGTTCAAGCACTTTGTCATAGAAACAGAAATATATTTTCTATTGACTGTTTGATAAATAAAGCAACAAAAATAATTTCGTTTTCTTTTTTTCCAGTCGGTACATGACATTTAGCATTGATATGCCCTGCTTTCCTGCGGGAGTAGCTATCAATACATATTGTGACATTTAATAGACTTAAATGCTGTTTTTATGGGAAAGTGTTCTAAGTATTCTGAATACATTACCAAGATTAAACAAAGTAATGGAATACATTACAGAATGCATTTTAAAGCAAGTATTCAGTATTCTGTAACTAAATACATTTACAAAGTATTCTCCCCAACACCGGTGGTGGGTACACTAAACTTACTTGTATGACTGCATCAAAACTGAATCAAGATCAGCTATGTTGACGTTTCAATGAGTCATCAATGGTAGCAGGTGTGGGCGATGTTTGAGGGGAACGGTGGCGAGGCACATGTTGGCTACAACATGTATGTAACACAAAATCATCACACCAATGAAAAAACCCTGGGGACAGATAGTGAAGGAAGTAACAAGCCTGTTTCAAATATTAATCACACCACTTTGCCACAAAGTGGAGGCTGCATCAGGGAGCCTTTTGTAATTCATAAGTGGTCAACCCATGGTGTGATCATGTGTTTTTCACAAAGGATTACACGATGGAGGTATAAAGGGAGTCTCTGCACTGAGGTGCTGTCACTCCCTTTTAGCTTGTTTTTATTCCACGTGTGACATAATTGTGAAATAACATGGATATTATAAATAAATATCAATAAGTTCATAGGTTAATTTTTAAAGTCCCTATATTATCATTATTATTATTATTAGTAGTAGTAGTGTTAGTAGTAGTAGTAGTAGTAGTGTTAGTAGTAGTAGTAGTAGTAGTAGTAGTAGCAGTAGTAGTAGTAGTAAAAGTAGTAGTAGTAGTAGTATTACAAGTGGTTGTGGTTTTTTTACAGCAGTTATTTGTTGATGACAATTTGAAGTTTACAGGTCAGAAGTTCAACACAGATTTAAGAATGATCTTTTATATCTTTGCGTGACTTTTTCTAAACACAGATGTATTTGTGCCCTGAACTATTCAGTGAAACAGCACTGACATTACTGTTGTCATTGTTCCTTGAAATATGTGCATATTTGCCAACATCTGCTATAATTGTCTTCTCTTTTTTAAACCACAGCCTTATAATTGACCTTTTGTTTGTGTGAAGCCATCTGTGTGACTCCAGCCCTCCACTTTGAGCAGATGAGTCTTGTTAGGGAAAATTAGAGAGCTGTTCATTGTTCCCCGTCTTTCTCCAACTCGTTCTGGTTTAAACTCCTACTCCATCACTGGCGTAAGAAAAACTCTGGCATTTCAAGCATGCAGTTTGTGCTTCCTTTATTTTCCTCATGTTGCTAAGGTACTACTTCCTGTCTCTGGGGCTGGGGAAAACAGGGCTCCGCTGCAGAAAAAAAACATGCTCCACATAAAACATGTTCACAGTCACACGCAAATATATGTCACAAAAATTCCATTTTCCATTCCAAAAATTCTTATAAAAAGCTATTTTTGTGGTGAAATTTTTTGATTTACCTGTAAAATTTAATACAAAGGATTTAGTGTAGGAAATTAAACATTAAACACCAAAATACTCTTCTTTTATTGAGGTAATATTTAATTTAATAAATGAATATTATTAAAATCTCATGATTTTATTGGCTGATTCTTTATAGTTTCTTGGTCTTGAAGACCAGTCCGAGTCCTTTACCTGGGTCACCTCAGTGTTGTTTGCTGCATATTTTCATGCTTTCAAATTAAAGTGTGCTTTTTAGTAAAAGTCAGTGAGGGTCTGTGGTTATACCTGCTATTAAATACAAACATAAATCATCATTAACAGAAACCAATAGTTTTGGTATTTAATCATTATTTTAGTAAACACATTTAATTGATTAGGATTTCTTGTTAAACCTCAAATGACTAAACTTTCTACTGCTCGCCAAGAACAGCTTCACAAAATCAACTCGGAAAAAGTGGAGCTTGACAAAGATTTATTGTTCAAAATGTCATTTAGTCTTGTTATGTCATAAAAATAAGATTATCTTTTATTTTCTTTAGCTCATTGTCTTGTTCAAGAAAACACTGATAATAAAACTGCTTTGTTTTTGTGTTTCAACTCCCTTTTTGTCTTCTTTTTGACAGTCCCACCGGGTTCACGACCCCAGCTGAGTCACAATGGAACTCTGAAATGTCGTCCTGTTGTCGTTTTTGTCAGACTCATCTTTTTCTCTCAGCCTCTGGTTCTGACAGCCTGTGACAGTACGGAGAGGGACCCAACACAAAGTCACAAACAGACTCATTCTTTGAGCCTCTGTCAGTTGCTCACAAACATGCTCTTGTTACCATGAGTCTTTGGCACTTATCAATATTCTGAGTAGTTCCCACAATTAAAGACTCAATGAGTACGTTTACATGCAGCCAATATCCGGGTTATGATCGGGTAAAGGTCGGTATTCGGGTTTTTGAGTTGATCAGAATAACCCGTTTACAAGCATAAATAGAAAGAGTTACCTCTAACTTGCATAACCCGATTTAAATGCGGATGTTGGGGTAGCGTCAGGACGTGTGGACTACGTCCAGACGCAATATGTGTCATTTCCGGTTCTTCTTGTTCCGGTATCCGTGAAAACAACAACATGTTTCCCAGTTTGGAAGAGATAGCGACCGCGTTTGGTTGCACTTTAGTTTCCTCGTCACCATAGGCGTCAATTTTAACCGGGGACGCCGGGGACATGTCCCCGGCAAAATTTGTGATAGGCAGCTGCCCCCCACTTTCAAAAAGCCTGCTGATGAGGATTTTTGTTTTACCAGCTCAGATCTCATGGGGGCAATGCAACACCCACACTTTTCTTATTGAGATCATTCAACACCCACACTTTTGGCATCGCACCCGTGGGGGATTCAACACCCACACTTTTCCAGCTGTTTTGGTCACCTCCACACCAGTCTGGATTCTTTACGTCGCACTCACTCTGTTTGCCTCATCTCCTTCTTCACCTCCCGCTTCTGACAGCCGATGTCGGGTTTCAAGGACAGCAGGAGAGGTAGGGACGGAAGAGCTCGACTGAATTCATAATTTTACATCTTGACATTAGCTGTACAAAGTCTGAGTTTGATAACGTGAAGAACAACAATTTGTAGAGGGTTATAACAGGCGCGGCGCCAGGTTTTCATTTTTGGGTGGGCCACGCTAATTTTGGACGGACCTTAATAAGCAGTGACTTAAGTGAAGCAGGCAGGTCACGCTAGAAAATTTCGTTTAAAAAGATGTCATAAATGTGTTCCCCCGTCATTTTTATTTATAAAATATGAAGTCAAAACTCCCAATTTAATTTTCATTCATTTGTCATTAATATGTAGTCTACACCTGTGCGTGAAGTGGACCATCTTCCAGTAAAAGCAAAGCATCCAGCCCACCTCTCCAAATGCGTAAAATATGCATCAGCCGCTAGTTAGGCGCGCCGCGCGCACCATCAGCTACGTCAGCCCAGACAAGAGCAGAGCAAATAGAGAAAGAATAGATGGTAATTGTGTCTGGATGTGGATGGAGATTACATTTTACATCAGCCTGATCATCATTTAAATACATAAACTATCACCTGTCTTCTAATCCATGCTATCAGCAATTTTTTAATTGGTGTGTGTGTGTGTGTGTGTGTGTGTGTGTGTGTGTGTGTGTGTGTGTCTGTGTCCAGTAACATATTAATGTTACAATTAAACAGTTTCACTTCATGTAGGCTAGGAACATTTCACCTGCCGTGGCCCGACCACTTCTACTCCACATAAACTTTGTGCGTGATCAAATGTCTCTACAGGTGCTTTCTGAGCTGAAGAGGCTATTCTGCCTCAGACTGGATGCGTCATGCGTCTCCATATTAGAGACGGGAACAAGCGCTATTCAGCCAAAGTTTCATAATTTCATAAAAAGAACATTTTTCCAAGTGACACATCCCTCAGAGAGACCGGGTTTCCAGACCGCTTCAGTGGGAGGAAATCTTATCGCATGCACCGTGGTTCTGCACTGCGCTGCGAACCCCTCTACAGATCTTCAGCCCACTGTCCACCGTGGGCGCTCCGAGCCGCGCTGAACACAGTGTCCAGTATAAAGCTCTGATGTTTGTTTACAAGCACAGAGAGCCACATCAGATGGATGGAAGAGCCGCATGCGGCTCCAGAGCCGCGGGTGCCGGCCCCTGTGCTAGCCTACTTTATTGTCCCCAGCAATTTTTAAACCCCACTCAAGTGTATGGTTATTGTCCCCAGAAATTCTGAAAACAAACTGACGCCCTTGCTCGTCACTCCAAAAGTGTGGTGCTGTGCCGCGACTCGCCATGTTGCTCCCAACTTGTTGTTTACTTCCAGTGTTCTGGCGCATACAAGACGTCTCGCTACTCAAAAGACCAAGATTCCTTGCGAACAGAGCATGCGCAGAACACACGCTTTGATGGGGATATCCCGATATGCGTTTACATTCGGGTTAGAAAAGGGTTACCCCAGGTGTAGTAACCGGGATTTAAAAAACTCGGTTATGAGCATATTCGGTTTTTGGCTGTGTTTACAAGGACCTGCGGAACCGGGTTATTGTGAATATTCGGGTTTTAAAAGGGTTACTGGCTGCATGTAAACGCACTCAATGACTTTTTACGGTTTCTTTTAAAAGTATATAAAAACAGTTGGAAGTAAAGATGGAAACATCTAATTTGTGTTTTAAAAAAATAATGGGTAACACTTCCTTTTACAGTCCCCTAGTTACTAAGTACTTACTTGGTAATTGCATAGTAAGTTAAAGTTTATTATTGTGTAATTATTGTGTAAAGCTGTATTTACTAGGAGTGATTGATAAAAATGAAAACTAGAATTGAACCTTAGTTACATGGTAATAACTGTTTAAAAACTCAGAAACAATAATACTATTTATTTATTATTTATTTATTTAACTTATGTTTTTCAGGAGGATAAACTGCTTGAGATGTAACATGTCGTTTTCGAGCAGGTCCTCCTACAACACAACCAATAACAAATAAGGTGGCAGAGTTAGAAAGTTATAACAGACTTAAAAAAAAAGAAAAAGAAAAGAAGGAAAGTAAATAATAGTAAAATTAACGATATGTATAAATATATATATACACACGTAAATATAAACACATAAGCATGGATACATAGATACCCACACGTGTACATACGTACATACATACCTATATACAAAATTAAATTAAATAAAACTGCTGTGAGGCACTCAAAGAGAAATAAGGGCAAGAAATTACATTGTAAATAAACCTAAAGTGAAGTAATATCCCAATTGAATACAAAGTTCGGCAACGAAATACATCATGTTAGCCAGTGAATGCACAAAATCATTATAGTAAAGATTAAAGATACAATTTAACTTATTATATAATTACCATGTAAGTACTTGGTAATTAGGGGTCTGTAAAAGGAAGCGTTACCAAATAATGAAATAAATCCCTGAAGTACAACCAGCTTACAGGGCCACACAAGGAAAGGCAAACAGCTGCACGTCTGACCTACAGGTAAACACATGACTACATGATGCAACCATTCAAGAATCACAAGGCACAAGGACAAGAAGATCCATCCATCTTCTATACTCGCTTATCCACGCAGGGTCACAGGGGGGGCGGTGCCTTTATCCAGCAATCTTTGGGAAAACAGGCAGGGTACGCCCTGAACAGGTTGCCAGTCAATCGCAGAGCAACAAAGAGACATAAAGGACAAAAAACCATGCAAGCACGCTCACACCTAAGGACAACTTAGAGAGATCAATCAACCTGACAGTCATGTTTTTGGACCGTGGGAGGAAGCCGGCATACCCGGAAAGAACCCAAGCATGCACAGGGAAAACTTGCAAACACCTTGCAGAAAGACCTCAGGCCAGGATTTGAACCCAGGACCTTCTCACTGCAAGGCAACAGTGCTAGCCACTGTGTCACTGTGCAGCCTCATGACCTGAAGATAAAGTGCTTTATGGATACAGATCACGCTGTTATGCTAGGTCGAGTATATGCTTATCCAGATGGTGTTTACATTTTGACAGGTTTGTATGTAATGCTGCACAAGAACATGTGGCAGAAGCTTATATCGTTTTAATTATCATTAAATTGACATATTAGGAAGCTATGTTTATCCTTAAGCTCACATGTAACTCAGAAGGGTTTGCTGTTGCAGCAGAGGGTTGTAGTTGCAGGGCCCATGTAGCTGAAGCACGAGGTTTACATTGCACCTTTAGTGTGCGCACCAACGAGGAAGTGAGTTTCAGGTGGGTGACGGAGCTGGGGTTTTTGGACAAATGAGTAAAAAGACAAAGACTGCAAACGGTGGATCTATTTTGGAGTTTTCCAACAGCACTAGGCCTACTCAGCGTGACTCGGATGTTTATGTTTATTTATTTGGAAGACGCTGTTATCCAAAGCAATTTACAATTTACAACCTATAGGGAATGTTGTGATCTGTAGGGGAAACCGGAGGACCCAGAGGAAACCCACGCATGCATGGGGAGAACACGCAACTCCACGCAGAAAGGCCACAGCCGAGTTTCGAACCTGCAACCTTCGTGCTGCGAGGCAACAGTGATGACAACTGCGCCACCATGCAGCCCGGATGGGAGTGGTTCAAATTGACCGCCTTTTCCAACAGCACACATTTTACTACCTACTTTGTTGTATCTAGCATGCTGACCCAGTGCAAAAACGTGACATTAGCGAGTGTCTGTCGCTGATTGGCTGTGGGGGAGGAGCCGCTGGTTGTTCCAGAGCTTTCTGCCTTGTTGTCTGAAGCCATTTCCTGCATGAGTTGGTTTGAGCATTTGATTATGCTATTCTGGTTGCGTCCTGTTGGAGGTTTTCTGAGCATGTCTTATTTGGACCACAAGGCAAACCCAGAACTCGCTGAAGGCGCTATACATCCTCTCTGTCCAGAAGACACTTGGGATTTTCAGATTGGAGAGTATTGAGGAAAATCTGGGTTAACTTCACAACTAAGTAGCAGACACTGCTGCGACATTAGTAGATAAAATAATTATTTATTTATTTTGCCACAATGACATTGTGGTATAACTTTAGCCCTCTCTTAACCCTATTCAAACTTTTCACATCCAAATTCAACTGTACAGGAACAAGATGTACCGGACCAAGAACATTCCAGAAATGCCAGAAAGATCTGCTATCAGTGTTCTGATTCCAGAAATCACAAGACACCCAACGAGGACCCACATCCCAAATGCAAAAAGACAGCACTCCTTTGGTGACACAACAGGAACTTTTACGAAGCTAAACAGTTACCTCCCTAGTTGGTTTTCCTTTGTTGTGAACAAAAAGTTACCCTATGATTGTCATTTAGACATCTTGTTAGACTTTAACGCTCATTAACAGATCATTAAAAGTCAAGCTGTTTGTCTCAAAAGCAAAAACCATAGGAGAAAGTCAACAAAGTCTTTCCAAACACTTGTTTGTGTGAAGCTGATTAATTCTTATTAATGCATGTTGTGCAATAAACAGGAACGCCTGGATTTTTGCATGAGCCCAAACCTCCGAGACTCAGGAACATGTCAACTGTCAGAGTTTCCACTCAACCAACTTCACACTGTTGATATGCAGGAACATGCACCTATGCACAATACACAGTTTCACAAGCATTCCTACAAGGAACTATTCCATCTGCAGGATGCTCAAGAATGTTAACGAGTATTGTGCACTAAGACACACTTTTCCATGTGATGATTTATTCATTCAGACAAGCATTTGGATGAAAATGTTTTGCCTTTTCAAACACTTGGGAAAGTTGTTGCAGCTTGTAGCCTATGGATGTCCACCTAATTAAAAATAATCAATCCTTCCATTTTCCTTCACCCAATTACAGCAGTAGATCTGGAGGTAGAGCGGGTTGTCCTGTCATCAGAAGGTTGCAGATTAAATCCCCGCTCCGACCAGAGAATGCTGCTGTTGTGTTCTCGGGCGAGACGCTTAACCCGCTTTGCCTGCTGGTGGTGATCAGAGGGACCGGTGGCGCCAGTGCTCAGCAGGCCTCGCCTCCGTAAGTGTGTCCCAGGGCAGCTGTGGCTACATCGTAGCTCATCCCCACCAGCATGTGAATGTGTGTGTGTGCATGGGTGAAAGACGTGTTGTGTTGTGAAGTGCCTTGGGGGGTTGTAGAACCTAAGAAGGCGCTATACAAACACAGGCCATTTTATAAAAGGAGGGGCCATAAAAGTATCAGATGCAGGGAGAACCCTGGGCATTTCTCTCCCTCCCATCTTGATTTGTTGTCCCTCCAGTGAGTTTTGGGTCAGCCATGAGGCAGCTTAGCCAAACTCCTTTCGGTGTGTAGGAGCATCCTCACCATACCTCGCAGTCAGACAGCCGCTTGTATCCAGGACTGGATTCTTGTGCTCATAAGTCAAATCACACTTTCATTACTGTAGCGGAAGCTTTGGGTCTAGTGGCTCCATCCTACCCTCACTAACCTCTTCTTTCTACTGCATGTGAAAAATCGCAAAATGGCCGCAACACAGCAACTACAGTAGGCGCCAATATAGTGGATTAGTTCCTTTCAATGGACAGCAAAGTGTAACGTTTTGGACACGCACCAGAGTTATGTTTTGAGTCTATTATTTAATCGCTACACTTCCAAAACATGTCCAACTCCCCAGTTTAGATTGCGCCAGACAGATTCAAATTCAAAAGCAGTGTACAACCCATCCAGGAGCTTTCAAAATAAAAGCCATATGCAGGTAAACGCATGCCACTTCCTATGTAGTTGATGTACATGTCACAAAGTGGAAAAGTTTGGATTTAGTTTAAGTTGCATGATTTGTTAGTATTTGCCATTTTGGTATTTTAAGTTGCATGATTTGTGTTTTATTGTTGACATGCTTATTTTGTGTTTTGAATGGTTTTTCCCTCTGTGGAACCTCCCAGAGACACTAATTGGAACAAATGGGAACAGGTGTGGAATGCCCACAGGTGCAATGGACTCAAAACGAGGTATAAAAGGAACTGAGGAAAGAGTCCAGGAGAGCAGCAGACACCAGAGACATGCATGAGGTCTGAGAGATGCACCCTGGACGGTGAGGTCTCTGGCAAGGACACATTAATGCCCGACCATCCTGGAATGCAGATCGGCACCTGGAGCACCATCCCAGGATGTGGACAAGCGGCCAAGTGTGGAGGATTGTGGGTTGCCCTCTCCTCCCCCATGTGAGTGGCGTAATTTTGGTGCTGGTGCCTCTGCGTCTTGTTTGGGCCTTGGGCCGAGGAGGGCATGACGTGTCCAAGGAGCGGAGCTGTGCCAGGGGGCTGCGGCGAGACTGGAGGCGTGCGCAGCAGCCAGTGGGCGAGGGGACGACGCTGGAGCCATGGTGGCAGCACAGGCAGGTTGCTGCAGGAGGTCGACTTTGTGTCTGACAGCCAAAGGACAAGGTGGAGCAGACTGGGTCCCAGCTATGTGGGTCAAGATGTCAGCTGGAGCCAAGAGGTGGCTCCTTGTACTAGACACCGTCCCGCCCCTGGTGGTGCACAGGATGTTTTAGACTGTTTTTAGGACTGCTTTTATGTTTTTTTTACTCCTTCAGCCTCTAAACACTTGAACTTTTAGCATTGTTTTTGCTCCTCCAAATGATCTGTTTTAGTGTTAAGTGGTTCCCCTGCCTGTTCTTTGGACCATGAGTCGCTTGTTTTCCCCCCTGTACCCGGAACCTGCAGCCGTGGACGGGCTGCTGCGGGGGGTGACACACACCAAACAGAAAATAAACCGCACACCTTTTTTGATACATGCAGCTGTATTTCTCGTTGCTTATTATTGTGTGTGTGAACTTCTGAAATCACGAGTGGTGTTACATTTCTCTCGTGATTTTGTGACGAGGTCAGCTATGAGGAACGCTTTTGCTCCCGTTTCGCATCAGAATTGTTCCCGGTTGGAATAACATTTTGTGCCGCTTTCATGTCCAGTGGAAAGAAGGGGTAAGAGTTAGCAGGACTTTTGAACTCTTTTTTTGGGGGGGCTAATTCTCTCTCACAGCCCAGAGGGAGGCAGTGATTTCTAGGTCGTGTGTCTCAAGGCCTGCATGTTTTAGATGTGTCTCTGCTCCAACAAACCTAATTAGAATCAACGGGTGATTAACTGACACCTACAGAACAAAAGAACATGCTGAACAGGCAATTCATCTATACGATCAGCTGTGTTGAAGCAGGGAAACGAGTGAAACGTGGTAATGACCCTCAAGATCCAGGAAAAAGAACTGAATATCATGTTTGTGAAGAATTTAGAATTTGCTTTTTAAGTTGGGTTAGTCAACTCTTGTTGTGCTCAGTCCCATCCGAGGGCACAGGCTGGGTAGGTCATCATCTGTAAAGTTAGGTTTATTCAGAGGAAAAAGCAAAGCCATTAAAATAGGACACAAAATGTGAACAAGTCCAGGGAAATGAGTAGGAGCGGGCAACAGTCACGGCATAATAACCACCGGACTAGAGCGGACAACATCGGATTAGAGAGTGACGGAGAGATCAGGGTCACTCGTGAGCCACAGAGCTGGGAGTTGGCTAGAGCTGGTAACAAAACTAAAGAGTGAGCGATGATACAGTCAGCAAGTAAACAACAGACGTTGGCAGAGAGTACAAGGAAAGTTGCATCCAGACTAGTTCTAAATGAAATCCCATCCTGGGGTTTTCTGTTGAGAATTTCCTTCAGAAAGTCACGAAGCCTGGATTTAATGTTTGGACTTACTTCTGCTTTTGTTTCTTTCATGTGTTTAGCCTGTTTTAGGGATTTGTTGTGTCATGTAATCGTTCCACTTTCACTTAAGATTCAAGTTTGTTTGTTGCAATTTTAGTATTATAGTTATTTTCTAGTCGTCTCTCTGTACATCACTCATTAGGGTCTTTAAGAGTCGCCTAAAAACCCACCTCTTCCGCTTGGCGTTCCCTGAACGTGTTTGAGGTTGGCCCTCTTTTATGTTGATTTTATTTCCCTGTTTTCATTGGTCTCTTTATTCCTTTTTCATCCATTTGTTTCTACTTTAACGTTTTACCTTTTTTGCACCATTTGAATTGCTTTTATTATCTATTTAGTCATTGTGTTTCACAATTCTTATGTACTGTGTTCAGCACCTTGGG